>NC_083760.1:81431241-81750408 GCF_963514075.1 Conger conger | reverse complement strand
TACTTTGAACAATCGGCCATTTGTATCCGGGTAGTTTTCTCGCAAAACTACGATGCCTCCGATGAGGATACAGAATCTTGTCAGCATATCTGCACGAAGTATACAGTATAAGACGTTTAAAACTGCTAAAACATTTGTCCTGTCATGTCCATCAGATAGACAATGCTACTGAACAGACATGTTTTTGTTTCATTTTTTATACTACATAATGTCATTCAAAATGGGATGATTTTTTGAGACTGATTACTTTTTGCAGTTATACTGCTACATAACATTAATTGGCGCCCTGGTTTCGTAGAGAGTAAAATCCCTACGTCATTTGGCGGCCCGTGCGAAGACCGTACAATGGGCAGTAAATCGGGGGGCCAAATATTGGATTAAACAAAAAAAAAGAGGCCAAGGCTATTTGTTTGAGCAAAACATAATCAGACATTTTTAAGGAATTTAAAAAAGAGAACATCTGGTCAGCCTACATTAAGCAAAGTATCAGCCTGAACATATTCATTACAACAGATGTCAAGCCAACTTCATATATGCACAGTGTCGAGTGGTGATATTGTCATCATACTGCAGTTACCTTTGACTTTTTAAACTAACTTTTTCAGATTTCAGCAGTCCTTTACAAAGGTAAAGCAGCAGCAGAAAGTAAACATGTAGTTACAGTAAGTTGAGGAAATGCCTGGTGGTGAAGTGGAAAATAATATAGCCATGTATACTATAAGACATGGAAAGTTATATAACTAATCAGGGAGTGTTGATTGATGTTTAGTGAACCAATGTATTAGAGTAACCCAATTATTAACCAATAATTAACTAATTCATTTTTTATCCACCTACAGTCTCTCCCAAGTTCTTCTGGCTTACTTCTGGATCAGTTTGCACCACTGGGTTGCATTGCATGCATGAGGTTCAGGTTTTGATCTATCCACCTATTATCTTAACCCGCTTACCCTGAACAGAGTTGCAGGGGGGCTGGAGCCTATCCCAGCATACATTGGGCGAAAGGCAGGAATGGACCGGTCACTAGTCCATCGCAGGGCACACACACCATTCACTCACACACACAAACACACACATACCTACATACCTACATACCTACAGGCAATTTAGACTCTCCAATCAGTCTAACCTGCATGTCTTTGGACTGTGGGAGGAAACCAGAGTACCCGGAGGAAACCCACGCAGACACAGGGAGAACATACAAACTCCACACAGAGAGGCCCCAGCCGACCGGGATTCGAACCCAGGACCTCCTTGCTGTGAGGCGGCAGTGCTACCCACTGCACCATCCGTCCACAACAAAATAAAGATACAGTACATTTTATAACTTATCAAATAGATCAGGACCCTGGCCATGTTCCAATGTCGGCTGAAGACTTATGGCCGGATAGCCTGAATTTACATAGTTTTGAATGCTTATGTTGTGGTGCATGGAGCTTTAGCACTCAATATAAATGCTCAACATATAGTATATCATTATCTCAACTGAGTGGAGGTGAGCTATTAATAAATGTTGCTTCTAGTGGCATCACGCATCAGCGGAGGGTCTGTGAATGTAGCCAGCACCTGTGGACCCATATTGATCTGACATTCCGATAGTGTTCTTAATCTCCATCAGCAAAAGCAAATCCTCAGTCACAATGTGAACAGCTCTGTCATAGTTGTATCTTCTTAACTTAACTTACAACTATGACTATGACAGAGTAGGGACAAATGAACAGAGGGCATGTTGAAACATGGGGATTTTGCATATTTGCGTTGGTGCAAGAATGTTTTGACTAATGTATTATAGCAATGTGCCTATCATGTGTGAGTGGCTGTACAATTTTGAAACTTCATCAATAGTAATTAAGAAAGCTTTTTCCAGTTCAGCTGGTTATTCAGCCTTTTATATTAGTCCAATAGGAACAAAATGTACTCCATAAGCATTGATTTAACAATGTTAAATGGAGGCGACATGGCTCAGGCAGTAAGAGCAGTCGTCTGGCAGGGTTGCCGGTTCGATCCCCCGTCCGGGCTGTGTCGAAGTGTCCCTGAGCAAGACACCTAACCCCCAAATGCTCCTGACGAGCTGGTCGGGGCCCTGCATGGCAGCCAATCACCGTCGGTGTGTGAGTGTGTGTATGAATGGGTGAATGGAGAAGCATCAATTGTACAGAGCTTTGGATAAAGGCGCTATAGAAATGCCTGTCATTTACCATTTTACCATTTACAATGTTATCACATATGGGGTGTGTTAACTGTATTTATCCCTGTCGCGTAAATACTTTGGATACTGACTTTGTGCCTTTGCTTACTCTCTCCCGCACTTTCTGCTTTCAACAGGATAGAAAAATATGTTCATTAGCTCAACAAATATGTGCATCAAAAACATAAAAAGGTGCTGACCATCTCCACAGAAGGTTCGAGGTAATGCTCACATTACAGTGCAACAGCACAAGGTTCCAGAAAATGCTTTGTTATCACCATGCAATGGGGGTGAATGACCTCAAAATATTTACTGTAACTGTAGATCCTGTTCTCTTGTGGGGTTTTTTTGGACTTAGACACACCCTACCACATGGTCTGGTGTCATGTTCTTAATATTTAACCTGCCTGTTTGAGACCGAGCCTAAAGCCTTTCCATATCTTTTGAGAACCATGTTGATCTTCTAAATTAGGTAGTCAGTTAGTTATTTACTGGTTATTTTGCTCTGCGATCCCTCTCCCTTTCGTTCACGATTGTATTCTCTCCACTTAACTTTCGCCACTGTCCATGTTAACACAGAGAGCTGACAACGTTAACACAGAGAGCTGACCATGTTAATACAGAGAGATGTCCATGTTAGCACAGAGAGCTGACCATGTTTACACAGATAGCTTTTACAATGTTTTTATTTTTTATTAAGTAATCAAATTTTTCTGAAAACAATAGGGGTCAAAATTATTGCCGCCCATAACAATTATTGTAAATAAAATCAAAGAAAGTTAAATTGGCAATACATTTTACTTAACTTAGTTAATCTCAGTCTAAAGGAAGTATACTGTGTCATTACAAGACTTCCAGTTTCACCAGAGTATAAAAATGAGGTAACAAGCATGCAAAATCCCTTTTTCATCTATCCCTATGTCAATAATTGTATTATTTCTTAGTTTACAGTATTTCTTGCTCATATTTATCAAAAGTGCCAATAATTCTGGAACCCACTGTATGTTTTCCCAGGAGATGGTTTGTTTTTAAAAAAACATTGATAAAAAAAAGAAAAGCCACCAAAAACATCTCCATAAACAGTATGATTTTTTTTCAGGGCAGTACAAGGGGTGTTGTCAAGCGAACCTCATTTATCAACATTTCTAATAGGATATGTCGATATTAAAACTTTCCTCTAACCAGGCTTACCAGTTCCTCAAAAGTGGCTCGGTAAGAAGATTACATAAAGCCTATTGCTGAGCTTAATTTTCACCATTTTAACTGTTAAATTGTACCTGGTTTTATAGTTTTAAACAGATTTTTTACGCCTGTGCTTCATTTTATTTATCCATAAATACAGTAAAAAAAACACAGACTTTAAAAAACCAAAGCCACCAAAGCTCCATACAAACAATAAAAAATAATTTCAGGACAGCACAAGGTGTGTTGCAGAAGAAAACCTAATTTATCAGTATATGGCTGGATATAACGAAATTAAAACGTGTTTCACAGCTAAATGACTGTAATGAACTACAAGACAGCAGGGAAAGTGTGTTGTGGAGATGAAGATTGAATGATGATTGAATGTATCTCTTAGTGAAATCTCAAGATGGCTTTAGCTGGTTTCAGCAGGCTGCTGACCTTTGCAGGATGAGGGCCGGATGCAGATTGTGGTTCCAGTGGTAGAGGTGGTGGGCTGAGGAGGGGTATGTGAAAATATTCAGTGGCACATTGCAACATCTTTCTCCAAAAACAACATTCTGATATCTAGTCACTATATACTGTGTTGCTATAAACATGACATGTAAACCAAGTTACTGAGACAGGTGCATGGGGGTTGGACCCAAAATGCACGACTCAGAAACAATGGTAAAATAAAGTCCCATCAGGGCTTTATTCGGGACGAATCCCAGGAGCGTAGTCAAAACAAGCAAAGTCCATACACGTAGATCCAGCCAATAAAACAATAAATAACCCGAAAACACAGTGCCGAATTTATCAGTATATGGCTGGATATAACGAAATTAAAACGTGTTTCACAGCTAAATGACTGTAATGAACTACAAGACAGCAGGGACAGTGTGTTGTGGAGATGAAGATTGAATGATGATTGAATGTATCTCTTAGTGAAATCTCAAGATGGCTTTAGCTGGTTTCAGCAGGCTGCTGACCTTTGCAGGATGAGGGCCGGATGCAGATTGTGGTTCCAGTGGTAGAGGTGGTGGGCTGAGGAGGGGTATGTGAAAATATTCAGTGGCACATTGCAACATCTTTCTCCAAAAACAACATTCTGATATCTAGTCACTATATACTGTGTTGCTATAAACATGACATGTAAACCAAGTTACTGAGACAGGTGCATGGGGGTTGGACCCAAAATGCACGACTCAGAAACAATGGTAAAATAAAGTCCCATCAGGGCTTTATTCGGGACGAATCCCAGGAGCGTAGTCAAAACAAGCAAAGTCCATACACGTAGATCCAGCCAATAAAACAATAAATAACCCGAAAACACAGTGCCGAATTTATCAGTATATGGCTGGATATAACGAAATTAAAACGTGTTTCACAGCTAAATGACTGTAATGAACTACAAGACAGCAGGGACAGTGTGTTGTGGAGATGAAGATTGAATGATGATTGAATGTATTGTGGTGCCTTGGGGTAGATCCTGAGGCCGTGGGTGGGCCCAGCTGAAATCCAAGACACAGGAGTCAGTAATCCAGAAAAAATTAGTCTTTTTATTTTTTCTGTTTTCTTTTTTTTTCCGTCGGGGTATTGCTGATAGCGCCCCCCCCCACGTTTAAAACTGCTAAAACATTTGTCCTGTCATGTCCATCAGATAGACAATGCTACTGAACAGACATGTTTTTATTTCATTTTTTATACTACATAATGTCATTCAAAATGGGATGATTTTTTGAGACTGATTACTTTTTGCAGTTATACTGCTACATAACATTAATTGGCGCCCCGGTTTCGTAGAGAGTAAAATCCCTACGTCATTTGGCGGCCCGTGCGAAGACCGTACAATGGGCAGTAAATCGGGGGGCCAAATATTGGATTAAACAAAAAAAAAGAGGCCAAGGCTATTTGTTTGAGCAAAACATAATCAGACATTTTTAAGGAATTTAAAAAAGAGAACATCTGGTCAGCCTACATTAAGCAAAGTATCAGCCTGAACATATTCATTACAACAGATGTCAAGCCAACTTCATATATGCACAGTGTCGAGTGGTGATATTGTCATCATACTGCAGTTACCTTTGACTTTTTAAACTAACTTTTTCAGATTTCAGCAGTCCTTTACAAAGGTAAAGCAGCAGCAGAAAGTAAACATGTAGTTACAGTAAGTTGAGGAAATGCCTGGTGGTGAAGTGGAAAATAATATAGCCATGTATACTATAAGACATGGAAAGTTATATAACTAATCAGGGAGTGTTGATTGATGTTTAGTGAACCAATGTATTAGAGTAACCCAATTATTAACCAATAATTAATTCATTCATTTTTTATCCACCAACAGTCTCTCCCAAGTTCTTCTGGCTTACTTCTGGATCAGTTTGCACCACTGGGTTGCATTGCATGCATGAGGTTCAGGTTTTGATCTATCCACCTATTATCTTAACCCGCTTACCCTGAACAGAGTTGCAGGGGGGCTGGAGCCTATCCCAGCATACATTGGGCGAAAGGCAGGAATGGACCGGTCACTAGTCCATCGCAGGGCACACACACCATTCACTCACACACACAAACACACACATACCTACATACCTACATACCTACAGGCAATTTAGACTCTCCAATCAGTCTAACCTGCATGTCTTTGGACTGTGGGAGGAAACCAGAGTACCCGGAGGAAACCCACGCAGACACAGGGAGAACATACAAACTCCACACAGAGAGGCCCCGGCCGACCGGGATTCGAACCCAGGACCTCCTTGCTGTGAGGCGGCAGTGCTACCCACCGCACCATCCGTCCACAACAAAATAAAGATACAGTACATTTTATAACTTATCAAATAGATCAGGACCCTGGCCATGTTCCAATGTCGGCTGAAGGCTTATGGCCGGATAGCCTGAATTTACATAGTTTTGAATGCTTATGTTGTGGTGCATGGAGCTTTAGCACTCAATATAAATGCTCAACATATAGTATATCATTATCTCAACTGAGTGGAGGTGAGCTATTAATAAATGTTGCTTCTAGTGGCATCACGCATCAGCGGAGGGTCTGTGAATGTAGCCAGCACCTGTGGACCCATATTGATCTGACATTCCGATAGTGTTCTTAATCTCCATCAGCAAAAGCAAATCCTCAGTCACAATGTGAACAGCTCTGTCATAGTTGTATCTTCTTAACTTAACTTACAACTATGACTATGACAGAGTAGGGACAAATGAACAGAGGGCATGTTGAAACATGGGGATTTTGCATATTTGCGTTGGTGCAAGAATGGGTTTGTTTTGACTAATGTATTATAGCAATGTGCCTATCATGTGTGAGTGGCTGTACAATTTTGAAACTTCATCAATAGTAATTAAGAAAGCTTTTTCCAGTTCAGCTGGTTATTCAGCCTTTTATATTAGTCCAATAGGAACAAAATGTACTCCATAAGCATTGATTTAACAATGTTAAATGGAGGCGACATGGCTCAGGCAGTAAGAGCAGTCGTCTGGCAGGGTTGCCGGTTCGATCCCCCGTCCGGGCTGTGTCGAAGTGTCCCTGAGCAAGACACCTAACCCCAAAATGCTCCTGACGAGCTGGTCGGGGCCCTGCATGGCAGCCAATCACCGTCGGTGTGTGAGTGTGTGTATGAATGGGTGAATGGAGAAGCATCAATTGTACAGAGCTTTGGATAAAGGCGCTATAGAAATGCCTGCCATTTACCATTTTACCATTTACAATGTTATCACATATGGGGTGTGTTAACTGTATTTATCCCTGTCGCGTAAATACTTTGGATACTGACTTTGTGCCTTTGCTTACTCTCTCCCGCACTTTCTGCTTTCAACAGGATAGAAAAATATGTTCATTAGCTCAACAAATATGTGCATCAAAAACATAAAAAGGTGCTGACCATCTCCACAGAAGGTTCGAGGTAATGCTCACATTACAGTGCAACAGCACAAGGTTCCAGAAAATGCTTTGTTATCACCATGCAATGGGGGTGAATGACCTCAAAATATTTACTGTAACTGTAGATCCTGTTCTCTTGTGGGGTTTTTTTGGACTTAGACACACCCTACCACATGGTCTGGTGTCATGTTCTTAATATTTAACCTGCCTGTTTGAGACCGAGCCTAAAGCCTTTCCATATCTTTTGAGAACCATGTTGATCTTCTAAATTAGGTAGTCAGTTAGTTATTTACTGGTTATTTTGCTCTGCGATCCCTCTCCCTTTCGTTCACGATTGTATTCTCTCCACTTAACTTTCGCCACTGTCCATGTTAACACAGAGAGCTGACAACGTTAACACAGAGAGCTGACCATGTTAATACAGAGAGATGTCCATGTTAGCACAGAGAGCTGACCATGTTTACACAGATAGCTTTTACAATGTTTTTATTTTTTATTAAGTAATCAAATTTTTCTGAAAACAATAGGGGTCAAAATTATTGCCGCCCATAACAATTATTGTAAATAAAATCAAAGAAAGTTAAATTGGCAATACATTTTACTTAACTTAGTTAATCCCAGTCTAAAGGAAGTATACTGTGTCATTACAAGACTTCCAGTTTCACCAGAGTATAAAAATGAGGTAACAAGCATGCAAAATCCCTTTTTCATCTATCCCTATGTCAATAATTGTATTATTTCTTAGTTTACAGTATTTCTTGCTCATATTTATCAAAAGTGCCAATAATTCTGGAACCCACTGTATGTTTTCCCAGGAGATGGTTTGTTTTTAAAAAAACATTGATAAAAAAAAGAAAAGCCACCAAAAACATCTTCATAAATAGTATGATTTTTTTTCAGGGCGGTACAAGGGGTGTTGTCAAGCGAACCTCATTTATCAACATTTCTAATAGGATATGTCGATATTAAAACTTTCCTCTAACCAGGCTTACCAGTTCCTCAAAAGTGGCTTGGTAAGAAGATTACATAAAGCCTATTGCTGAGCTTAATTTTCACCATTTTAACTGTTAAATTGTACCTGGTTTTATAGTTTTAAACAGATTTTTTACGCTTGTGCTTCATTTTATTTATCCATAAATACAGTAAAAAAAACACAGACTTTAAAAAACCAAAGCCACCAAAGCTCCATACAAACAATAAAAAATAATTTCAGGACAGCACAAGGTGTGTTGCAGAAGAAAACCTAATTTATCAGTATATGGCTGGATATAACGAAATTAAAACGTGTTTCGCAGCTAAATGACTGTAATGAACTACAAGACAGCAGGGACAGTGTGTTGTGGAGATGAAGATTGAATGATGATTGAATGTATCTCTTAGTGAAATCTCAAGATGGCTTTAGCTGGTTTCAGCAGGCTGCTGGACTTTGCAGGATGAGGGCCGGATGCAGATTGTGGTTCCAGTGGTAGAGGTGGTGGGCTGAGGAGGGGTATGTGAAAATATTCAGTGGCACATTGCAACATCTTTCTCCAAAAACAACATTCTGATATCTAGTCACTATATACTGTGTTGCTATAAACATGACATGTAAACCAAGTTACACAGGACCACTCAGCAACACACATCATGCACAATTCACATGTACACCAAACATCATGCATAAATTCACCATGGCCCACCAATGGCCACTTGAAATACTCCATTGTTCTCTGCCCCAAATAGTCACCTCTCTGCTTCAACTAAAATAAAGTGTATTGTGGGAGAAAAATATAATGTAGTACAATGTAACCTAGGATATATGTATCCAGATATGTACAATTTAGTTAAATTAGTTGGCAATTAGCATTTTTAAGATCCAGATTAGGTTCATGATTGTGAATTATCTATGTAAATCGACTCAATAGATTACACATTCTTTCTGAATGATAATAATAAAAAAATAAATATATAAGAATATAGGCCAATAATAGGCTAAAATCACAAAAAGGATGTAAACAATTACCATATCTGGGTCACTCAGGTGGTGTCAATTCTAATTAAACTTCCCACAATATAAAAGGCCTTCAGTCTTAATTAATGGTAACAATGGCTGACCTTGCGCTCTTGCATGATTTGGCGCAATTAAGACGCTGGAGAGAGAGGTATTTCAGGGATCGGGCAGATATGTTGGCTGAGAGTGATGAATTAGTTGTTTCCGACTACCAAGACCAATTCTGTTGCATTTATGCAACATTTTGGAGCCGAATCTGACAAGGCCAACAAGACGCAGCCATGCCATCCCTGTACTATCTGTGCTTGGTTTTCTAGCCACAGGGACCTTCCAGCATGAGATAGGTGACAGGTCTGGCATTTCGCAACCAACTATGAGCCGCATCCTCCCTGCTGTGCTCAATGGTATTTTAAAACTAGTCAAATTTCCCTATGACGCACAACGGCAGGTAGAAACGATGCAGGGATTCAGTGCAATTGCAAACATGCCAGGTGTCATCAGTGCCATAGACTGCACACACGTACGTATCAAGGCTCCATCTGGTGATGCATTTGCTTACATAAACCGGAAAAACTTTCATTCCCTTAATGTGCAACTGATCTGTGATGCAAAGTGTGTGCTGTTAAACGTTGTGGCACGGTGGCCCGGTGGGACGCATGATGCATTTATCCTGCATAATAGCACAGTTGGTACACGTTTGGAGGATGGAGCTGTGAGGAACGGCTGGCTCATTGGTAAGAGTATAGCCTGCCTATACAATTGCATGTGTGTTTTATATATGGACTTACCCTTCTATATCCATAGAGGATAGGGGTTACCCACTGACGCCGTGGCTTATGACCCCACTGACCAACCCGCAGACACCACAGGAGCTGGCATACAATGAGGCGCACGCTGCTACTCGGGCCGTTGTGAAGCACACAAACAGGGTCTTGAAGGCAAGATGGATCTGCCTGGACAATAAAGGTGGCACCCTTCTTTATGCACCCGGGAAGGTGTGCAAAATAATATTAGCTTGCTGTGTCCTGCACAATGTGGCCATTAAACAGGGCCTTCCCCTGCCTGAAGTCCCCAATGCAGAGGAACGACTGCCTCCGGAACCAGCTCTTGGGCCTCGAAATGCGGCTGCTATACAGACACGCCAGAGACTTGGAGAGCAATTTTAAGGTAAATGTTGCTAAGACTGAATAAGCTGTGCACATTTTAGGCCGACAAGCTTTGCAAAAAGTTAGTTTCATTTGTATTTTGTTTTATATTTATATACAACATCCTGTTTCAGTAGGCTACCTCAGTTCATTTTCATGTCATGCTCTTTAAAATGTATACAAATATGCTATATTTAATTATCAGAGTAAAAGAGAGTTGCTTGATTATCTTGTAGTAAATAAGTGTTTTCCCAGGATAAACACAGACATCACACAATACTGACAACATAACACTTTGTTGTTGAGGACGCAAAAGTGCCTTGCAGATTTCCTTCAAGCTGGTGTTAATTTCTTGGAGGGACGTGTTGATTTGGTTGACTGCTGTAAGTAGACTTTCTTGATTCCTCAGGACCTCATCCGTAAGGACAGCCGGATCACCTCTTCGGCCTCGGTACCTGGGTGCCGCAGGAGCAGCAGCGGCGGCGGCAGGTGCTGGAGCGACATCATGGGAGGAGCTCTCGCCAGCTAGAAATAGGAGACAACGTTTCTTTTTTTTTTCGTTTTATGTGTGGCCCTTTTTTCATTTGAAAGAAACCTTTAATAAATCTTATTTGAAAAATGTTTAATTTACGTTGGCTGCAGACTGACTTATTTGGAGCTGTACAGTATAAAACAGAGCTTTAGCCTATTAAGATTCAAATAATCTGAAGACGATGCATACAAAACTGCAGTGGGCTATATGTTATCCGTATCCTTTCTTGAAATGAATGTTAAATAGCTCTACATTCCGACACTGATATCCATTACGCACCATTACGCACAATATAACATTATTGGTTTCCCGTTTCCGCTTCATTCAATCCGAAGAGAAACCCCCACAAATGTTCTGTTTGTTTGGTGGGACTGTATGACCTAGGTTAAACTATACTAACCACTAAGCTATCAGTGATGGTTTTCAGAATGTATTATGATACAACAATTATCACCTTACCATCTGGGTTTGATGTTGTCTCCAGTGGAGGCATGTCGGTGTCTCCGTCAGGTATAATTCCTGACAGAGACGTCTCCCCAATAATGCCAGCGATGCGCTCGTCAGCAGGTGATATTTGTGCCTGTGAGTCTCCTCCTCCTGTGGCTGATGCATGTTTTTTGTGTGCGCTTATGCGTTTCTTTGCCTCCAGTTTCATGTCAAACCATTTACGTTTCACCTCGGATATGGTTCTATTGTCTACAGAGGCAACATTAACAGCATCTGTCACCTCCTTCCAGGCCTTCGCTTTGCCTGTCCCTGTCACAACACCACTACTGATAGAAGAAAATAAAATATTTTTTCTTGACTCCACTTCACCCAAAATGATTTCGATCTCCGCTTCGGAAAAGTTTTTTTTTCTTTCTCTCTCTTTCCTTGTTTGCGCCATGATGACTGACAGGTCGACTGGATGCGTCTACACCTCCTTATATGGTAATCATTGTCTATTCATGGGCGGGGATTTATGCTAATTGCTGATTACCGGGAGCGTGCTTTCACTTTACGATGGATTGGCATTCATGATCATACACACGTGTTTACGATCAGATCTGAGTTTCCCGCGGCGTTTGTGAATCCGGAGTAGGTTTTTAGTAGCGTGGACGTTTATGTGCAAATCTGCACATAGATTTACTAACGTTTCATGAATGAGACCCATTATGTTTTGAACCTTTAAATCTAGGATGATCATTGAACTGAAACTACCCCTAGTTTACAGTGATGCCAGCTGAAGGGTGGCTGCTTCCACATCCGTATCTGACAAAGGTAGAGGTGTCTAATTTAGAATTATCCGTAGATACTGCCCAGAACATTTTTATCTGAAAGAAAATTCAGAAGGACTCTGATGCCCTTTGTTATTTCGTATAACTGAGACTGTTTTACACAATTTTTGCATTATAAAACAGTTTTGCTAATCGACAATCCATTCAGAATTCCCCTTCTGTTGTATTGCTTGGATAGTATGTCTATGATAGAAAAAAAACTAAAAAAGTAATTATTATATATGCTAAATTTCACACATATAGATTTTTTCATGGGAAACCCTTTTTTATTGTCATTTTAAGTGTGTTTCCATCATCATCCCTCAGGACCCCTCCTCTGCGCCTGCGCCTTGCACCCTCGGCCAGGGTGGTGCGGCTCTGCTCCTGCGCCTTGCATCTCGGCCAGGGTAGGTGCAGCCAGTCGTCTCCTTCTTCTCTCTTCCCCAGGGTGTGTTGCTTCCATTCACTCTCACAAACTCAACCGTGACGGTTCTTCTGCCCAGACCAACTTCCACAGCATGGCATCAGTCTGCCGGCATTTTCCACCATATGTGGTGCCTCGGGGTGGATCCTGAGGTGCAGTGGGTGGGCCCAGCTGAAAACCAGACACGGGAGTCAGCAATTATCCGAAAAAAAATTTTTTTTTTTTTTTTTTTGGGGGTATTGGTGATAGCGCCACCCCTCAGGCCAAGGGTAGGGAAAAACAGGAGAAATAAAAGGGGCCGTTCAGGCAAAATCAACTCAAGTTGCTCCAGGGCCCCCTTCCTCCTTCCCTCTTGGGTGTCATTAGGCTCACGTGTCCGGCGTCAGATTCCGGGTCTTTGGGGGTTGCCGTCGGGGAAGGTGGGGTCTCCTTCAGGGCTGGTTCTTGGGGTCGGTACGGCAGGGCGTAGACGGTCCGTCGTCTACCCGGTTCGGAGCTGGCTCTTCCTCTCACTCTTTTTAGACTACTTTTTAGACTAAATAGACTACTTTGCATACCTCTCCTAATGCGTAACGTGTGCGTGGCTGTGTTGCACGGGTCCTTCTGGGGTTCTCCACTCACATGGCGCAACATGCAAATGTATACCCCCTTTCATTCGGTAACAATTTATAGTTTTTGAGTTATCAGCTATGCAAATGAGCTGGGTGGCAACTGCCAGCTGAAGGGTGGCTGCTTCCACATACGTATCTGACAAGTAAGGGTAGAGATGTCTAGTAAAAGTAATTATTATATATGCTAAATTTCACACAAATATTTTTTCATGGGAAACCACTTTTTATTGTCATTTTAAGTGTGTTTGAACAGTACCACTGATAACTTTCCACTGATAACTGTAAAGCTATGAATAATTGTACGATATTTAATTTACTATGATTGTGCTTATATCCAGGTAGGCTAGACGAGGTAGGCTAATTATTATTATATTTATTCATTTCTGGCCTGTAGGGGACGTTCTTAATCTCAAGAACTAAAAATACAGTTTTTGGTTAAATATTTTCACCACAACATGTTTTTGCCATCCGAGATTATGTATTATATGTATTATATATTTTAAAAAATAATAAACAAAATATTTAAACTTTTTTGTGTTATACGTGTTTTTTCTTTAATTTGTGTGTATCTGTATGCATGTATTAAATTAAAGATATAGGCCAGAGGAAAACAAAAAACAAAAAAACCCAAAAAAACAGGCTTCTCAGTCAGCCGATCTGAAATGTAAAGTAAAGACATGTATTCACACATAGAGGGCAGCGTAACACAAAAGATTGTATTTACTGAACTTGTAGGCCTATTGGTTAGTTTCATTTTAAGGCTACTTTCAGTTCCGACTGCGAGGGATAAGAGCTTGATAGGTTTCAACGCTTTTCCAACACCCAGGTAAGCAAAGTCTTATTTTATAACTCAATAGTCGATACATTGGACGGCATTGTGGAAGAAATTAGTGATTATATTTCCATTGGGCGACTCGGATGTGGTTCGTGAACCATGTCGACTATAGGCTAGTAAAATAATAATTAGTTCCTTTCGCTGAGCAGATTTATATACTTTTTTATTCTAATCATCTTTTTAATTTATAGCCTACGAATCACCGCATTTAACACAATGTGTCTGTGCTGCACGTGTATTCGTCTTTTGTATATTTCTGTAAAGCGGGATTATCATAGGCTACATAACGTGGCGAATAACTTTGTACAAAATGTCCTGTCGCTGGACTATTTGGTGTATAGTTCTTGTAGAAACTCAACTCAAACGATAGTATTTGCTCTCATTTCTGCCTTTCTGAAAGATCTCTCAGAAAAGGTATAAATAAGTTATTAAATTATTTCTACCTTATGCTAAACAACTTATTACACCCTAGAGTACATTTCTTACTGGCTGTGAAGGAAATTAATGCAAACTTCCAACAAATTAACTGGATAGGCACATAACAAACTTACAGATGGATATTTCACTGTGACTTAAGTTTACAAAACACATAGGCTGGGATTTGAGAATACCAACATTGTCCTCAGCTTTAATAACTCTTATCTTCAAAAACACAGTTTCAGCTATCACTATAACTAGTGTAATGTTTGTGCTTACTTGTCCGTCAGCTAATAGCAAATATTGATTGAATAGGATACAGTGCAGCTTGTTCAGTGTGACAAACCAGCAATCACTGGACACGGTTGAGGTTACATAATGTACATAAATTCTATTGTACTATTACTATTACCTGTACATGATTACTATTTAAACAGCACCCGAAAATGATATGCAGATATACCTTAGGCGCAGGTTGTGATACAAATCTGCCAACACTATGAATTTGTTTTAAACAACATAAACAGTCAACATTAGGCCACCACACAAAATAAGAACCGTAAATTAACCGCTAATAATTTCTAATCCTTTTCCAAGTGCCTTGGGCCTGACCGTTACTCTAGAGACTGTTGTGTGTGTGAAAATCCCAGGAGATCAGCAGTTTCTGAAATACACAGACCACTAACAATCAGGTCAAAGTCACTTAGATCACATTTCTTCCCCATTCTGATATTTAGCTTGAACAATGACTGAACCTCTTAACCATGTTCACATGCTTTTATGCATTGCGTTACTGCCACATGATTGGCAGACTCGATATTAAGAAGTTGGTGTATAGGTCAACATACTGTAATAAAGTGGTCACTGAGTGTATATGTTCAGATACAAGGATATTTTTTAACTGTTCAAAAGGTGTCCTAAAAAAACTTGATAAGTGGATATTAACGTTGGATATGGAAGTATATAGCTATGAAAATAAAGACATAAATAGTAAATAGTTGAATACAGAATACTTAATAAGCACATATCAACCTCTAACCAACATTACAAAAACAGGGTGTAAATCAGAAATAATCATTTAGTCTTATCTAACGCTTTGAGAGGTCAAGGGAACTCAAGGGGGAGGTTAATGGACGGGCAAAGCTCACCCATCTAGACTCATTGAATATATAAGAGAGAAAAACGCACACACACACGAGAACTCCTCATGGTCCTTGGGAAGTTTAGTGCCTGGACCCCATGGAAGGTCTGCAAATTTTGTAGCAGTAAATACATACTTTCAGCCATAATAAGGATATTTTCCACCTTTCACATGTTACCGAAAACAGTTTTACTTCTTGCCATTTCAATTGCACATGCAGACATTGGAATCCATACTTTTGCTCTGGCTTTATCCTTCTCTGCATCGGCCTCTGTGTGTGCCTTACTCACAGCAAGTATGTGTGTGTGCGTGCGTGAATGTGTACTCTGTATGAAAGAATCAAGTAGCGTGTCTGCATTTGTTGCTGCGCTGGATTAAATTAACGATTCACAGAATATGCAATTTTCTTTTTCCTTTGGCAATTGAATTTTCCCGCTAATTGCGCTTGTGAAGAAAACAATTACATTCCCCTGCGGAAATGAATGCTTCTGTCTCCAGTGCTATAGATCTGAACCTGTGGCAATGTGTTTCTAGTGCTTCACTAAGGGGGTAGAGAGCAACGATGGCAAGGCTTCAGACAATCAGCGAGGGGGAGATCCAGCAGATGAGCAGTGTGCTGCAGTCACGAGTGGTGACGGAGGTGGTGGCACAGGTGCAAAGCATGCTGGGACAACGGCAGTCCGCCACACTGGACATCGCGGTCACGGGGGAGTCAGGCTCAGGGAAGTCCACCTTCATCAACGCCTTCAGAGGCATCGCTGATGACGATGATGACCCCAGGGCGGCAAAGACCGGTGTGACAGAAACTACCCAGGAGATCATAGCATACGACCACCCCACTGCGCCTACCGTCCGTTTGTGGGACTTGCCGGGCATCGGGACGCCCACTTTCCAACCTCAGCGTTATCTGGAGGACGTGGGGCTGACCAAGTACGACTTCTTCATCATCGTGGCGTCAGAGCGCTTCAGGGAGTGTCATGTGACACTGGCCAGCTGCGTGGCGCAGGCAGGGAAGAAGTTCTACTTTGTGCGCAACAAGGTGGACAACGACCTGGAGGCCTCCGCCCGGAGGAGGGGGCATATGGGCTTGAGCGAAGAGGCCGTTTTGAGGGAGATACGAGACAACTGTAAGGCTGGCTTGCAGAGGATCGGGGCGGGGCAGCCCCAGGTCTTCCTGCTCTCCTGCTTCCAGCCGCAGCGCTTCGACTTCGCCCTGCTGCACGAGACCCTGGAGAGGGAGCTGGAGGGTCATAAGAGGCACGTCTTCCTGCTGGCGCTGCCCAACCTCACCGCTGCCGTGCTGGAGAGGAAGCAGCAGGCGCTGGCCGGGAGCGTGTGGCAGACGGCGATGGCGGCTTGTCTGAGTGCCGCGATGCCAGGGGGCGCTGTTCACAGCAGCGTGCCCATGCTTATGAGCACCCTGCAGTCCTTCCAGCGTAGCTTCGGCTTGGACACCAACTCCCTGCTCCGGTTGGCCAACATGACGGGAAAATCCTCTCAGGTAACCATAGCTCAAAGCTCGATCCTCTTTTTTACTCATTTATTTCTCCCTTTATTTAACCAGGTGAGTCCCTTTTACAAGGGAGCCCTGGCCAAGGGAGGAGCAAGCAGAGATTACCACATGAAATTCAATACAATACAAAAGCACAACACAATTACACATTAATTACACAATTACATGACTCTTATTCATGCCATTGACTCTAAAACATGGCAAAACCCAGCTATGCATTTATTGTTTGGATACAGTATTTCCCTGAAGCCTATTGTTGTCTACTACTACTTCTTGCTTTTATTTCTTGCTCCTTCCTGCTAAAATATAATTTGTTACGGCACTAGGGCGGCCTGTAGCATAGTGGTTAAGGTAAATGACTGGGACAGGCAAGGTTGGGGGTTCGATTCCCTGTGTAGCCACAACAATATCTGCACAGCAGTTGGGCCCTTGAGCAAGGCCCTTAACCCTGCATTGTTCCAGGGGAGGATTGTCTCCTGCTTAGTCTTATCAACTGTACGTCGCTCTGGATAAGAGCGTCTGCCAACTGCCAATAATGTAATGTAACTTGTAGCTTGTAGCGTCCTGCTATTTAGTTCGAACACCAAAAGACCCGAACATCATCATTTGTAAATATTTGTAAAACATTACGACACATTTAATGTGTATTTCCCATTTCCCCCCAATTTCATGACACCTGCGGTGTTTATTTTATACAGTGCTCACCGTGTCCTTTGCTTATTGTTTCCCGTCTCCTCCACCGACGGCACCTCTGACTGCACTCTCACCCTTCTGCAGGAGCTCTACGGAGAGGTGCGCTCCACCTCCGGCAGGGATCTCTCAAGGCAGACTGTGGAGGGCATGCTGTCCCAGGTGGCATTGGGCCAGCAGGTCCTGTCGGCTCTGCTGGAGAGTCGGATCCCGGTGCTGGGCAACATCATCTCAGGGGGCGTCTCCTTCATGGCCTCGTACAGCCTACTGAAGTCTGCCATCAAGGACCTGCGTGAGGACGCCGAGAGAGTGATGCACAGAGCTCTGGATGGGGCAGACAACACCCGAGAGGACGTTCCGGATCCAGGATATTTTTATGCGGACTAAGGGAGCCAAATGTGACCCCGGGGATTTGGCTGGGTGATGCTGGGAGGGGAACCCTACAGAGGACTATGTATTAAAACTGCAAATGGGATGCGGATTGAATTAGGCCTGGACATTGTTGTACAGCAATAATCGATCGTGAACACAGACATTTTCCAGCGTCGACTTTGTTTTTGGTCATCCGCCATTTGATGTCACTGAGGCAGTTAAAAAGTGTTTTCAAAGAGCCTTTGTTGTTTGGCTTCAGTGTTATATGCTGTACATACAGTAGTATATGTAGTCCAACCACTTTCACTGGTCTTTTCTGACTCTGGCCCGTGGAACCAGTTCTGTCAGCAAAAGGTCAAAGCAAGAATGTGGCTTTTGTATCTGTTTCCTTTTGTGATGTCATTGTGGCTAGGGCTGTCAACTACTCGAGTAGGGAAAAAACTTTTCTTTTCTTTTTCATGACTTTTTCTTTACAGACTACAATTTACATCATACAAAAACAGAGACAAGGACACAACAACATAGTCTCCAAAAGCCAGAGAAAAGAGGTGGGTCTTCAGATGGGATTTAAGTGTTGGAATAGTGGAGGCAGTTCTGACATGGAGTGACAGAGCGTTCTACTGCTTCGGGGCAGCCACTGAAAAGGCTAGATCCCCTTTCAGTTTAAGCCACAAACGTGGAACTGGTAGTTGGGTAGAGGATCTGAGCAATCTGGAGTTGGAGTGTCAGAAAAGCCAGCATTTAGCCAGTGGTCATCCAGCATTTGATTTCTCTGAGGCAGTTAAAAGTTGTTTTTAAACAGCCTTTGTTGTTTGGCTTCAGTGTTATATACAGTACATACAGTAGTACATGATCAAATTACATTGTAACCAGGGCAACATGAAAGAAATATGCAGTCAGAGCTGTTGTTCATGAATCCAGCTTACACTATTAATTGTTCTAAAGTATTAAATCATTGTTCACTGGTAAATCTTGATTCCTCCATGTCAGTTTGTGGATGAACTAATTCTCACTTCTGTTTATATGTTTTTGAATTGGTCTTTTAAAACTTGCTATTTATATGTAGTTTTAACTAAAAATGCCCTAAAGATATATTGAAGAGGCGGCACGGATGGTGCAGTGGGTAGCACTGCCGCCTCACAGCAAGGAGGTCCTGGGTTCGAATCCCCGTCGGCCGGGGCCTCTCTGTGTGGAGTTTGCATGTTCTCCCCGTGTGTGCGTGGGTTTCCTCCCACAGTCCAAAGACATGCATGTTAGGCTGATTGGACAGTCTAAATTGCCCGAAGGTGTGAGTGAATGGTGTGTGTGCCCTGCGATGGACTGGTGACCTGTCCAGGGTGTATTCCTGCCTTTCGCCCAATGTATGCTGGGATAGGCTCCAGCCCTCCTGCGACCCTGTTCAGGATAAGCGGGTTAGGATAATGAATGAATGAGATATTGAAGGTTTAAATCTATGAACTACATAATAATAACCAAAGTGGATACAGCAGCAGAAGGCTGAGTGTATAAGAATAAACACAACTAGACTCTCAATGCCAGTGCGTATGCTAGTATGGAATAATAATGAATGATTTAACTTTGGCGATGAGGTTCAAACCGATCTTTCATTGCTTTATGAAACAAATATTTTCAGGAAATCTAACGGTCAAACGCATCAATCCGGTGCACTTTGGGAGGCTTCACATTCGGGATACAGATAGCTTTACTAATTGATACTGGAAATACTGTTTAAACCGTTGTAACCACATTCTGGGGGTGTCCCCGCTACAATATTGCGTTTTCCACAACGCCACACTACCTATGCACTAACAAATGTTTTTCTGCCATTATAGGACATTGCTAGCTGCTGTTTTGCCGACATTAGAAATTCGCGTAGGCTCATTAAAGAGCTAAGGGACGTGGATAGCAGGGCGCCAGTTCTACAAATATACCAGTAACTGGCTACGTGGAGCGTTTGTGTTCTTAAACTGTGTTGTATCCACCTTTTCCCTGGGATTCCATATTCATTTCTAGTTTTAATATTCGTACTATTGACAAACCAACTGTTGATGGAGTTGGGGATTTGGGGCGGCTTACTGCTTACGTTGCAGTGCGTGGTTTGGAATCTGGTTTGGCGTGGAGGTCGCTAGGGCGCCGTCGGAAGTGGGGCCGTTCTTTTACTGCATGTTATTGTGTGTGTGTGTGTGTGTGTGTGTGTGTGTCTGTGTGTGTCTGTGTGAGTGTGCGGAAGTAGAATATTTGATTCACCGTGTCCGTATCTCACCGATTTACAGTGCGTGTGTGTCTGCTGGCACCTTCACGACTGACTGACCTTTCGGTTCCACTTCCGGTAAATCCTCTACCCTCCACGGACCCGTACCCGCACGCATCCAGTAGCGCCCCTTAGCGGCGGGGAAGACCTACCTGCTCATTTTATAATTTTGGGGATCCTCTGGGTTGTTTTTAGGATTGTAATTAATAAACTCTGTTTTATTATTGAATCCACGTCTATTTCCTTGGGCGTAATTTCCAAGGTGGCGTAATCGAGTGGTGTTATGCCAGGTCACATTCATTTCAGATACGATCAGCTGCAGCGTTGTTTGCGTGTAACGGCATCCGGAGAAATCGGCATCATTGTTCTGAATAGGGAGCCATAATATTACATTACATTACATTACGTGGCATTTAGCAGACGCTCTTATCCAGAGCGACGTACAACAAAGTGCAAATTAAACACAAGAACAAGTGCAAAGTGGACCTGAGAGGACAGTACAGTTCCGAGTCCTAGTGTAAACATACAGAAATTCAGAACCCTTGAAGAGTACAATCAACTTTCAAACTAGCATACCACAGTTGGCAGCTAGAATACAACAGCCAATAAAAACAACAATACCTATACAAGTAACGATATCTATACACAAGTGCCATTACGGTCTAAGGCTAATCACGGTGATTGTGAATTGGGGAGGGAAAGGTGTAGCCTGAAGAGATGGGTCTTCAGTCTGCGCTTGAAGGAGGTCAGAGACTGCCGTTCTGACATCCACCGGGAGGTCATTCCACCATCGTGAGACCAGGACAGACAGCAGTCGTGAGCGTGAAGTGGAGGGGGAGGTGCCAGACGGCACAAAGTGGCAGAACGGAGGGGTCTTGTTGGTGTATAGGTCGGTGTAATAGATTATTGCTATTTAGTATTTGAACAAATAATAATGTCAGCGAATTGCAGTAAATTGTTATAGACTATTTAAAAAGCAGCAGGGGTATTTTCACCAGCTGAGGCTGGTGTTGACGGGAATCTTCAATCGGGAGAGAAGATGCTTCTCATTGGCCTCCACTGGCTTCCTATTGCCGCACGCATCCGATTCAAGGCCCTAGTGTTGGCATTTCAGGCTGCTAAGGGGACTGCCCCACATTACATACAATCCCTGATCACTCCCTACTCCCCAGCTAGACCACTCCGGTCTGCCAGCTCTGGTCGCCTTACGGTTCCCTCTCTACGGGCACCTGGCGGTCAAGCTGCACGTTCACGCCTGTTTTCCGTTCTGGTTCCTCAGTGGTGGAATGACTTGCCTACCACTGTCAGGACAGCAGAATCCCTCCCCCTATTTCGACGCAGACTCAAAACACACCTCTTCAAACTCTACCTTAGTCCTCCCTCCTGATTTACCCCGCCCACCCCTTCTGATAGCCCTGTCTAACCCCCCCCCCCCCCCCCCCAAAAAAAAAAAAAATTGCACTTATGATGACGACTATATGTTTAGAACAGCAGTCCAGGTGTATTTTCCTAGTTCTGGATGTGATGCTTTGACTTGTGGTAGAACCTATGCACTTGTAAGTCGCTTTGGATTAAAAGCGTCTGCCAAATTACTAAAATGTAAAATGTAAGACTGTGTGACCATGCACAGACACTGAAACTGTAGTTAGTGCGGGCATATGCGTGCGAGTTGCTGTGATATAGTAGGACTATTACAGTGTGTTACAGGGATCCCGTGAATGTAGTTGCTCTAGATTCTGACAACTCTCTGAATTTAAAGAAGTGGGTGCACACGTCAACATTTAATGCATATAACCTTCAACATATGGCCTATAAGTATTACAATTGTTACACAATACGGATGATATTTTCCACCCAGGTGAAATAATAGTTCAGGCTACATCACACGTTCTAAACTGATCTCGATTAATGAACACAACTGGGTTATCTGCCATAGTGTGAAGTACGCCTATTGGGTAGTTCTAATGCATTATTTCACCTTCGCCATGCGTTTTAATGTGACCTTGTTTCGTTTATTCTTCATACAAGTCTTTCCAGTAAAACGAAACTGATATCAGCCTAAGTAGGAGCAGTTTCCCCTCGTCGCCCATGGTATGCGCTAGAACATAAAAGACGGAAACATGAGCTAAAGTGCGTATTCCGTGAATTTAAATCGGCAGAAGAGCAGCATTCGGTAAGTTTATCAAATAATTACAAAATGTGAAGTTACCGCTTCTTCGCAGTCATGAAATTTAGGCTACCATAAACGGGATCTATTTCAGATAAATTAGCCTCTTGTCAATTAAGCTTGTCCTACAATTGTTTTAACTTAACGAATACGTACATTTGATGAAATCACGCTCATTCAGCAAGTTTACATGACTTTGCTATACTAGTCCCCGAGTAACCTAATAATTGTAAAGGATACGCTCCCAGGGACAGACAATGTAAGTTGGATTTCTACCTATGCTACTGCGTAAATGACGTTTCTACTGGGAAAGTATTAGCTTACTAAATACATGTTTGCTCAGAAGAAATCACGATCCTTAGGCCTAGGCCTAACTCCCAAATGCAGCCCTGTATTTACAGAGGACAACATATTTTACATTTAGCAGTTGAAATAAGTGATTGATAATCACATATCAATACCAAAAAGTTCAATGCCAGTAGACGTCGGCAAATACCTTTATAGGTGATCTAATTTTGAAAAATACTGGGCTATTACAATATGCATAGGCTACAGGACAGTTTTTAGACATTGGCATTTTTTTGTCATTTTACTCGGGCAGACTGGATTTGATATTCAACATGGAAACGAAGTTAAGTGTAGGCTGTCAGCGTTGATATGAGGCCATTTGCATCAATATTGGGAGAACCATGTAGGAATGACAGCCCTTTTTTATACAGAGTTCCTTCATTTAAGGGGACCAAAAGTAATTGGACAATTGGCAGCTCTGTTTTTTTCAAGGTAAACGGTTGATTCTAGGCGTGGAATTGGCATTTGGAGTTTGTTGCTGTTGTCACTCAACATGACGACCAAATAAGTCAATGCAAATGCAAAGTACAGGCTTAAAAATCAGTGTTTGTACAGTGGGCTCCAGAATTATTAGCACCCTTGATAAATATGCAGTTATGGACGTACGCTTTATTTTCCAACATGAGTATAGTGTGCCAACAGTTCCAACATGTGTAAAGTCTTACATTAAAAAAAATGCCCAGAAAACAGGTTTCACAATTATTGGCACCCCTGGTTAAATACTTTGTGCGAACAACCCTGGCAAAGATGACAACCATGAGTATTTTCCTGTAATCTGTGATAAGGTTAGAGAACACATTTGGAAGGATTTTTGACCATTCCTCAATGCCTTGGGTTACTGCTTATGGATTCACTTAACCATTTATGTTTGGATTTTGATGTATGTTTGGAGTGATTGTCCTGCTGGAAAATCTACCAAAAACCAAGTCTCAGCTTCCTAGCAGAGACAATCAGATTTTCTGCCAAAACCTCCTGGTACCTCTGGGCCACTGGAAGCAATACATCTCCCAAGCATCAATTACCCACATATTTAACAGTAAGTACTGTATGAGGTGGTTCTCCTTCTATGCATTATGCAAACTCCAGTATAAAAATGAGGTAAGAAGCAAGGAAAATCCCTTTGTCAACTATGAGCGCAAGAAAATCCAAAGAAGTCAATTCAGAAGATACAGATGGTATGGGTACAAAACATACATAAACGGTTAAACATATGACTCAACGGCAAAATGGAATGCACACAAGAAGAAGCAGCTCATATCTACCATCAGATATGGCAGTGGCAGGGTTCCCACGGGTCCCTTTGACTGGGAAAAATCATTGAAAGTGCTTGAATATTTATATTTTAAATAATGGAAATTCAAGTCATATATATGTATTATTATTATTATTACTTAATTTTGTTAGTACCGGACATAACATTGCATTACATTCCGTTGTATGTGTCTCCTGCCATCTGTGAATAGCGCCACCTGCCTCAGTGCGATAGTCATTGGTCAATAGCTGTGTTTACAAGCAAGCTAAAAAAGCTATATGAACCGTCACCTAGTATCATGCCTGGAAAATTTCGAGAAAGTTTGGAGACTCGTGGCTCACAAAAGCCATGTATAAAGAATGGCTACTCAAAGATTCATATGTCCCGAAGTAGAGCCTGCAGTAAATCTCGCGATGGGCGAAACTGTGTTGATGAGTCATGCAGCTGGGAAATCACACCGGACGGCACTGAGCAAGCTAAAAGCAGGTACATACAGTACCCCTTGTATTCTGGTAATGTTAACATGTAGAAGGTAATAATAACCATTTGCTAGTTACTAACTAGTTACTAATGTTCACACCTAACGTGTTTTTTTTAATGAAGAAAAACTATTTTGAGGAAGAAAAGAAAGGTTGAGACCGTTTCGATCTTGTGTATAAAATAGTTAGCTACAACAGCTACTGAAACATTTTCTTGATAAAAATTACGAGAAGAAAACTGGCTCTTGCTCTGATTTTTGAAGCTGAATAAAGTGGGGAATGTCTGTTTTCTGTAGCTAGCTACATAATAAAACTATGTGAAACCCGGCTGCATTTGTGGGTTAATGACATGTAGAGCACAGTTTGCTGCTTACGCCATCTAGTTACACTACCAGACAAACAGTCTAGTTTTGGTAACCACAAACAGTAAATGAACTGTGTATGACCCGTTGAGGTGTGATCGCAGCCCAACGCTGCACTCTGGCAACATTGCACTCAGTCATATTTTCGGTTTTCAATCTCCTGACTGGCAGTTTTATCTTGTCATAGTGCATGCCTGATCACATTATAGTGTTGGTTGACTGGTGAAGCTGTGCACCCTATAGCTATGGTGATATAGTGAGAGTAACATTAGAGAAATACCCCACTTTAATTGGAGTAATTGAAATAAACAGTAATTTAATGTATTTATTTTAAGGGGAACTATAGCAGACTGAAACTTTGTGGACAAAGACTAGTTTGCAGTAGGGATGTGACAAATCAGTTTTAGTAACCGGTTACCATCGCATTTTTTAAACGGTTAACCGGTTTACCGATACTGTTTATGACCGCTAGGGGTCGTATCTTTCTTTTTTTACTGGATTACTGGGAAATGTAATTATATTTTCAACCTTGTGCTAGTTGATATAATTTTATGTAACAGTAAACTTACACTTTATATGCCAATGCATTTTATATGGCGTGGGACAATCGTGGTGGTGAGATTAATGTGTCCATTTTTAACTTTCTCCGATGGATAAATAGCCTATTGATAAAGTTTTGCTTTATTTATTTTTGTGTAGCTAGATAGCGCATAGACGAATAAACACGGATGAAGAAACGCCATAGAATAAGCAAGTGGACTAACAGCTACGGATTTAAAACACAAAAATTATTTTACAACTACAGTATGGTAGCATTCAATTCCATGCGGTGTTTGGATTCTTAACCCTCTGAAATGGCTGCAGATTTTTTGCTTGTATGACTGTAGCTTGTGGATTGAATGTAAACAGTGTATTGTAATATTTTGTGCAATGATGTATTGCTTAGTTTATTTTTATGTACAGTGCATCCGGAAAGTATTCACAGCTGCCAAAATGGAATAAATAAATTTTTTTCCTCAAAGTTCTACACACAACACCCCAAAATGACAACATGAAAGAAGACATTTTTGCAAATTTATTAAAAATAAAAACTAAGAAATCACATTTACATAAGTATTCACAGCCTTTGCTCAATACTTTGTTGATGCACCTTTGGCAGCAATTACAGCCTCAATCTTTTTGAATATGATGCCACAAGCTTGGCACACCTATCTTTGGGCAGTTTCGCCCATTCCTCTCTGCAGCACCTCTCAAGCTCCATCAGGTTGGATGGGGAGCGTCGGTGCACAGCCATTTTCAGATCTCTCCAGAGATGTTCAACGGGTCTCAGAACTCCTAGTTCCACATTAACTCGACCTAAAGCTCCTTACTTCCTAAAGGTAGCTTTTGACAAAGGCGGAAGTTAACTATGTGGACAAATAGAAAATGAGAAAGCATGTGGAAAGCATTAAATAGACAGGCACGTAGCTAGCCTAGCCACGCGGCAATTATAATCATTCATCAACACGAGGGCATAGATTACCTAATCGCCATTCATTTCCAAAGTGGAATTAATTACTAAAATAGGCCAGAATGCAACAATGGCACGAAACGGTAATGTCTGGGAAACCTAGCCAAATGCCTACCAGATCCATGACAAACACAGCAAATACTAAATAACTTATATAAAACAACCAAAAAACGGCAGCAACATGTGATAATGTTTTGGGCAAAACATGTCACTTCCCTGTGATTTCTCGCCAGTGTACTTCCAGTACAACAAATTATAATAGAATTGATTCTCAAGCTCTCATTTGGTGTCATGTCACGCTAATGATTTTGTTGGCTCATGCTAAGGCCAATTTATAAACTTAATAGTAAAAAAGTGAACATTTAACTACAAAAAGTTCCGACATGCAGCTTTACTGTCTAAATGAATACATGTTTAGAGAATAAAATTATTTTACAGACCTGGTGAACACACATTCAAGCCTCTTTTTAATTGTTGTCTCTCAAACTATGCTGCGAAGGATCCTGGAATTTTAGGCTATTGATCCTTGAAAGTCATTGAAAGGTCCTTTAATTGGATGTTTATGAAGGTGTGGGAACCCTGCAGTGGGCCGTTGATGTTTTGGAGATGTTATACTGCCAGTGGTCCAGGGGCGCTATTTAAGATCAATGGCTCAATGAATTCAACTAAGTATCAGGAACCCTTGGCAGAAAATCTGGTTGCCTTTGCCAGGAATTTGAGACTTGGTCATAGGCTGATTGTCCAGCAGGACAATGATTCCAAACATACATCAGAATTAACATAGAAATGGTCAAGTAAGAGGCGGCATGGATGGTGCAGTGGGTAGCACTGCCGCCTCACAGCAAGGAGGTCCTGGGTTCGAATCCCTGTCGGCCGGGGCCTCTCTGTGTGGAGTTTGCATGTTCTCCCCGTGTCTGTGTGGGTTTCCTCCGGGTACTCTGGTTTCCTCCCACAGTCCCACAGACATGCAGGTTAGGCTGATTGGAGAGTCTAAATTGCCCGTAGGTATGAGTGTATGAGTGTATGAGTGTATGAGTGTGTGAGTGAATGGTGTGTGTGCCCTGTGATAGACTGGCGACCTGTCCATGGTGTATTCCTGCCTTTCGCCCAATGTATGCTGGGATAGGCTCCAGCCCCCCTGCGACCCTGATCAGGATAAGCGGGTTCAGATAATGGATGGATGGATGGTCAAGTAAAAACAATGACCATGTTCTGCAATGGCCATCTCAGTTTCAAGACTTACATCCCATGAAAAACCTGCGGTCTGAACTGAAGAGGGGGGTATTGTAATGTTCCTGTATTTGTCCTGTGTGTATTTATGTTTATTCTTGTTATTTATTCATTTTTCATAGATCATTGGTTAGTGTTTTCCATTAGAGTTCTCATTCGTCTTCCCCCCCATGTCTGCGTCTGAATGTTTACCAGCTGAGTCACTCCCCTGTCTGCGTGTCCCACTATTCAGGTGATTACGGTAGTTTTCGGGTTTTCATACATTCCTTCTAAACTCGCGATTCTTACTTCCTGCTTTTTCTTGGTAGTTAAATGTTGTAAAGCACTATTCTTACTACTACTAATCTAGGTATTGTACAGTACTAATCCGATTAATACACGTACTGTCTGTCTAACTAACTAACTAACAATCACTTTTATTGGGTAGTTTAGAAATATTCACTAACGCAATCTCTTGTCTAGTATTTCTGCACTGTTCTATAACTCCGCCTCCCTATGCTATCCCTGATTACTCGTTTAGTTTCAGCGAAGTGTTCGCACCTGTCTCTAACTATCACTACGTCTTCAATCTATGCAAATGTCTACTCCCTAACCCGGAGCCGTATGTTTTACATGTTGGTTACGTGCATCCAGTCCACGTTTTTGTCTCCCTTCTGTGATTATGTTATTACCCTATTATGTTTCCCCACCTGTTGTCTATTTGTTTAGCCCACCTTTTTCCCAGCCCCGCCTAGATTGTCACCTTCCCTCATGTATTTAAACCTCAGTCTCTGCATTGTTTGTTGTCAGAACGTTGATCAGTATTAGTGCCAAATTCCTCGTAAGCCTAATTCTTGAGATTCTTGATAGACACCCCTTCGCCTTTGACTTCCGAGCCTGCCTTGCCCTCTTGTTTTGTTTGCAATTCTGTCTTTCTGGTTTTGTTTGATATTCTGCTTTGTTTTCTGACTTTGATTTTTGCCTACGCCCTTCTGTACTTTCGCCTTTTGATTTTCTGGATTTTTGACCTTCCTGCCTGTTTTTCGACCATTCTTTTACCTTCTGTTTTTGTCATTGTATTGGATCTCCTGGCTACGATTACGGACTAATAAACTACGATTTTGGATCATCCTGTAGTCTGCGTCTGGGTCCTCAGCGCCGTACATAACAGGTATCCCAAGGGTATTGATGATTCTGAAAAGTTCTGCATGGAGAAATGGTCAAAAGTCCCTGTGTTCTCTAAAATTATCGGAAAAGACTCACAGATGTTTTCCATGGGCGTTTTCAGTATTAAACCAGGGGTGGCAATAATTGTGGGGTTAAAAAAAAAAAGTTTTATTTGTTCGATTCCATTGAATGATTAATAATGCACACTGCTTGACACATGTTGGAAAATAAAACTTATGTTAGTTTTTTTATTTTGCAGCGTTTTTGGTGAATATTTATCAAGGGTGCCAATTATTCTGGAAACCATTGCAGTTCCGTCAAACTGAGATTAACTAAATGAAGTAAAATTGTATTACCAATTTCATTTTGTTGATTTTATCTACAATAATTGTTAGGAGTGCCAATAATCTGTTTATGGTTTTCAGAAAAAAAATTAGATTACTTAATAAAAACATTGAAGTGTGAGAGTAAATGTATTGAAATAAAAGTATATCATTTTCCCATAAGTTTGAACAGAACATATACAGTGCCGTGAAAGTATTTGCCTCCTTTCTGATTCGGATTTCTTTTATCGCATATTTCACACACTGAATGGTTTCAGATGGTTAAGGGCACATTGTCCAGATCCTGAGGCAGCAAAACATCCACACACCAACACAGTACCTTCACCATTTTTTACTTTTGGCATGATGTTCTTACTGTGAAATGCTGTATTAGCTTTACACCAAACAACATGTATCGTTCAAAAAGTTCCACTTTTGACTGGTCTGTCCAGAGCACATTATCCCAAAATGCTTTGGGTCATCCAGGGGCTTTTTGTGCAATAGTGAGATGAGAATTGATGCCTCTCTTGGTAAGCTGTGCTTCCCACCTTGCTAGTCTCTCATGAATCCCTTTGCCCAGTCTCTTATTTATAGTATAGTCATGAATAATAATATTTGCTGAGGCTAGACAGGCCTGCAGGTCTTTATTGGTTGGTTTATTGGGATCCCCATTAGCATTACAGTAATCATCTTACCCCCCCCCCCCCCCCTCAATCTTTGGGTGTTCTTGGATCATTTGTGACTACCTGGATGAGTTATCACTCATTTTGGCAGGCTGGTCACTCCTTGGAAGATTTACCACTGTTCCAAGTGTCCAAGCTTCGGTGGCCTAGAGCCTTTGAAATAGCTTTTCCAAACTGATATTTCAACAACTTTTTTTCCCCATCTCTTCTGGATTTTTCTTTGATCTATGTCTATGAATTTGTCAGAATTAATTATTTATATCATATTCTAGGAAGCATATGATTGCAGCTATTGATGCTTAGGGTGGAGCAACCAGTTATTAAGATTAAGGGGGAAATTAATTTTTCACAGGGGTGATATGGGTGTCTTTTGTCATTAAATTAATTAAGTAGTAAATGTGTTTTTGTTTTCATTTACTCAGGTTTCCATTGTCTAATATTACATTTTGGCTAAATATCTGAAACCATTCCATGTGACAAATATGCAATCACAGAGGAAATCAGGAAGGGGGCAAATATTTTTTCATGACAAGATTATTTATTCTTTGTGTTGTTTTTATGCAGCCTTAATTTTTATTAAGGGTGCCATTAGTTCTGGAGGCCACTATATATATATATATTTTTTTAAAAGGTACTGTTATTTCTCCTAGGTGAAACCAAAGTGTATAAAAATAGCTTAAATAAAAGCTGAGTGTACAATTCAGCCACATACAAATTATTTCATTATAAAAAATTGTGGCGTCAAGAAAGAAATACTATGTGTACATATGTGATGGTATTTGTTTCTATGTTTGCTCAATAGCTTGACCATGGCTGACGAATATGCCATCATTGATGAGGATGAGGTGAGGGCAGTGAGGGAGATCAAGGATGCACTGGAAAACCAGACGTTGACTTCAGCCGTGGCTAAGATCCAGGACTACTTTGAGCAGATTGACCGTGTGGAACTAAATATTGCCATCACAGGAGAGTCTGGCTCTGGCAAGTCCACCTTTGTCAATGCATTCCGGGGTCTGGGGGACGAAGACGAGCACGCAGCTCCAACCGGCGTAGTTGAGACCACTATGGAGCCAACCGTGTACCCCCACCCTAAATATCCCAAAGTCAAAGTGTGGGACCTTCCCGGGATTGGGACACCCAATTTCAAAGCAGACGAGTACCTTCAAAAAGTAGAATTTGAACGCTATGATTTCTTCATCATCATCATCTCAGAACGTTTCAAAGTCAACAATGTGCAGCTGGCCACAGAGATCCAACGCATGAAGAAGAGGTTCTACTTTGTTCGCTCAAAGATTGACAACAGCATACATGCAGAGAGAAGGAAGAAGGACTTTGATGAGGACAAAACCCTCAGTATAATTCGGGCAGATTGCATGAAAGGTAACGGGTCAATGTGAGATGTTTTGTGCGTCCTCTTCTACAACTTTTCCATAGGGAACATTTAGATAGTAGCTAGTTATATTTTTTTGCGATGGTATTACACAGTGAGAAGTTTTAGCTGAACATTGAAATCTGTCCTCCATTTCTTTGTTTTATAACAGTACTCTATTTTCTATTTTATAAGGCCTCCTGGAAAATGGGGTGGCATCTCCCACGGTCTTCCTTATCTCCAGCTTTGACCTGCAGCTCTACGACTTCCCAAAGCTGGAGGAGACGATGGAGAAAGAGCTGCCCAAGCACAAGCAGCGTGTCCTCCTGCTGTCACTGCCCAACATCACCCTGGACATCAACAAGAAGAAGAAAGAAGCCCTGCAGGCCAACATATGGAAGGTGTCCCTGCTGTCAGGCAGCGTGGCAGCCATACCCATCCCAGGTCTGTCTGTGGTGGTGGATGTAGGCATCCTGGTCAAAGAGCTCAGCAGTTATTACCAGGCTTTTGGCCTGGATGATGAATCCCTGAAAAACCTCTCTGACAAAACGAACGTGCCTCTGGAGGAACTGAAAGTGGTCCTCAAATCCCCCCTCAACAAGGAGATATCAGCCGATGTGGTCATCAAGTTGCTCACCAAATTTGCCGGAGCAGGGTTAATGTTGCTGGAGTACTGGGCCAGCACAATCCCGGTGTTCGGCTCCATGGCGGCCGCGGGAATCTCGTTCGCCACCACCCACAGGATGCTGAAAAGCTGCTTGAATGAGCTGGCAGAGGATGCACAAAACGTCCTGATGAGAGCTTTGCAGACAGAGGTGTGAAGAAACTACTTCTCTGCAGTTCAAGTGCCTTTCTGTACTAGTGCCTTTGATCTTGATGAAGATGTTCTCATATAAATTAGGTTGTGTATTTTTGAGCAATATGTAGTACTGTTTGTATTGAAAAAAAAAACAGCCAAGCAATCTTTGTAATGAGACACCATGGACAAATACTTAGCAGGATTGTTTATTTTACATAATGAAAATGATCTACATCTCATGAAATGTATCCATGTTCTGGTCTTTAGGTATTATGGGACATTAATTGGTGCTGGTATTTTTTCTGGTATATTTCTTTTATATAAAACGAATTAATCTCCCAAGTAATTAAATCTGTAACCAATATAATCTACCTATGGGTTTATGTTTATCTATGAATTCTGTCTATCTGTGCCCATATTAAATTGTTATGAATTTGAGTTTGACCTTTTTTTCTGTATTCTAACTTTCTGAAAAGATAAGACTGAGTAAAGTTTGTGGAAAACAAGCCTAAATCTGGTTCCCTCTTCCTTGCTCCGTTCCGTGAGTCGAATACGTCTACGAATACGAATACGGTGTTTCCTCATGGTGTCCCGTTTCCATGGTGATCCACTGTCAGGTGCAGAGGCTTGTGTGGACGCTAGGAAAGTGGCTGTCTGTACTCAGAGAGAGCCGAGGTCTTCTTCACTCCATCCCAGATCCGAGACGCATCCCAAACATACAACAACAAGCAGGGCTGGGGTCAATTCTGTCTTAAATTCAGTCAAGTCAGGAACTGAATTTAAAGAATTAAACAATCTGTATGTCCCATAACAGTTCAGCTAACCCCCAATGCAGCTACCCAGTTGTCTAAAACAAGACAAAGGGTATCAACAAGGGGTGGTATTAGGACACTACAAAGGTATATTAGTTATATTTGCAATATCGCCTACTGAAGGCATTTACATTTCAGATAAAAAGATGAATATGAGACAAATATGGTTAAATATTTAAACATTTTACATAAACATATTTGTCTCAAATCCAAAAGCCTTCACATTTGGGAAAAATAACAAATTTCACTCTACCTTTACTGTATTTCATTCCACACAAAGCATTTTAGCATCTGGGAAAATGGGTTTCTCTGAGGTGGGCCGGTATGCGGGTACACTCACCAGTTCTCAGTGAGGATGGTGCGAGAGTGCTGGCAGCGAGACAGGGACATGGCACACCACAGAAATATGTTAGACACTAGGGTGGGGAAGAAAGCATCAGCAGAGGCCTAAAAACCAAAAACTGCAGCTTCATCCTTGTCTCAGTCGTGAGTAAAAACTATTTGACTACATTTATAAAAATGTATCAAAAATTGCAGATACGATAAGCTACAGCATTGTTTGGGAGTAACACCATCAGGAGAAGCCTGTGTGATTATTCTGACTAGGGAGCCATCATAGATTATTCTAATTAGGATTTGAACAAATAATATCAGCTAATTTTTTTAAATTCTAATTTACCACCCACATGTTACAAAATAAGGAACTGTTGTCACTAAAGCAATGGCATCATAAAATATACAGGTTATACAGATAAAACCGTAAAATGTAAAGGTACAATAGCTAATATTTTTGTGTTAAAACATTGTTACAAGACCATTGTATATCCCTTCCTATCATTGAAAAAGGCTCACTGATATGCTGACTCACCCTTTGCCGGTGTTTAAAAGATAGTCGGGGCGGCCTGTAGCATAATGGTTGAGGTAAATGACTGGGACACACAAGGTCGGTGGTTCTAATCCCGGTGTAGCCACAGTAAGATCCGCACAGCTGTTGGGCCCTTGAGCAAGGCCCTTAACCCTGCATTGCTCCATGGGAGGATTGTCTCCTGCTTAGTCTAATCAACTGTACGTCGCTCTGGATAAGAGCGTCTGCCAAATGCCAATAATGTAATGTAAATAGTCCTTAAAACTATAAGGGGGGCGGGGGGTTCAACGTCAGCAGGTTCACAGAGAAGGGGGAGGGGTGCTGTGGTTTGAGGGTGTTTATTGCTGCTGACTCAAAAACTATAAATTCCTACCACATGAAAGGGGGTATACATTGTCGTGAGCCCGGACCCCGTGCCGAGCTCAGACCTCACGTTCCCACGAGCAGTACCCCACAAGGAGGTGTCTCGGAGACAAACTCTCTTTTCCTTTAAGTACTTTCAAACGTCCTGGAGAACCGGTAAGTTCTACTGAACTTCCAGCCCAGTCTCGAAGTGAAGTGGTGTGACGCAACGCTGTTATATAATCTCCTGTATTCACTGTAGTTTTTCTAGTTGACTCAATTCCACTCAATTATAATTATGATTAAGCATATTTTATTGTAGTCAAGTAAATAGAATTATACAGTTCACAGGTTAAATATGATCTTTCAGTTTGCTAGTCACATACATTGCTTTATATTCTTTCAACCGTATACCGGTGCATTTACGTGATTCACATAAGGTTCATATAACCCCTTTGTTTTCCTAATTCACCTTTCCACCAGATGCCAAGATACACCCTTCAAATATCCATCCTCTTTGGCCTTTACCTTATCCTATAGCTTCCCCTTCAGGGAGATTAAAGCTACTACTCCTATTAATACAATGGGTATGAACACCCCTAAACTTTTCTACTTTATTCCTACCTTATATAGTATCTTACTGAAAAATAAAAGACATAAAAATGAAAGGAAACTTATAACTTTAAATCAGCTAACAATGCTACCTTCTACCTTATAAGTAATATAAAATATAATTACCGTCCCGCCCTCCTCGTCAAGCGAAGTCCTAAGAGCCTTTTTTAACGTCTAAAAGCATACTCATTATATATCCTGAAACTTGTACAGAAGTGTACTTATACTGGTAAGAAATTCATCCAGAAATATCCCCATTATACCGAGTGGGACTACACTAGCTCTTGCAACTTATTTAATGAGCTTATTCATCACTGTTATCTGCCTCACTGTCATAGTCTCTCTTGGACTCTCTCCACACTTTGACTTCATACAAGCCAGCAGTAATTGCTCTCCACCATCTCAATACATTCTTCAGCTGCTCTTTCTTGTGGTGCCTTAAGGGATCTATAAAGGACATCCAACTAATAGCCGAGTGTAATTCATCCCCCAACTCCTCTACAGTCAGTCCTTTGAATCTATCCAACAAATTGTCAGTGCTATAATCAGGGAGGCCCTTAAAGCCTCTTAATCTTCTTTCGGTATAAATATCCCTCCCTTCTTCCTTATTTTTCCTACATTTTTCCATCTCATCTTACTCTTTCATTTCCCAATCGTCCACATTGTTTTCCTCATCTTTTTGCATTAACCAGGCCTTATGTACCTCCCCAGTAGGAGCAAGCCCACACTTCTCAATCAAGAATGTTATTATATTCACCATTTCTGTGAAAGCCAGACCCCCTGTGTCACCAATCGCCCGTTCGGCATGTTGAGTCTCCTCCAAAGTCATGCTGGAACACATTCTACGCATGGTCTCAGTCAGACCTTTAGCCTTGCTCCTTAGTACCCTAAATCTAAGTCCCCCGACTTCAGACTCCTCTGCTGACAAGTAGGGCTGCACATTAGCTCTGAACCACATATTTTTCCTCTTACGGGGGTTCTTACTACCACCTCAATGGCGTGTGCGAGGGGTTAACAATGCATTCCTGCCTAACCCATCTTCTGTCAATCTCTCATCAGGCTGGCCTAGGGCCGGGTCCTCGACAACATTTACTCTACAGACCCATATCTTTAATACTCTACAGGAATTTCTGTATTGCTATTGTTGCTGTCTTTCCAGTGTGGAATGGCCATACGTTGCTATGGACTGTCAGTTGCCATCCAGCTCATTTGCATAGCTGATAACTATAAATTGTTACCCAATGAAAGTGAAATTTTCTGTGAAATCATGTTCCCTACAATTATTATTGTGTGTCAGGTGTGGGGTGGGAATTCATTGCTATAGACTGTGAATTCACAAGCTGCTCATGATAGACCCATATACCCAGGAATAAACCCAAACCATGCAATTTTACAATGAAATTAAAGTCAAATCAACTTTATTTGTGTTGCACACTTCACACTATATTTGTCAGTACATGCTTTAGAGCAGTGCTTCTCAACCTGATTTTATTAATTAAGGGCATTTTTGGTGGTATGATTGGTTTAGTTATTATTTTATTTGTTTCAGTTTCTGGTTACAACAAAAACCTTCTGGCAAGACTAGAGTTGAGAAACACAGCTTTAGAGTAAGCCCCAGCATTTCCCCCCTCAAAAGCATGCCGAGGGCAACGGTAGCAAGGAAAAACCTCCTAGGTGGAGAAGGAAGAAACCTTGGGAGGAACCAGACTTAAGGTGGGGGGGGGGGCATCCTCCTCTGGCCGGCTTAGGGGCTTAGATGGTCAGATCAGAAGATTAACAATTTATTCAGAATAGTTTGGTTGTGTGATGGGTTTTGAATGTGTGGGAGATTGGCAGGGTGCAGGGGGGGAGGGGGGGGTAGTGTCTCAGCGCTGCAGCATGGTTGCGACTCAGGGTATCCTCCTCTCCACCCGGCAAACCAGAGAAAATGACAATAAGGCAGTGGGACGTAAGTAGGGGCACAGATGGGACTTCTAGGATAGAAATCGAGGCCTTACTGCTGGCTAATTCTACTGTGTATTCAATTTTGATATTAAAGATATGGGTCTGTAGAGTAAAGCTATACCCCCTTTCATTTGGTAACAATTTGCAGTTTTTGAGTTATCAGCTATGCTATGAGCTGTTCGTGAATTGACAGTCAATAGCAATGCATGGCCGCCCCACACTGCAAATACAGCAACAATTGCTGTGAATATGATTCCACCAAAAATACTATACAATCTTAAAGATATGAGTTCAGCTAGTAAATGTGTACCACCTTTCATTTGGTAACAATTTATACTTTTTGAGTTATCAGCTATGAAAATGAGCTGGGTGGCAACTGACAGTCAATAGCAATGCTTGGCCGCCCCACACTGGAAACACAGCAACAATTGATGGGAACATGATTTCACAGAAATTACTGTAGAATATTAAAGATATGGTTATCTAGAGTAAATGTATGCCCCCTTTCATTCAGTAACAATTTACAGTTTTTGAGTTATGAGCTATGCAAATGAGCAGGTTGTCAACTGACAGTCAATAGCATTGCATGCCCATACCACACTGGAAACACAGCAACAATTGCTAGGAACATGATTTCACAGAAAAGAGTGTACAACATTAAAGATATGGGTCTATGGCTTAAACATATACCCCCTTTTAATTGGTAACAATGTATAGTTTTTTAGTAATTAGCTTTGCAAATCAGCTGGTTGTGAACTGATAGTGTATAACAATGCATGTTTTGCCACACGTTAAATGAGTGCACAGTTTTATATTCTCTGCAAATACATCAAAATTATATCCAACTGTATTAATTTTAAAAAGAAAAATGAGAAAATTCAGTTCATAAATAATTGTATTCACTGAACTTTTATTTTGATAAATGCGAACCGGAAGTCTCCAGTTGTGGCCAGCAACATTTGCCAACTTCACGGAGCTGATTACCTATTACCATTAACGCTTTCGAACGGTCTTTCCTGTTACCATAGTGTTTGAAAATTGCATCCTGATTGAATAAATTGAAAAAGGGCCGTTGAAACTTAAGGGGTTTAACACTTCGATTAATGAACACAACTGGTCTCTCTGGCAGTGTGTATGCATATTTTCACTTTCGCCATGCGTTTACAAAACAAATCTTTCCAGTAAATCGAAACTGATATCAGCCTACTTGCTCTGCTAAGCAAACACTGCGCCTCACCAGTCGCCACCCATGGTCTGCGCTTTAACTTAAGACCCCGAAACATCAGCTGAAATTGAATCGGCATAAGAGCTGCACTTGGTAAGTTTATAAAAAAATTACAAAAATGGAAATGACCGCCTCTCCGCAGTCATTAAATTTAAACTGAATTCGTGTAAAATAAATAGCCGAGCGTATTTCCCACCCAGCCTATCCTATAATGCTCATTTAATTGCTTTAACTTAACGAATGTCACACAAAGATGAAGTCACGGTCATTCAGCGACTTCCACATACAAGTCATTTCGGTAGCCTATTTATAATGAGGAATACAGTAGTAGGCTAAGGGATACGTTCCTGTGGACCAGGGTAAATCAGGACCCGGGTTTCTACGTAACATGGGAAAATAGCCTGTTGTTTAACTAAATACATGTTTGGTTAGAGCCTTACGTAGGACTAGGCCTAACTACAATTGCCTGTACTTACCAGAGGGCAACATTCGTACAATGTCAGTGTAATGTAAGTTCATTTTTAACAGTATTATTACAATATGCATACAGCGCAGTCTGTACGTATTTAGACAGTGGCCGAATATCAGTGGCTCTGTAATCTGGCAAACTGTATTTAAAATTCAACAATGAAAACGAAAAAGTGTCAGATTTCATTTGAAGGCGTTTGCATCCATATGAACCATGTAGGAACGACTGCCCTTTACACTTTTTATTTGCTTTTATTCACCCCATTTTACGGGACTAAACTTAATTGGACAATTGGCAGCTCAGTTCTTTCTTGGCTAGCTGTGGGCCATTGTATCATTAGCTCATGCACCAGAAAGCTAGCAAAATGTGTAGAGGTAATTCTAGATGTGGAAATAGCATTTGGAGTCTGTTGCATCCCCTCACCATCACACTACCACCACATTTGACTGGTATGATGTTCTTACTGTGATTTGCCTTATGCCAAACATAATGGGACCTCTCAAAGGCTTGAGGTCATAATCATCCTGGCTTAATCATCCAGGTCCTTTTTTGCAAATGTGAGACAAGCATTGATGTTTATTTTGGTTAACAGTGGTTTCTGCCTTGCAACTCTCCCATGAATAACATTTTTGTATTTTCCAGATTTATTTTTCCTAAAATTCCCTTTGATCATGGCATTGCGTGCTTGTATAAACTTTGTGGTCACTACTTCGCTCTGAGTAAAGTTCAATGTGAGGGAGGTTTAGAACAGGGGTACATTTGGCTAATTGGTTGATTCACTAATATTTCAATATGATACCCTATGGGTGTTTTATAACTTTTTCATTAAGTCAAGTCAGGTATGCCAAGCACAAAATTAGGTTCTGTTAGCATCTTTCATAAAGGTGTGTCGCTAAAATGATATGATATAGTTATATTATGAATTAATTCAGTCATAATAAATAAATGTGTTTGGTATAAAAGCATCTATCTTTGGCATAAGACATGATATAAATATGAAATAAATATGTTTGGTAAGCGTCAACCAAATAACATTATAACACTAATTCAACTTCGTCAAAATGAAATGGTCCCTTTATGAAGAGGTCCCAGAGTAGTGTTTCCATGTTACTTTTATTTCAGCATATAGGCTATTACATATGACATTACATTACATTAATGGCATTTGGCCGGCACTCTTATTCAGAGTGATGTACAACAAAGTGCATACTCATAACCAGGGATAAGTGTGCTGAAAGACCCTGGAGGGAAGTACATTTTCAACTGCTGACAGTACAACAAAGATAAGGAGTAGGGCCTATTTGATTATATAAAACTTATTTTTTTAAACCTTCTGTTGTCTTTAGGGTCCCAAATAACCCGCCTCTATGTTTAAGAGCAGAGAAAACACCCTAAATCAGGGGTGGGCAATTCCAGTCCTGGAGGGCCGGTGTGTATGCAGGTTTTTGTTTCAACCAATTACTCTGGCTAAATGAGCTAATTGGCCGTATACTCCAACACTAGTTCACTGAGATTAGATCACAGTAAAATCATATCATACAGGAGCACGAAAACAGTGTCTGGCTGTCAGTAAAGCACTCATCAAGACATGTCGCTAAAATGTCATATGGTGTAAATGTTAGAGGCAATTAAGTAATTAAGGCCAGCGGTTGGAATGAAAACCAGAAACAGATACGGCCCTTTTTGCCACCTCTGCCCTAAATGATCTTTTTTCAACTTGAAATTTCATGACAAAGTTTGCTTTGAGTGACAGGTTGTTTCTTCATGCAAAATAGATTTGGGTTTTAAAATTCAATTAAGCTTCTTTAGTTTAGGGGTTTAGTGCAGGCTGGTCATTTTTGACCCTTAGGACAAGGGGAGTATACAGAATGTTAAGACAACACAATGGTTAAATATAATCTTTCGATTTAGACCCCTTTTACAAGTATAATAAAATAAATAAATAAAATCATGCTAAATAATGCATATATGCCTCTTTATTATGCTATTTGTTTATTTTCCTATTCAGGGTGATGGATGAGGATTATTTACTTCTCAATGAGAATGAGGTGAGGCAGATCAGAGAGGCACTGGAAGATGAGACCTTGACTTCAGCCGTGGCTAAGATCCTGGACCACTTTGATCAGATTGACCGTGTGGAACTAAATATTGCCATCACTGGAGAGTCTGGCTCTGGCAAGTCCACCTTCCTCAATGCATTCTTGGGTCTGGTGGATGGCGAAGATGGCGCAGCTGAAACCGGCCTGGTTGAGACAACGATGGAGCCAACTGTGTACCCTCACCCTAAATATCCCAACGTCAAAGTGTGGGACCTTCCTGGGCTTGGGACGCTCAACTTCAAAGGAGACGAGTACCTTGAAAGAGTAAAATTCCAACACTATGATTTCTTCATCATCATCATCACTGAACGTTTCAAAATCAGCTGTGTGAACCTGGTCTCAGAGATCCAGAGCATGAAGAAGAGGTTCTACTTTGTTCGCTCAAAGATTGACAACAGCATTGATGCAGAGAAAAGGAAGAAGGGCTTTGATAAGGACAAAACCCTCAGTCAAATTCGGCAAGACTGCATCAAAGGTAGGGGTCGAAGTTGTTGAAAGTATTTTTTTATTTCACAGAAACCAACACCATATGAAAGCTGCACTATACACAATTAACAGGACCTGACAAATTACAAGAAATATCCATGACTTAATACAGTTATATAGTACGTATTAGCAGTATTAAAAAAATCCCTGTACTTTGTTTTAATCAACAATGCCACATTACTCCCTAGCTTTCCAAATCTGTCATCTGTTTTTATCATTTTGTTTCTTTAAGGCCTCCAGAAACACGGGGTGGAATCTCCCACGGTCTTCCTTATCTCCAGCTTTGACCTGCAGCTCTACGACTTCCCAAAGCTGGAGGAGATGATGGAGAAAGAGCTGCCCAAGCTCAAGCGGCGTGTCCTCCTTCTGTCGCTGCCCGATACCCAGGAAATCACCCGGAGGAACAAGGAGGCCCTGCAGGCCAACATATGGAAGGTGTCCCTGCTGTCAGGCACCGTGGCAGCCATACCCATTCCAGGTCTGTCTGTGGTGGTGGATGTAGGCATTCTGGTCAAAGAGCTCACCAGATATTACCAGGCTTTTGGCCTGGATGATGAATTCCTGAAAAGCCTCTCGGACAAAATGGACGTGCCACTGGAGGAGCTGAAGGCGGTCCTCACATCCCCCCTCCACCAGGACATATCGGCTGACGTGGTCATCAAGTTGCTGCATGAAGCCACTGGGGCAGGGATGATGAGGTACTGGGCCAGCATAATCCCGGAGTTCGGTCCAATGGCGGCCGGGGGGATCCCGTACGCCATCACCCAAAGCTTGCTGACAAGCTGCTTGAACGAGCTGGCGGACGACGCCAATAACCTCCTGACGAGAGCATTGCAGACAGGAATGTGAAGAGTCAACTTCATACCAGTTCAAGTGCCTTTCTGTACTCGTGCCTTGGGTCTCCCGCCCACGCTCACTTCCCTCCACTGGCTGCCTGTCATGGCTCGCATCAAATTCAAAACATTGGTGCTAGCCTTCCAAGCAGCTTACCTCCAAAGATCATCAGACACTACATGCAGGCCACCACAGGATGCCTGGCGCCTCCTCCTCTCCGCACTTCTACCTCCGGGGTCACGACTATTGTCTATTCTGGCTCCACGGTGGTGGAACGACCTCCCCGTAGATGTCAGAACGGCAGACTCTGACCACCTTCAAGCGTAGACTTCTTGAAGCGTACCTCTTCAAGATGCACCTCTCCCTACCTCCCTGTAATATCTAATTGATTGGTTGTTGTTGTTCAGTTCTCAACAGTGTGTAATTACTTGCGTAATAACTTGTTTGCTAGGATGGTATTTTTTTGCTACTTTCGTTTTGCTATGCAAGCTGTTTATTGTACCTATTTAAGTGCAAATCATTTGATCGCATTGTGCTATAGAAAATGGTTTTCGATATATTCCATTGTCATAAATTTGTTATACGGCACTAATACGTGAAGTTTTACACCAAAATACGGTTAAAGTATGTTAATATAATGGAATTTAAGTTGTATCTGCTTGGAGTGCATTGACTTTGGAATGTTTGAAGCTCAGCATCTCAAAACTACTCCGGACCTTTTCATTTTTGGCTCACGAATATTAGATAAAGTAGTGGTCACCTGGTGCCTCGGATCTTCATGATGTTCTTATGGAATTAAAATATTTAGTATTGCTTATATTGAAAAAAACAAACAAAAAGAACATAGCTAAGCTTTTTTTTATAATGTGAACAGCATACACATTTATTACAATCTACGACTGTCACCTTGGATTTTTATGTGGGCATGTTAACCGGTCTATGAAGAGAATTTATTGACACCATGGACAAATACTTTTGTTTGGTTTGGTTTATTGTACAGAAGTAAACCCATCTACACCTCAGGAAACTATCCATGTTCGGTTCTTTCGGGATTGGTATAGCACATACAGGGTTGGGGCTATTTTATCTTTTAAATAAAACAAATTTATGTCACATGTGAAGGTACAGTAACAACAACTACCAGTCTGTAGCCAATGTGTTCAGTATCTATGCATTTACATGTGTCTGAATATTCAATGTTCCAGAATAAATCTTCACAAAAACAAACACCAGTGTACATTTTCATTTATTACAAATTGATGGCACTCGAGTGAGCTCAACCTTTTTTCTGTTAAAAGGGATGCGTTTCACTTCTGGCCTTCTACAGTATGGGCTGTAGATAAGAACCATTTATCTGCCCAAACTGAGCAAAAGCTGCAGAAGCAGTCCCACAAATCGCGCCAGGTGAGAACATGGCAAGATATCAGATTTCACATGTATCTTCAATAACATCCAGGATGGCTTGGATCAGGTGATCATGGGTGTGGATTTTTCCTCCACTGAGCCAAACATGTCTCTGGGTCATTCCAGCAGTTCAGGGTGTCCCATTTCCATGGCGATCCACGGTGGACGTTAGGAAAGCAGCCGGCTGTACTCCGAGAGAGCCGAGGATTTCTTCACCCCATCCCAGATCCGAGCCGCGTAGTGAAACCTGACCCGATCCCAAACATACAACAACAGGCAGGGGTCAATTCTGTCTTAAATTTGATCAAGTCAGGAAATTCAAGTTCAAGTTCAATGGCAGTATGACTTATTTCTTTTTTATTATTAATCAAATTTTCTGAGCTGCTTCTCAAGGGAACTAGGGATTTCCAGACTCTTAAGGTTTAAATGGAACTGAATTTAAACAATAAAACATTCTGTACGTCCCATAACAATTCAGCTTCCCAGCAGGTCACCCAGCTGTCTAAAACCAAGACAGAGGATCGCAATAAGGCTTGATATTAACTCACACAGCGCCCTCTGAAAGTATCATGAAATCTGTTTATTACAAGGTACTTACATGGTTATATATTTTATCATTTTACAGAAACAGCCTTAAGTATATTGCCAAACCAATGCATTTTCCTCTACATTCAGCATACTTCTGGAGAGTACTGTATACTTTTTAATTAATCATTTTATTTCACACACAGGATTTTTGTGTGGCTTTTTACCCGTTTACGCGTATGTCGCCCCCGGTATGCGGGTACACTCACCAGTTCTTCTCAGTGAGGATGGTGTGGGAGAGCTGGCAGCGAGACAGGGACAGGACCTGGCTGCGCAACTTGGAAGCCAACGAGGAGAAGCTGGGGTGTCCCCTGTAACCAGGAAGCAGGGAGAACAGGGGGGCAGAGCCAGGCCCTAGCACACCACAGAAATACGTTAGACACTTGGGTGGGGTAGAAAGCTTCAGCAGAGGTACTTTGCATATCACATTCAACTCTTAATTGTGCTGTGAGGATTGATTTACATTTGCAATCACTGCTAACATGTTGACAATGCTATGACAATGGTGTTTCTGTGAGACGTGGATGGTTCTCAGACCTCCCCGTGTCAAAGCGTCCTCCCCCTCATTCTCCAGCTGTGGCAGCAGGAACAGGTTGACCTCGGTCTCCAGGTAGTCTCGCCCAAGGCCAGGGAAGGTGTTAGAGTCCAGCATGGACAGTGTGCCTGGGAGGGGAGGGAGTCAAACACTGTAAATTCCCCACTGATTACATCAGAATCCGAGCTCAGTACAGCCCTTCTTCAGGGTAATGGCTTTGTAAATGTGTGCATGCATGTGCTGCCGGAAAATATAATGTAATAATCTCAGCAATGTTTCAACAATGCAACTAGTTCACCATTGTTTAATGTATTATTTAATGTGTATGCTTATTTAAGCATACACACTCAACGGATTCTGCAAGGCCCAACACAAATAAATCTGTGCTTTATACTAATATGGACACTAATGTACGTACATGTATAAATATTAACTCATGATGTGCTCTTGCTCTCAGTACCAGCTTCGTGTTTGTACATTCTTGGCCAGGAATGTACTCTGAGTCTACAGCAATGAAAATGCGTCACGTCAGGATACGTCACTACACAACAGATAGATATGCAAGGACCCTTAGCTGCAAGCACACTGTCGACCGACATCGGCCGACTGAAGTCCTCCCTTCCCAGGAGAACGCTAGTGTTACTTCAGTGTCACCCTGAAAGCAGACTGTGGGACCTATCCATGCACAAGAACAGGGCCATAACAGGATAAGCCATCAAGTAGTCTCATTTGTTTCCTTTTAAATTAAATATCATTTTTGGGTGATTTACGCTCTGCTAGCTTGATGGCCAGTTTCACCATCACACTTTATTTTCACGGAGTTTTCCTGATGACCATTATTTCCGATTGCTTTGTGTTGGTGCGGCACGCACACCTTTGTACTTAAGGTGAGAGTGTGCCATCAGCTTGTCCACGGCCGTGTGCATCTTCCTCAGGTTCCGAGGACAGAAATCATCCCTCCTCGCCTTGTTCTGCAGGAACACTAGATAGGAAAAAAAATTAAAAATTTAAATAATAATAAAATTAATAATTAAAATTAAAAGTCGGGACAATTCTTTTAAACAATTCCAAAAAAACGGTTCCACAAAAATGACTGCAATATGCCCGTCTGTCTGCATGCACCTGCCTGTGGCCCATCGCTGGAAAGTCACAGAGCTCACCGATATGAGGGTAGTACTCGGATCCCTCTTCAGAGCCAGATGAGCTAGAGCTGTCATGACTGGCAGATGGGGTGGATGGCTTCAGCATCTCGGCGGTCTGGAGGAACCTGGTGTGGAATGGACTGTAATGACCACTCAAGACCTCGTACACGTTCATTTTTTACTTGGCTACGTTCAGTACGGTTAGCACTTCATCGTTCGTGATTTAGCAGAAACCTGAGGGAATAAGGTGTACGTATACTTAACAGTACACCTTATAGGAGCTACCTTCTGCTCGTATACAGAAATGTACACACATTTCCAGAGTGTGCTTCACAATGACTGGAATGGCACCCAGCGGTGCTTTATTTCAACAGACCTCTTTCTTGAATGGAAATAGTACACCAGGCAGACACTACTATACCCAGATGCAGTCAAGAGAACTCTGGGACACAAACAGTATCTGTGTATGTATAATTGGACTACATAAGCTGCACTATCTATTACATACTAAAACAATCTTTATACAGGAATATTTTTTCATTTTAATCTTTTCTGAATATCATCATTTGGACAGGAAAATACCTGTAGAGGTTGATGTCTGTGAACCAATCTTGAACCACAATCACCACATGGCACACAGTGAAGAGAAAGGCAGCCATTTGCAGGGACTGGAGCAAAATATGAAAATGGAGAAAATGTCAGCAGGCAAACCGAAAGCAGTATTTACATTATTGGCATCTGGCAGACGCTCTTCTCCAGAGCGACGTACAGCTGATTAGCAGCCTCTGGAGCAATGCAGGGTTAAGGGCCTTGCTCAAGGGCCCAACAGCGGTGCGGATCTTATTGCGGCTACACCGGGATTCGAACCACCGACCTTGCTTGTCCCAGACATTTACCTTAACTACTACGCTACATTTACCTTAACCACTACACTGCATTTACCTTAACCACTACGCCCCCAGTATACCACAGATGCTACAGACCTACAGAGGTGGACAATTAGGGCCAATCTTCTCTAGGCCAACCATTATACCAGTAGCCTGTTCATTAATTTAATCCTACATTTTTCGAAGACATTAGAAGCTATAGTTCCACACTATTTATGTCTTGGCAATAATGTTCAAACTCATAATTTTCCATTTTCAATTTTTCTTTTTTTTAAGCAAATAAAGTGCTTATACTGCCGACTGCTGGTATCGGTTGCTGGAGACTTGTTTCACATGTCATTTCGCACGTAAAAAGTACACCAACAGCAGTGTATCATTGTACCAAAATATTAACATATTTTCTTTCTTCTTTTAATATCAGTATGTTACAAATACTGATTATACTGTTGAGACTGCTCAGGCATCATAGAGTGGGCATGTCTAGATATAAGAGTAACGCTGACGTGAAATGTATGTAGTTGTGTAGGGACAGACACATTGAATAACTAGCCAAGCTAACTAGAGTTTCGTGAATAATAATAATGTAAATAAAACACCAACATTTTTATGAAATTGGTGATTGACAAATGGGTAAAAAAAAAAAAAACGTACTTATGACACAAAAAACAGTCCTCCATGACTACTGTAATTTTAACAGTGGCCAAAGCATTTCAAATTAGTTAAAAAATGACCACAGACAAAACTGTTGCAATGGCCAATCTGCCCCTGGGAACAACTGCCAAGAAATATCTGGGCTAGAGTGCATGGATTCACTCCAGACAAAGAAGAGAGAGAGGGGTTTCTTTCTTTATTGTACTTTCCAATTCCATTCCAGTAAAAAAAAAAAAAAGGGGGGGGGGGGGAAATTAAATGTTACAGAGATGTTTCATATATCATTAAAGAGAGTAAAATAATTTCTGATAAAAACATTTCTGATAAAAACCTGATTGCGGCTGTCTGGGATTACCTGGAGAGCTAAAAGTGAGTCTACAGAAGACCTGTGGCCCGATACGTTTGGAACAATCTGCCAGCCAATTTATTTTACTTCAAATTACGTTGCTTGGGATAAGAGTGTCTGCCAAATGCCTATGTAATGCAACTTATATTTTTTTGCAATTCTAAAGATGAAGGGAGGTCACAACAAATATTGATTTGATACTGCTACTGCTCTTTATAGTAAATTGTGATAATTAGAAACTTTTAATTTCATTTCAATTTAAGTGCATCTTATCCAGAGCAACATACAGTTGAATAGACTAAGCAGGAGAAAGTACAGTTCCAAGTCCCAATTTCCCCAAACATCGCATACTAAATCCAATGTCTGCAGTGCACCCTAGTGGCCCAATACTGACCTGCATTTCCACATACGTATGGGGGAGATTGTATTCTGGTGGCAGTTTGCGGTCATTATTGATGAGATGATCCAAAATGGAGGGACTCAAGATGGGCTTGAGGGTAAAAGAATATTCCTCATTAGTACCATATCTCAGGAAAACTAGCATGTCATAACAAGGAATCTCCTAACCAGTGTTTATTGATAGGAATACATGGATAAATGTTGACTTCATTTTCAAAAAGCATACTTAGAGGTTCCAATTTCAGTTCCAACATAGACCGATTCAAAACCGCAATCTTCACAGTGTTAATGTCTTAGCTGTGATTTTAGATGTACAATAAGTGTTAGTTAACGGTTGGCAGCATTCTCAGATGTAGTAAAGAAGCACTATAACGCTTCAGTTGAGGTTATTTGGATTAAATGCTTAAACTATGCGTGTAGGCATTTTTTTTAAATAGCCGTTTCCTAAATATGCGTCAAAACTTATAAGGGCAAACGTGTTTGGCTTGAATCTCCAGCCTGTGTTATCCAGAAGGCTCAAACTCCACACTGGTTTATGGGCGGCCACCCATCCAAGTTGTCTGTAAGTATTGCATTTTCCCCCAAACACGTCAGACACTTCAACAAAAATATGGTAACGTTCGCGTACAGATATCACCTTGGCTAGCCTGAGCGATATGACGGACAGCTCTGACTTCGCCGAGTTAGAGGACGAGCTTTTCGATTTTGATGAAGAAAAATCTATCTTGTTTTTAACCGGAATTTACAAAGGAAGAATTGCGTGAACGAGAGAGAGAGACAGCAGAGGAACACAGACAAGAAGTTTGCATCATTGTCAAAAATAACTTTGAACCCTTGCTAGATCCTGCAGTACTTACCAACTTCTTCTGCAGCAATAGAAGGATTAATTGGAAGACACATCCACAACCAAGGGGTCCTGGAGGGAAACTAAGTGACGAGTAGAGTAAATATCTAGCTAACAAGCTGTATCAAAATCTTGGTTGTGGATACCTCTTCCAATAAATCCTCCTATTGCTGCAGAAGAAGTTGTACCATATTTAGGAAATGGCTGCTACTGCTACACTGATGGCAATTTAAAAAAATGCCTACACATAATTTAAGCATTTAATTCAAATAATCTCAATTGAAAAAAGTGTGAGAGTGCTCCTTTAATTTACTGAGTTATCACAACCAGAATTCTACATTTTGAAATTTTACATCCGACAAATGGCTAGCCCCTGGTTATTACTGCCTACGAACCCGGGCCCTGTCCCTCTCCCTCTGTCAGAGAAAAAATGTCAAAGAGGCACAGCACTGAAACTATACATCAACTTGTACCATGAAAACAGCAGAAGCACAAACCCAAGCGTCGGGTGTCTCCTCGACTGACCCACTTGGAGCTAGAGCATTTGCAAGAGCTTATGAAGAATGTGCATTTCACCCCACAGTAAATGCTCCTACCACCGTGGCGCATACATAAAGCTCATGAGTAGTAGGAAGACTGCACACACGCAGGTTTAGGATGAGCAAAGCACTGTACAATGGCAGCGTTCAATCCTACCTGTGTGTCCAAAAAGATAACTCTCTCCTGGGTGATGTAGAAGTCAATTCCACTGCTCTGGTTACCTCCCCTCTCCTTGATCTCCTGACTCTGTGCCATAAACACATAAGCCCTACACAACACAGGCGAGATAAAAGGTTAATTCAGGTTCAATCCAGGCCTGCATGATACAGTATAGTATACGATGCATACTGGCAAAAATTGGCCAAAGCACTGCGTTTGACCTCAGGACATAGATCTTACCACAACTTACCACATGGCATTTGGTTACACATTGAGACTTCCCAGAAAATAATTTGCTAAATGAGTCCAGCTTATACATGTGTTTATTTTGGCAGTGAAAAAGGTAAAGAAAATAATTCAGAGGATATAAATACCACTCATAGCTGTCACTCTTGTTTAATGACAAAACAAACCCTTCTCTCCCTTTGTCTTGCAGATCTAGAGCAGGGGTCAGCGACCCTGGCCCTGGAGAGCCTAAGGGTGTGCTAGCTTTCGTTGTTACTCAGCATTTGATTAATGACAGCAGTGGAATACACAGTTAACTGGCCTCATCTTCACCAAGCACACCCTTTGGCTCTCCAGAACCATGGTTGCTGACCCCTGGTCTAGAGGCATACACCCTGTTGGTGCCACTTAGATGATTGCAACTTTGTGTACCTCTAGCTCTTGTGGAATTTGCTTAGCATGAGAAATGCACTTTTATACGTTGCTTTATAAATCTCCCTTCTCATTATAATATTTAAGCCTCCACAAAGCTTTTACATGAATTTAAAGTTACTAGTGGCCAGAGCTTCGCACTCTTCCTCACATTCTTCTCAATCATCAACCTTTATGCATACAGTATCCCCCTAGTCACTTTCTTTGTGCAAATATTAACCACCACCTCCACCTTAATGCAGGCTAGCAACATAAATTTATCAACCATTGCATTCTAGACCAGTACAGTCATGCTTGTGGGACTAAAGTACTGAAGAGGTAGAAAAGACGAAGTCTAACACAAGGCTTATCTTCTCTGCGCTCCACAAAAAAAACACATCCACCCCTCTCTCCTGCACCCAGGATCATGCTTAAAGGCGATGTACCTCTGGTCCTCTTCTGGCGTGTTAGCTGACAGCAGTGACAGGACAGTGGACTTGCCCGTTCCCTGTAAGCCAATAACTCCCACTACCAGCATGTCTGTCTGGTCCCGCAGATACTACCAGTCACAAGAGAAAAATAGCTCTGTGAGTCCCCGTGACGTCACGTCCAGCAAGCACGGAAGCATGTGCATAAAGGCAAAGTGTGCAGAACGTCAGTCATATGATATTAGAAGAAATATCAATTAATACATGATCAGAAGCTGAAATTTTTATTGTAATTCTATTGGATGCTTCTATCATTTATGCTACAGAACCTAAAATGACATGGACTCATGAGACTTCAATGAATGTTAAACTAATTTATCTGTCCATAGATGGCAGTCACTGTGGATGCCAGACAATGCAAGCAAAGGCAAGCATTACTGCTACTACTTAAGCACAGGCTGCCTCGTCAGTCAGTTCAACCCACCTCCATAGCACTGTCACACCAGTTCATTTGCTCATCCACCAGCTTAATGCTGTGCTTCATTTTCTCAGGTGGGAGGAGCTTTGTCTGGCCAATCACAGCTGCAAAAAAAAAAAACAAAGTGTCACTTACTTGGAAGAATAACGGTGAAGAGGATATCGGATGTAAAAACAGTGAGTAAAATATCATTTAGATCCATGCAGCAGCTCGGATGGAATACCATCACACAAATTACCACACTTTCTGTATAGGTCCTTACTGCCAAGACTGCAATACACTGGGACATAAACCCCCATCTAAACAGTTTGTCAGTAGGAAAAACAGGCCTGAGGAAGATTTGGGAGTATTCAAATCACTCCCCTATGGGGTTAGAACATAAAATGAAGAGGAGCTACAACTTACAATCTTTTATGTCCCAGTGTCAAAATTAAACATACCCGTTGCCATCACATCGTATACTTTTCCTTCTGGTTCCACAGCTCAAACTGTCTGAAGTTTGAAGGAGAACTCATGCACACCTGGTCATCACCGCCCAGATTCCAAATGTTGTACAACTACTACAACTACCAGTGTTTAACTATGACAGAGCCTATTAAGTCTAATTCATATGCAAAGGAATTCCACAACTTCATTGTCATTTTTACAACTTGGGTCATTTTCACACATACTCCACGTACAGTACTGATTGGTCTTCAGTAGGCCTGAACATTGGTGGCATTTGGCTGCGTGTGAAAAACATGGGAAATGCACACATTTCTTTCTGATTTCAGTGGGCTCTGAAAACAGCGGTTAATGTGGTATGCGTTGATGGGAACTCACGGTCCATAGCGCTGCTGGACGCAGTCGAGCCCATTCCCCTGTTCTGGATTTGGTACACAGGCTGGGTGGGACGCTGCCCCTCCCTCTCCAACTTAGCAGCCCCCGGGCCAGGGGCAGGAAGGGTTACATCAGGGGGGGTCCCTGGTTTCCCTCCTTCCTCCCTGGTTTTAATGAGCATGATAGGCTTTTCCAGGGGCGTGCTTATGGGGGCACTTTGACTGGGCTTAGTCTGCAAGCAAGACACTTTACAGTAAGTTAAATGGTAAATGGTTGGCATTTATATAGCGCATTTATCCATCGCTGTACAATTGATGCTTCTCATTCACCCATTCATACACAAACTCACACACAAACTCACACACCAACGGCGATTGGCTGCAATGCAAGGAACCAACCAGCTCGTCAGGAGCATTTGGGGGTTAGGTGTCCTGCTCAGGGAGACTTTGAAACACCCAGGGCGCGATCGAACCGGCAACCCTCCGCCTGCCATACGACTGCTCTTACTGCCAGAGCCAATGTCGCCCAAATCACCAGATGCATTCCATAAATAAGTATTTTGTCACCAAACTGGCTAATACTGATAACAGCAAAACCCATAACTTCCAGGCAGTCACAGTTTGCCACTACCAAAAAAAACAGATTTATTTTTGGACATTGTTTCACATGTGCCACCAGCTGGTGGATGAATGTTATGATTTGCTTCTAGCCAACGAGTGTATTAATAATTTCAGCAGAATGTTTTAAAATTAGTTTAAATTAATTGCAAGTGATGTCTTCCCTACCCTTTCTCCAGGGGGTTTTGCCAGTATGATAGGGGTCTTTTGAAGGACAGGGCCAGGTGGTTCTTCGCTGCCATCCTGCAAAAACAGATGTATAAGTTACATTAGATTTCTTTAAAGGTCGGCGAGTCGAGTACAGTACTGTGCAAAACGCTTAGGCGTCTGTATAACATTCTGTACAGATACGATTCTTTCAAAAATAATTAAATGAAAGGTCCTAAATAATCATCCTATACATTTTACATTACATTTTAGTAATTTGGCAGAATAGTTGAAAACTGAATCAAATCAATATTTTTTGTGACCACCCTTCGGCAGTAAAACTGCATCACTTGAGTTTGAGATATAGAACTGCAGGACAGCATTGGCTAAGACAGTCAGCAGTTGTTCCAAGCATGTTGGAGAACTTGCCACAGTTCTTCTGCAGACTTTGGTTGGCTCCTCAGACAGCCTTGATCAAGTTTTTGTGTAAAAAGTAGTCAACTGCTTACAGTAATATGTTACAGACATTTTTGTATTTAATAAAAATAACAAATAAAAAATAAATGATATATATATACACACAGCAGATAGAAAATGAATACACCCCCTTCAATATTTTTTATGTCTTGTTGTGTCACAGAATGTAAATTGAATGGATTCAAATGGAACTTGTTTTTCCATGACCAAAAGAACACAACATACCATATGAATGCAGTGAAATTATTTTAATTTGAAAAAAAGTGCATTTACTGGACAAAACTGAAATTTCGTAATTTTTTAAGTATAAACCCCCCCTGAGTCAATAGTTGATGGAAGCGCCTTTGGCAGCAATTACAGCTACCAGTCTTCTTTGGTAGCTCTGCACAAGGTTGGCGCACCTGGACTTGGAGATCTTCACCCACTCTTTGCAAAACTGTTCAACCTAGGAGAGGTTTGTTGGTTTGCGCTGATGGACAGCAACCTTCAAGTCATTCCACAAGTTTTCAATTGGATTTAGGTCAGGGCTTTGGCTTGGCCATTCCAGCACATCCACCTTGTTCTTTACTAGCAACTCAGTGGTAGCTTTGGCCTTGTGCTTTGGGTCATTGTTGTGCTGGAATATGAATTTTGGACCCATTCTCAGTCTCCTTGCAGACTTCTTCAGGTTCTTCTCCAGAATATCCCTGTATTTGGCCCCATCCATCCTCCCTTCAATGTTGACAAGTTCCCCAGTCCCTTTAGATGAGAAACATCCCCATAACATTATGCTGCCACCACCATGCTTCAAAGTCAGGATGGTGTTTTTTTGGTGATGAGCGGTGTTGGGTTTTCGCCAAACATAGTGTTTGGCATTCATGCCAAATCCTGGAGCTCTTTCAATGTTGCCATTGGATTCTTGGTAGCCTCTCTGACCAGTTGTCTTCTCTCCCGGTCATCCAGTTTAGACGGACGCCCTGATTTTGGCAGACTGAGTGGTGCCATGCACTTTCCATTTCTTAATTATGGTCTTAACAGTTCTCCAAGGTATCTTCAAAGCCTTAGAAATCTTCTTATATCCCTCACCTGATGTGTACCTTTCCACAACTTTGTCACGGACTTCTTTTGCGAGATCTTTGGAGCCCATGCTTGACTTTATTAGGTTTAGACTTCTACTGCAGTAGCCTATCCAGAGAGTTATGATGTGTGGTGTGTTCAGAGATGCTATTTGCATTACTGTCACCTTCCTGTCAGCTTTTTTCCAGTCTGGCCCTTCTCCTCTGATGTCTCACATTAACCAGGCGTAGATGCAAACCTTAGAGACTAGTGTGGGCGAAAATCAGCTATTTCTGACATACTCAAACCACCCTATTAGTGACCAACAATCATTCCACGGTCAGTCAGTTAGATCACATTTTTCCCCATTCTGATGGTTGATGTGAACATTAATTGAAGCTCCTGACCCATATCTACATGATTGCGCTGCTGCCACACAATTGGCTGATTAGATAATCGCATGAATAAGAAGGCTAATAAAGTGCGCGGTGGCTGTACATACAGTGCAGTCCGTAATATTTGGACAGTGGTTCAATTGCTGTTCTTTTGGCTCTGTACGAGCACATTGGATTTGAAATGAAACAATGAATATCAGGCCAAAATATAGACGTCACCTTTAATTAGAGGGTGTTTACATCAATATTGGGTGATCCATGTAGGAACTGAATCCCTTTTTATACATAGGGCACAAAATCTAATTGGACAGCATCTGATTATTCATCCATCCATCCATCCATCCATCATCTTAACCCGCTTATACTGAACAGGGTCGCAGGGGGGCTGGAGCCTATCCCAGCATACATTGGGCGAAAGGCAAGAATACACCCTGGACAGGTCTCCAGTCTATTGCAGGGCACACACACACACATTCACTCACACACTCATACCCATGGGCAATTTAGACTCTCCAATCAGCCTAACCTGCATGTCTTTGGACTGTGGGAGGAAACCCACGCGAACACGGGGAGAACATGCAAACTCCACACAGACAGGCCCCGGCCGACCGGGGTTCGAACCCAGGACCTTCTTGCTGTGAGGTGCTACCCACTGCACCATCTGTGCCGCCCTTATGATTATTCAGGTGTATTCAATTGCTTTCTTAGTACCAGTAAAACAAAGCTTTCAGTCTTGATTCTTGATGAAGGTGTGTGTGTGGGTGTTTCAGCGTCTACTCTCCACAGAACACTTCATAATCAGATCAACAAGGGCTACCGCTTGCAGCAAACAAGTGCAAACCACATGCTGCAACCACAAGGAAAAAAGGTACTGGATGACTGGATGACACTAACATTTCATTGGATCAGAGTTATGGAAAAGCAAAGTGTGGAGGCTGGCAGGAACTCCCCAAGAATTAAAGAAAGGGGTGTTTAGCATGTATGACTGCCATATATGCTGACGCACATGCCTTCATTGATAGCTGCACAAGATTAATTCTGAAATGTACAGAAGCATCTCATCAGCAAGTTCAATCAAATGTCTCAAAACTGATTGGATGGTGCTTCATCCTAGAGCAAGGCAATGATCCCGAACATACATCAGTGTTCGATTTCTTCTGAATCATGTGCCAAACAGTTTCGGTATGCCTATTGTTTGGCCTATGTTTCAGTAATGTTGTCAAGAGTTAATCTTGGTCTTCAATTCTTAGCTGGCAATAACAGTTCCGACAGCGATGTTACTTATGTGTCGCACATCAGCAAACTCTGCTTACCCTGCGCTCCCGGGGGTTATATTCTCGCTCACGGCCCGGACCGGATAGGTTCTGTCCAGGCGGACCAGGCTCCCGTTCTCGGCGTCGTCTTCTCCTCCGTCCCTGTCCGTACATTCCGGGCTGGCTATGCCCCGACTCAGACATTTTGCTTAAACACAAATGTTTATTTTACAAAATGTTCATTACGGCTACTTATTACTAAATAAACCTACCCTACCTTTAAATTCGTCAAATTGCTAGTGCAGGAGGCAGCTAGCGACAACTAAACAGTGGATTTGTTGAGAGCGTCGACGTGCGCAAACTGCGCGGTTTCGTTGACTTGTATCTAACCTGGATGCCTCGCAGCAGTCACTGCGCCACCTCTCCACACTGATCCACACTGTTCAGTATCGAGTATCTGCCTTCCAGTAAATTACCGTGGAGCATCACTACAATTGACGTATGGGGAACAAATGTACAAGATATTAGTTCCAGGTAGAGTTGTCTCTAGGTAGCGCTGATTTAGCTACTCGCCTTGCAAAAACCGACTGCAGCATTTACACGTTTTCAAGCTGAACAGTACATTTAAATCATGTTGTAATGGGTAAACACACACACAATGTACGGTAATTATATTACTGCGTGCTGCCACAACTTTGCCAAAACTACCTCGAGGAGAATGACAGGTTCAGAGAAAGGGGAGGGACCTCTCTTCCGTGAAGAGAAATTGACAGTAAGTTCACTGAAATAATGAAAGCACAACCTGACGAACTTTTGAAGCAAAATAAAGGTAAATTCTGTTGAGGCTTGCTAAAGATTATGTCAGTCTTAACTTACATTAGGCTATATGGCCTAGTTAATATCCAATGTGCAGGTAACAGTGACTGTAACGTTCTTACAACGAGAGATAACGTCGTTAACCTGTCAGAGGCGACTATTAATTTCCTGCTTATACGTTATTTAGTCCAATAAAAATAGACAGTAATCTGTTTTCTTCTCAGGGAGTTCGCTAACTGTTCAAAGGTCTGATCTGATCTGTTCCGAGTTTATATAATTATCTATATTCAGCAATGTGCAGTTCAGTATGCTATAACTTAAGTCTTACTTGCAAAGATAATTTTGAATCGATCAATTGTAGACATAGTTCACTTTAAATTTAGTTAAATTTTCTTTGTAAAATAATGAACTCTTAACAACCAAAGGATGCTTTGACTACTTTCACGTTTGCAAACGAAATTACGTTATCTGAGTTTTTCCCCTAACCATTAATTAATATACCGTAAATCATTTGATCAGGTTTGCCAACTTTGATGAACTGGCTGGAGTGAGATTTTTATGATATGGCGCATGCGCCAAAATAACAGTGAAAAAGGAAGAAGCAAGACTGTATGTCGTAACACCGATACTAATCTACATGTTATCCTCAAACAAATAGGAAAACAATATACCTTTATTTCAATACATTTATTCTCATGTTTGCAATCCTGCTTTAGATGTCATGCAGTTTTTTGCTAACTGAGAGGCACAGGGTTGAACTCGGAAGCTCTGTCTCCACGCCCCCCAACTCAGTTGGAAATTAATGTCCCCTAGTGGTAATCACAGGTACTTTTATTGTGATGTACTGGAATGATATCAGTTTTATTTATTTTGTTCCAGATGGCACCAGAGGCGTTAAACAACAGGAACCCAGAAAATAAGTTTGCATGATCTGTTGCTGGTGTTACTTTAACTGTGCCAATGTCAGGACAGAAGAAGATGGTGGTATGCTGTGCAAAAAATTGCCCCAACATCGGCTTAATCCCCTTAAGTACTTCAAGCCCTGCTCTTCTGCACTCCTTCCCCCGGGGGGGCTCCAGCAGGTACAAGTTATGGGTGGGCATGGTGGGCGTCTCTCCCTTACCTGCTGTGCCCAAACTGTGCTCGCTTCATTTCACACCAGATCAGTACAAGAGAACAGGCATCGGCAATCATACCCAAACACTAAAGAATGAAGACCATTCAAGGCCAAAGAAGCTTAAGAAAAATGCCGTGCCCTCCCTGTTCTATGACAGTGATGGAGAGCTCTTTGAAATGGTAAGAATTTTAAGTGGTCATGAACTGAATGTTATTTTGGGCCACTGATTATATTGATATACTAAAGAAATGATTCTGTGCAAGAATTTATAATGTATTGCTTGGTTAGTTTACAGTTACATACATCTTATGTGAATTAAAGTAATTATAATGCAATTTAGTGATAATCTTTTTTTTGTTCATTGTTAAATACAGCCATCATACAATATTCGCTTTTTTGTGTTCTGAATCAGGTACCAGTCACAATTCCAGAGTCCTCAGATGAGGACCCTGTTGAAGCAACACTAAACTCTTGTTCAGTAAGTGCTTGTCTTATTCATACATTGTCTATGCACAGTTGTTATTCCACCTTTAGACATATGTAGAACATCAGCATAACCATCTGTTGCATGCATATCTTTACCATGTTAAAATTCATATTAACAAGATGTGCTGAATTGCTTTTTTGCACATGAAATATAGATTTACTATGTAAGTACTAGTTTTACAGCAGTAAAATCAATTGTTGAAACACAGCACAGGCAGTGTAATGAGATGCATTTCAGATTGCACAATCCAAATTTTCTTAATAAATAATTGGTAGCTTTTCTCTTTTCTTAGAAGGGGCTTCATTCAGTTTACACTGAAGGCCAGCAAGATACTCAGGACTCTGGAACATTCCCTATAGCACGTAATATTGTTGAGACTGAGGAGAACAGTGGCTACACGCTCCATCACAGTGTTACTGTGAGTCAGAGTGGCAGTCAGCAGCATACCTCAGTGGATAATGGCATAAGTAAAACAGATGCTGCAGCCAGTGGAACCCTATTAGCACACGACTTGACAGGAGAAAAAAGACGGGTTATTGGGAATCCTCCAGGGAACATGAGATTTGAAATGGCTGCTCACGGATGCAACTTCTGTGGCATGACCTTTCCCTCTCACCTGAACTTGGTCTCTCACTTGAGGGTGCATCACACCCGTCCCCTGAAGTGCCGCTCCTGTGGCCTGCAGCTTCCCAACCACTGGAAACTGAACCAGCACTTGAAGATCCATGGTAAATTATTCCCAGAGAGCAAAGCCTCCATTACTTCCTCTGTGGTAAACCAAGAGCTCCTGCTTGGGACCACAAAGTTATTTGAGTGCAAAGAATGTGGCAGAAAGTTTGAAAGTCAATTTTGGCTAGCTATGCACGCCCAGGTCCACTTGTCCAGCTGGCATAAGGCTCAGGAGAGGGCGCTTCTTCGTCGCAAGGAATCATCAGAAGCAAGGACTTCCAACCAGCCTGTGACAACCATTCTGCAGGGAAGTCTTTCGGTTCTCACCCAGTCCCCACTTTTTCGATCCCGGGAAGTCCTTATGAATGAAATCTCAGGAAAGACAGAGATGCCTCAATTCTCCGCCCAAGGCTCACCTGAATTGAACTCTTCTGATGACTCTTCCACTAAATTTCCAGAAGAATGGCAGGAAGTTTCCATGAGAAAAACCTGCCCAAAGTTCAGCTTCCCAGTGGAGTCCCTAGCCCAAAATTCACAGAATGGAGAAACCTCCAACTTCCCAGCCTTGGAATCAAGATCTGAAACATGTCTAAAAATCTGCATGTTTCATCCATGCCACGAAACCAAAACCTCAGATGCCACCACAATGGGTTTTGTCAAGAAAGTGTATCTCTGCCAACAAAACAAAGAAACAACGGGGACATGTGAGAAAGTTGAAACATGTGAAAGTCATACTGGCAAAGCTGTGCCACCCAATGCCCAAGGCCATTTTGAACTACTGCATTCACCTCTTACAGCCTTGAATAAACTATGTGTACAACCTGCCAGTCAACTGCAGTTTTCCCTCAAAGCACGTCGCTGTTTGGACTGCGGTGGACGTTTCACCTGGCCACACTCACTTGCTGTACATCGGCGGAAGAGACATAGGAAACTGCCGTCTTCCAAGCACGTGTGCCACTGTGGCCGATCATTCGGTTACCGCCTCGACCTTTTTCATCACGAGTTGGGACATGTCCAATCCGGCAGCTACATCTGCTGCCTTTGTGGAGTGTCATTTAGGAAAAGTGCCAAGCTGGTCAGTCACTGGCAGAGGCACCGTGGCAATGGGCCGCTGTTGAAGTGCATTTGTGGATTAACGTTTACAAGGGTTGGAAACTTTGTCTGGCACCTGCTCAAGAATAAGCCATGACTGCACTGAAGCATCCAGTTCAGACCATACCAAATCAAATGTGGCCAAAGCACTGCTGTGAATTTATGGATTGCAAGGTTTTGGGTATACTTCCATGGTGGACAGGAGCACAAAATGGATATGTGTAAACCAGCTCATATTTGATGCTCTAAAAACTCATTTGGATTTTCTTTTACATATAAAATGTGACTTATTTCAGAAATGTTAAAATTATGTGATCATACATTTCAAATAATTATTAAGCGTCTTAAAATAACAGCAATGAATGTTTTTTATTTTATTAATTTGTTTTGATGAAAACTTTCAAACATTACTAATTGCTAAATTATGTATATATATATTACTGGTTGAATGTATACACCAACATTATAGGATGGGGAAAAGGCAGTGAATGGGACAATGGATTGCATTTCCATTGTGATTCAGATTTTATTTTTTTCCAGCAGAAATATCATGAAATATCATTGATCCTCCTGTCTTTCCAAGCGAATTTTCAGATGATCTATATGGTTTTTAAATTTGCAAAAACATTGATAAACTTGTTTGTAGGGTTTGTAATTAATTAGTGGTACCTGTAGTGGATAAATATACACTCAGTGAGCACTTTATTAGGTATTTATTAGACTTTTTTTTGACAAAAGGCTTCTGCTGCTGGAGCCTATCCACTTAGAGGTTTTATGCGTTGTGTGCTCAGAGATGATTCAATATTTGCATTAACAAGCATGCACACAATCATGTAGATACGGGTCAGGAGCTTCAGTTAATGACCACATCATAATGTGATCTAAGTGACTTTGACCGTGGAATGATTGTTGGTGGCTGACAGGGTGGATTGAGTATCTCAAAAACTGCTGATCTCCAGGGATTTTCACGCACACTAGTCTCTAGAGTTTGCAAAGAATGGTGCAAAAAACAAAACAAAAAAATCCAGTGAGCAGCAGTTCTGCAGACAGAGACACCTTGTTAATGAGAGAGGTCAGAGGAGAATGGCCAGACTGGTCAAAGCTGACAGGAAGGTGACAGTAATGCAAATAACCACACATTACAACAGTGGTATGCAGAAGAGCATCTCTGAACATACAACGCATCATAATTCTTAAGTGGATAGGCTACAGCAGTAGAAGTCTAAAAAAAGTAATGAATAACTAATAAAGTGCTCGATGTGTGTATACATATGTGTGCATGTGTGTGTATAAACACATACGCATATACACACACGTCCACTGTTAGCCTCATCAAAGTGTTTATATTGGATCAATAATGTATACTTTCAGGAAAATACCATTTTCACTTAAGGGGGTGAAAGTGGCAAAATTCAAGTTTTTAAACGTGTTTCATTTAATCTGTTGTTTTTCCTCTAGATTTAATTTGATTGCTATGAGCTTTCAGGCCTGTAGTAGTCTCAAATCATGAATTTGATGGCCACGTTTTTCAGGTGATACATCTATTTATGAGTGTAGGTTATGTATATATTTAAACACAATATATGTGTCTTACCATTCTGCCTGCCTGCAATATTGAATTATGAAAATACGTATTTAAACCATTTGGATAAACTAATACTGACCTTATTACTGTGAAAGTAAATAACTTTGCAAATGGCTTCCACATTTGGTAAGCACTTTAGCAAAATGGCAGTTGATCACATGCTTTCCAATAACTATTTACATATTTTAATCATGGTGACAACACACTTCAGAAATAACTACATGAAATGCAAATGTTTAAACACACAATCCTATTTATTTATTTATTTATTTATTTTGAATATGAAGAAAGGCACCTGGGGCAACAAAAGATTTGAAGGAATCCTGGGTGTTGCAGTCCAACAAAAGCAAAGAAAATTGTGACGTTCCTGTGGAATGCTGGGAAATGTATGCTTCAAATTGATCCCACCCCTTCCTATTGGACAGGAAAAGGAGGAGATAACAGCACGAGAAAATACAAAAATTACATCTTTGCGGCTTATTTATAAAAATAAGCAAGGTAATTTCTTTATTAGAATATTTTATTACATGTGCCCATTAGGTTGTTTAATCATAGGGCAACCGGTTTTGTTAAACATTTACAACACGTCGCTAAGTTATCAGACCAATGCAATTCAGTAATTGCTACACGCTGCACAACGCCGTCTTACGTCAATGTACGACAGAAAACAACACGGCTTTAAAAACATATAATTATGTTTTATGAGTAACGGCGGCACGTGGTCTACTTGTGTATCTAGTTTAGATGTAACTACGGTGATATAGTTAATTTCGTCGTATTTGAACTAAAGACATGTAGCTCGCGACCTAGCAAACAGGCTTGCTGCATTACTTAGGTTCCTGCTTGCGTTACACTGAACTGTCTGTAGCTAGCGTTTTAGTGCGATTAAGCTAGCCTGTACACTTCTTGGTGTTGTGTCTTTTAGAAGATTATCTCGTCATATTATCATGCCTACCGCTAAACTGCATTCCTATTCGTTTCACTTTTAGCAACGAGTCCCCTTCGCCAGACTAGTTTGTGAGGTACACAAAATCCGGAAGGGAGTTTTAACTAGCTACCTAGCTCGGTTGTGCCATGCGTTGCCAACCAAGTTGAGGGAGAACCGTGCATAACAAATACATATATGTGCCATAGCTATAGCCAATAATACAATCTGTTCGAAAAACGTTTGCTCTTCTGTATTATATTGCAAGGTAAATGTGTTTGTAACAGCACTGAACGTCTTGGTTCACCAGGGCGCAGCGTGCGATTTAAGTTATTAATCAGCAAACTTGCTAATCATCAGTTGTCCGAGAGCACATTTCATCGTTTTCTATGAGCTAGGCTGTATTATCGATTGACTATACAAATACTTATTACAATACAGCAAAGACCACAGGGAATGCTTTCGCTTTCTGTTTATCATTTGTGGTTTGTATCCTGCTTTAATAATTGCTATGAAATTATGAAATATTCTGTTCTTTCATAAGATTCGTCTTAATGCTTACGTTCTCAGCTGAGCCACAATGCACTTTATTGACAAAGAAATTAGAGGCCAATTCCAGACAACCACTGAAATAGCTGAGGGGATTTAATTTCATGCAGTATGTGTTTTCTTTCCCCCCAGTAAAACTTCGGTGTGTCCAGCAGACAGACTTGGGGGCTGGAGTCTGAGGAGAGTCGTCCCCGGTCTTGAGGGAAAACTGAAATATGTGATCAAGCGATTCGGCACCAACACACGAGTGAGTGACTGTTGCAGTAGTTTCCAAGCTGCGGCCGTCGGTTTGCAAACAGTACTGCAGTTTGTGAAAAAGTAGTGCTACACAGTTGAAACAACTGATATTATAACCCATCCTCCGATCTCCCTCAACATTTCAGCTAAGTTTATTAATCATACCCCTCCACTCATTCTAACATACCTTTCTTGATATAATTCAGAAGGGAGGGCATTAGTGTACCCCGTGACAAAAAATATTGAGAGCTAACTTCAAGAAAGTATCACCCTGAATAGTCTATCACTCTCCTTTTTGTAACGCATCATTCAATGTAATCCAAAGACATAGATCTCTTTTAAAATTTTTGGGGAGGTGACATTTTCTATTTGAGGGCACACTAACAGTACTGCTCAATACAACATGACAAAGTTGAGGATAATTCCCCCGTCCCCACCAGAAACTAGGTCCATGTGACTAGTTTGTGACTGCTGGTTTTTTGTGTGTTTCTGATACATTTCTAAGCCTTTCACTGGCTAAAGAGTCCACACACCTTATTCTCAAGGCCTTAATTAGCTGCTGATTGAAAGGAAACCACAAATACCAGCAGACACTGCGGCCCTCCAGGACTGGAGTTTGAAATCCCTGCCATAAGGTATGGGACAAATGGATTTACAGAGGTGTTTCTGATTTATCAGATGTGTTCATTGGTTCCTTAGTGCAGGTATGTGAACTTTCAGTATCTAGTCTTGATTCTAGGCTTTGGAGTTTGTAATTGTTGTTTGTCAATATGAGGACCTGAGTTGTTCCAATGAAGCTATTATAAGGATGATAAATAAATAAATTAAACAGTCAGATAGGCCAAACCTTAGACTTAACAAAATCAACAGTTTTAAACGGCTATTAGAAAAAATAGAGCCCTGGTGAGCTCAGTAATTGCAAAGGGTCTGGTAGACGGAGGAATACCTCTCCAGTTGATGACTGAAGAATTCTCATGATTATGAAGAAAACCCCCCAAACACTGAGAGATCAGAAAAACACTTCAGGGGGCAGGTGTGGCTGTGTCAGTGACGTCTGTCCACAGAAGACGTAATTACAAACATTAAAATTGGTGTTGGAAAAATTGATGTAAGCCATAAACTGGAATTGACTGGCCAAGTCATTCACCCGATCTGAATCCTATTGAACATGTGTTTCATATGATAAGAGAAGATTTAAGGCAACTGATGTCAATTGGTAACAGATTTCAAGCAGTATTTCATATACACTGAACATGCCCTCTGCTGTTGAGTCAAAGCTGTTTTCATTCTCAGAACGTTTTACTTAGACTGGTGATAGTGGTTAAGGTAAATGACTGGGACACGCAAGGTCAGTGGTTCTTATCCTGGTGTAGCCACAATAAGATCCGCACAGCCGTTGGGCCCTTGAGCAAGGCCCTTAACCCTGCATTGCTCCAGGGGAGGATTGTCTCCTACTTAGCCTAATCAACTGTACATCGCTCTGGATAAGAGCATCTGCCAAATGCCAATAATGTAATGTAATGATTTCCTCCTTAGACATCGCTAATCACATTTCTTGTTGTAAAACATCAAACTTTTTCATCATGAAATCTCACTCATAATCCGCATGCATACTGAAATAGTTTGTTTACGCAGGCAAAAAACATTAGTGTTGTTTTATGCAGGCCTAACAAACTACACTGTTTGAAACATCGTTTAATTTGCTAGACATTACTGTAATAGCATACCACTGGCCGGCTGTCCACTGATCAGATATCATGCTGTAGTTGCTTGTGCATAGAGGGGGGCATTGGCTATACTAAGAGACTGCTTGGCCAGGTCAGAGAAGATTGTAGGTGGACTTTTGGATCCTTTACAAAACGTAGATAATAACATTACTATGTGCAAGTACTTGTGTGCAAGTATGCAACAGCGAAACGGGCAACAATGATAATTACAGAGAAATGCTAAAGAAGCACTGTCATGTTTGAGTTGAGATTATTTGGATTAAATGCTTACATTCTTTGTGTAGGCCTTTTTAAAATCACCGCCAGTGTAGCGGTTTCGTAAATATGGGGCAAAACTGCTAAGGGCAAAAAACTGCTAACGTCACTGGACGTGTTTAGCTTGAAGCTTGAAACGGGAGCTCAAACTCCACCCTTGAACGCAGAAGCTGTGTCTCAAACCTCAAACTTCCGTTCTCCGCACTACCATGCTCCCGAGTCCATGCTCCAGTCAGCGTTCGGGAGTTTGCAGTTGGAGCACGAAAGCAACAGTAGTTCATTGGTGCGATAGACTTTGTGACGACATCTGACCTGTTACCTACAACCTCTGATGTAACTATCTAGCAAATGCCGATGGCATAGAAGATTCTCATCATGTACCGCCTTTCCCACAAGTTTGTAATCATAGCTGGATTTTTCAGCAGGGAATATTACGGCTGTTTTACGGACAAGATATATGCGCACTAGCTGTTTTAGCGATCCTGCCAGCTAGCTAGCAAGTTCTTTACAGCACACAGGAATACATTTGTAATTAAGATTACGAATATCAATATTACACCTAGAGCTAGCTATGTTGGATTAGCTTTCTAGCTCAATTAGCTACAGCAAATTGCTTTGCAATATTGTTAACAGCTGACGTTCGTAACAGTGACATCTAAAGTTAGCTAGATTATTTCGATAGCTCAGTATTAAAACACTAAATGACGTGCTACATATTTTAAAAATTGTCAAAAGGTTAACATAAAAAATATAAACTGTTTCAATTTATAATGTAGAGGGACTTAAGTCTGTGATCTCACTGCTGTCATCTGCCATTGAGACAAATTTCTTCTGTTGACAGTTCTTCTCGAAATTAATTCTGGGATTCCTTTCCAGTCTGAGCCATTGGAGCACGCAACGATGTGCGCTTTAAATATTGAACAAACGGAATGCGCAAAACCGTGCTTTTTATCCGTGCTCGCAATTCCAGATTTGGACTCGCACTCCAAGATGGATGCGTGCTCACTGTGTGCACTCTTGTGCACGGAAATACGCGGTTTGAGACACAGCTAGAGACTGGGCTCGCTCCACTTGCACGCCGGCGTACACCTGCACTGACCCGGGTGGGCGGAGTCTGCACACCATTTAAAATCAGTCTGAGCCGGGCGATGCCCCACTCGATTTAGTCGGCGAAAGCGGCATATATGATGCATCTTCTCTGCTCTGACAGTTTCGCCAACTGTATACAAATATTATATGTAATAAGCATGGTTATTATATTGTCATAATAAACAATATATAATTATATAATACTATATATTATAAGAATTGTTATATAATAATGATATAATATAATAAGCATGGTTTCGCCATGTTCATGTTGCTGTCTCCACCTGCCGGCAAATGTTTTCCCCCTCCATTTATAGATATGATCCCCCCTCGCTGCTGTCATCGCTTCTCCCCGGGAGGTGGCCCGGCTGTATGAAAAGGAGCAGACCCACTGGTCTATTGGGGGGCGTACACGCCACTGCTGCGAGCACGCCCAGGAGCTAACTGTTTAAGTGGAGATGCCACAAATTCTACTTTACAGAAAATTCTTGCATGTCTGCCCAAAATGCCATCGTGCGCCGTTCTTGGGTGTGACATTAAGTCAGGATACCGTTTGCCCAAAGATGAGGCGAGGTGCATCCAGTGGCTGACGGCAATTAACAACCCGATTTATCCAGTAAACATGCCAAAAAATAATTATGACAAAGTTCGTGTTTGTTCGAAACACTTCAAGTCAGAGGACGTCCAAAGAGACTTCTGTGCCGAATTACTGGGAACTAAACCGAAGAATGTCCTCCTTGAATGTGCGGTACCTTCGGTCTTCCCATGGACAAGTGGGTGGAAGCGATCGTCATCTGGTGAATCCGAAAGCAGTCCAGGGAAACGAGAGCATGAGGTAAGTTAGTTAACATCTCACTTCTCATCAGAAGTCAGAGCTTTCTCCTATATTGCTCAGGCTAGCCAAGTTGGGTTACGCGATATTTGCATACTAATGTTACCATGGTGATCATGTGATCGCCTGAATGGGTGCCCGCCCATTAACCAGTCTGCGTTCAAGGGTGGAGTTTGAGCGCCCGTTACCTTCTGGGAAACACAGGCTGGAGTTTGAAGCCGAACGTGATGTCACTGGACATGTTTGCCCTTAGAAGTTCTGCCCCATACTTAGGAAACACTAACAGTAAAGTTAAAACTTTAAAAAAAGACCTACACACAGAAGTGAAATATTTCATCCAAATAACCTCAACTGAAGTGTGACGGTGCTCTTACGTAAGGAATTTATATTTTCTCCAAGTTAGCACATTTTTGGAATTAATAGCTCCTATGGATTTGGTTTGTTGGACCCTTGCCTTGATAAGGATACCAACTTTACCGAGACCGGCGTTCCAAAACACATAGAAGGCGAGGAGGATCCCCACACTTGTTTTTCCTCCCCACCTGTTACAAAAGAAAGAAGCCATTGTCGCTAAAGCAACAGCTTGGTAAAAGAGTTTAAAAAGGTAGAACCGTTAGTTTTCAAATGGTATCTCCTGTGACTAGTTTGATAAAAAATTTCACAATGCAAAAGGGAAGAAATTACATCGAGCCGGTGCTACTTAAGCGGTTAAGGATATCTTTGTGCTTTCAGCATAAAACTTGCTGTTAAATTCTTAACTTTGGATTTTCTGCGAGGCAGCAGTCTTCGGCACATACTTCTGTCAAAGCTGCCTAGCTAATGGAGTTGCCCTCCTCTTAATTGAATGCTTTTAAAAAAAGAGCAATTAATCTGCCATTATTTACTTTCCAGTGGAATATTTGCACTTAAACATGCATCTCTTATGTTTTCAATGGAATCCAGCCACTGCTCAGGACTACCTTCTCCCTTCTTGACTGATGTGTGGATGTTTGCTTATTTTTTAATAAGCTGTATTATCATCTATGTGTGATTTACTGTTAAATAGCAAAAAAAAAAAGGTTGTGCAAAATTTAACTAAATCCATCATGAGTGCCGCTTACCAGGCAGATACTGTTGCATTAGTTCACAGCTTTAGCTCATTCAATTTGCTTATTTTTCACCTCCTATCTCCTTTCCCTGCAATTCTCCTACTCCTCGCTCCACCCATCGGGAGAGGCTAGAAAAAGAGGCGAGAAAAGACGGGGATGTAGGCAGATGTGGCAGATGCATGGCAGATGGGGAGAGGTGGATCCTCAGGTCAATCATTTCACTTCCACAAAGGATGTGCTCATGTTTTCTTGCTCAACTGTACAAGAAGCCCTGGAGGTTAGCAGCTGTGATACAGGCTGAAATCCACGTGGGTTCCTGTGATGGAAGCAAACTGGTCGCCTTACATATGCCATATGTGTTGTTTTTTGTTGTTTTTTTGCTACAAGAACATGGGGGACATGGAGACATTCGATGAGTCTGAGACTGCAGTGTCCATGGAGATGGTGCTGCCAATGGACATGGTTTCTGAGGAGGTGGTGACACAGGATGAGGGTGGAGCAGATTCAGACGGCCTGACCGCAGCCATGGACAGCCTGACCTCACTACCTTCAGTCGTGAGTAGCTGAAAAGTTCCATCATGCTAGTCATACTGTAACACCAAACAAAAATTTTTTTAAGAAATTGGTTGGAACAAAAACCAGCATGCAGATATATTCAATGTCCACAAAAATAACATTCCTAAAAATCTGCCTTGGTACTGAATTATTCATACAAAAGTTGTAACTTGATGCCAAGCTGCCTATATTTTCATACATTAGTTCAGATAACCTGACCCTCCCTGGCTTTTTGGCATTTTGTCATCTTGTATTTCACTTCCAAATGCTCTGTGACATTAGATATATAGAGTTTAATGTCCTGCATGATATTTCCTTTGATGTTGATTGATAGTCAAAATATGACACTGGAATTAAAACTTTACATACACTATATTGCCAAAAGTATTCACTCAGCTATCCTAATCATTGAATTCAGGTGTTCCAATCACTGCCATGGCCACAGGTGTATAAAATCAAGCACCAAGGCATGCAGACTACTTCTACAAACATTTGTGAAAGAATGGGTCGCTCTCAGGAGCTCAGTGAATTCCAGCGTGGTACCGTGATAGGATGCCACCTGTGCAATAAGTCCAGTCGTGAAATTTCCTCACTACTAAATATTCCACAATCAACTGTTAGTGGTACTATAACAAAGTGGAAGCGATTGGGAACGACAGCAACTCAGCCTCAAAGTGGTAGGCCACGTAAAATCACAGAGCGGGGTCAGCGGATGCTGAGGCCCATAGTGCGCAGAGGTCGCCAACTTTCTGCAGAGTCGATAGCTACAGACCTCCAAACTTCATGTGATCTTCAGATTAGCTCAAGAACAGTGCGTACAGAGCTTCATGGAATGGGTTTCCATGGCCGAGCAGCTGCATCCAAGCCTTACATCACCAAGCGCAATGCAAAGCGTCGGATGCAGTGGTGTAAAGCACGCCGCCACTGGACTCTAGAGCAGTGGAGATGTGTTCTCTGGAGTGACGAATCACGCTTCTTCGTCTGGCAATCTGATGGACGAGTCTGGGTTTGGCGGTTGCCAAGAGAACGGTACTTGTCTGACTGCATTGTGCCAAGTGTAAAGTTTGGTGGAGGGGGGATTATGGTGTGGGGTTGCTTTTCGGGAGTTGGGCTCGGCCCCTTAGTTCCAGTGAAAGGAACTCTTAATGCTTCAGCATACCAAGATATTTTGGGCAATTACATGCTCCCAACTTTCTGGGAACAGTTTGGAGATGGCCCCTTCCTGTTCCAACATGACTGCGCACCAGTGCACAAAGCAAGGGCCATAAAGTCCTGACCTCAACCCGATAGAACACCTTTGGGATGACTTTGAGCGGAGACTGCGAGCCAGGCCTTCTCGTCCAACATCAGTGTCTGACCTCACAAATGCACTTCTGGAAGAATGGTCAAAAATTCCCATAAACACACTCCTAAACCTTCCTAGAAGAGTTGAAGCTGTTATAGATGCAAAGGGTGGGCCGACATCATATTAAATCCTATGGTTTAAGAATGGGATGTCACTCACGTTTATATGCGTGTGAAGGCAGACAAGCGAATACTTTTGGCAATATAGTGTATGTACAGTACTGAGATGAACATATTCAAAGTATGAATAGATGCAGTATTTCAGTCCAAAATGATCAGTTCAAGTTTAGTTTCTCTGAAACATTTCGGTTAAAGTGTAGCTGTATCTTACCATTTTGATAAAAGCAGACCTTTTGGAATCCTTCACTTATAAACATTTAGAGAGCATACGTATGTCTTAAGTGTGTGTGTAAAATGCATTGTTGAAAGCGTTATTGTTGATAACATCCTTCTCTAGGAGCACATTTGGGTGTGGACAGTAGCGTGTACACATTTTAGAAAAAGTAATGCATTCTTTTATTTTACAAAAATGCAAGGCACCAATGCATTCTTCTCAAGGAATAAAGCCATTGCATAGTGCAGCTAATTGGCAGGAAAATTAAGGAAGGGACTTGAACTTGAATAAATGTGTGTATGTAACTCTCAAAGCGACGATTAGACTTTTAATGCAATGGTAATGGTAGTAAAAACTGCTTCCTTCCATCATCTACCACTCACAGAGCATACTCAGCAAATTTGGAAAAGAGTTTCGTTACCTGGAGGACTCGAGCGAGGACGAGCATGACCCCGATCCCAACCCCAACCCTGCGGCGGGCAGGCCGTACGTGTCAGGGCAAAACTCAGCTGAGGAGGGGAGCGGCAGCGACGTTTGGACGGGCAGCGCAAGGGACGACTGCCTGTGCTGGGAGTGTGGCGAGCGATTCCACTCCCTGGAGCGGCTGATGGTGCACTTCCGCAAGCACGAGGCCTGCGTCCGCTGCAACATGTGCCATGTCACCTTCCGCCGGGTGGTGTCCCTCAGCATGCACCTCGACAACGTGCACAACAACGTGGACCTGTACTGCGCCCCCTGCAGCCGCCTCTTCCACAGCAAGTGGGACCTCAACGAACACCTGGGGAAGCACTCCGAGCCCGGCTCCGAGCCCGAGCCTTGCGCAGAGCCCCAGGAGGAAATAGAGGTGCATCTTGTGACGAGCGACACTGAGGGGGAGCCCATGCCCAAGCCTGTATCTCGTCCCGTGTCTGTACCTGTGTCTACACCCGTTCCTGTGTCTGTGCCTATGTCTGTGGCTGTGCCTAGACCTGTTCCTGTGTCTGCACCCATGTCTGTGCCCAAATCTGTACCTGTGTCTGCACCCATTCCTGTAACTGTGTATGCACCAAAGTCTGTACTTGTGCCTAGACCTGTTTCTGTGTCTGGACCCATTTCTGTGTCTATACCCAATTCTGTACCTGTGTCTGGACCTGGACCTGTTCCTGTGACTGGACCCAGTTCTGTGTCTATACCCAAATGTGTTCCTGTGTCTAGACCTGTTCCTGTGTCTGGACCCGTTCCTGTGCCTGCACCTGTGCCTTTATCTGTACCAATGTCTGTACCTATATTTTTACCTGTGTCCATACCTCTGTCTTTACCTGTGTCTGTGCCTATACCTACATCTGTACCAGGTCCTTTTTCTGTACCTATTCCTATGTCTGTACCTGTACCTATGGCGATATCCACGCCATCCCCATCTTCCACTGCAAAAGACCAGGGCTCCCCTCTGGGTGACTCAACCCTGCCCGAGCTAGTGGCCCGGGACCACACGTACAACAACAGCTGCAAGGCTGACAATGGAGCGGCAGCCGGCACCTATACCCTGCGCCACACCCACAGGCTCACCAAGGCCCTGCCGGAGAGCGCCCACCAGGAGAAGGAGGCGAGGGTCGCGGGAGGGGGAAGGGACAGACACGTGGAGGACTTTGCTGTGGGGAAGGCTGTCAAGCTAGACGCCTCCCCTTTGACCCCTCCCCTCCTTCGCTCCTTGGCCTCTTCGGAACAGGATGGCAAAATGGAACAGGGGGGCATGGATCCCTGCAGCGGGGAGGTGCCGTGGGATGGTGAGCCGATCGAAGAAGATGACCTGGAACACTCGGGCGAGGAGGTGAATTCCGACGGATTTATGTCCCCTGGGGACAGCTCTGAGTACGATCCAGGCACCGCCTCCGATGCCTCCTCGGAGTCGATCAGCAGCGGGAACTCAAGCGGGTCCTCCTACACCCCTAACAAGCGGGGAGGCAAGAAGGTGAAAACTAGGCGGTGTCTTGCGATCAAGAGGCCGTGCAAGGCTGAGTCGAGCCAAGTGGCAATAGCTCCTGCTCGACAGCCAGTCGTAAGTGATTCTGTCAACTTCGGCCAGACCATTAGGCATCAGCAGAAACCACAGCCCAACATTCAGGCTCCTGCGAAGCAGAATGTCACAGACACATCTGCCCCTGGTCACAACAAGGCCTTAGCCCGCCCGGTCTTTGGGCCCTCGCGGATGTACGCCTGCGACCTTTGCCGTGAGGTGTTCCCTGAGCAGGTCTCCTACAGACGCCACCACTGCCCCGTGAAGGCGGCCATCATGTCCTGGAGAGGCCCAGCTTCCATCCCGGCCCCTGCCATCCAAAATCCCACTGCAGCCCCCATCCCGGCACCCGGAGCTCTGAGAACAATCGCCGTACCTTCGGCCAGCAGCCTGGTCTCCACCCCCGGGCAAGTGCTGAACTCCGGCAGCGGGGTCCTGAAGGTCGCGCAAACGGGTGTCCCATGCACCATTCAGAACCCCACACTGGTTTCCTCTCTGCCGGTTGCTAGCGGGCCGGTCTTTACGCTACCAAGTATTATGCTACCCAGTCCCAGTCCCTCTGTGCAGTCAGGTTCCAGGCCCATAATGGCCACAGTGGTGTTCAACGGCAACGGTTCGGCCGGAAGAGTTACTCGCCTGGTCCTCCAATCCCAAGGACTGACTTTTCCGACGCATACACTGTCCGAGACTCGGCCTATAAGACTGTCTGTTCCCACACAGGCTAATGCCCCGACTGCCGGTCAAGCCTCTCCTTCTATGCAGTTGCCGAACCTCATGATGATCCAACCGCAGGCGCTTGTTAAATCCTCACATCTCACCCTGTCCTCAATCCCTTCCCTGGTTCCAGCCCCTGGACGTGCCCCTACACCCTCCTCTGCTCCTAAACCTGACCTTATACCTGCACCTGTTCCCATAACTGCACCTACCCCAACCTCTGTGGCTGGCTCCGCCCCTATTTCTGCCCCCCGCCTCACACCTGCTACTGCTCCTATAACGATCCCTATCCACATTACTGCTCCCGCCCCCAAAACAGTCCCTACCCCCATTGCTGCTCCGACCCCCAAAACAATCCCTACCCCCAAAACAGTCTCTACCCCCATTACTGCATCCTTCCATATACCTGCCCTCACCCCCCTAAATGCTACTTTCCCAGCCCCCAACCCTGGACCCCTGAAGATCTTGGGCATGTTTGCCAACCGTAGCCAAGAGGTGGCTCTGGGGAAACGGCTTGAAAAGAGCTGGCGATCCAAGGGGGTCTTCCTCTGCCGTCAATGTGGAGCCATCTCCCGGCAACCGTCGCTGGGCGTGCGCCACCGCTACCTGCACCGTGGCTCGCGCCGGCACCGCTGCCACTGTGGCAGGACCTTCCTACACCTGCTGCACCTCCTGCGCCATCACGTCCAGCACGCCGAGGCCACCCGCTTCGTGTGCGCCCCCTGTGGTCGGACCTTCTCCGGGGCCCGCTGCCTGGCCAGGCACAAACAGGACCAGGAGGGGAAGAGGAAGAGGAGGAGGAAGAGGAAGAAGAGGGAGAGGTCCAGGAAGGATTGCCATGCCCCGTTCTCCTGTGACTGTGGCCAGATCTTTCACAGGCCCACCGCCTTCCTTTGGCACAAACTTAAAAACCCCAAACAGCAGGGAGCCAGTTTAAAAGGAACGCAAGGCAATTACCCAGCTGATGACACTGCCAGTCAGATCGAGACCTGTCCTTTATAGTGCTGTGTGTTTGTATGTATACCTAAATTACCATTTAGCATTGTTTTTTCTCTTTTTTTGGAAATGATAGAAAAGAAAATTATGCTGATTATGTCTTGGCAGAAAAACACAAACCTTACTTTTCTGTACATCAAAATATTGATGTGCCAAAAACCAAAATGACTAGTAAAACAGAAAATAACCTGTATGCCATTTGAATATTTTTATCTTGATACTGTTCTGCATTATGGATTTCATGGTTATTTTATATTTTTTACACACATTTCTGAATTAAAGTAAAGATTTGGTTGGGTAAGTGGTGTGCCCCAAAGCAGAAAATGAGTTTCAGAGAACAGTTTGTTTAATTGGTGGGCTTTAATGATTTGGAAAACATATTTACACTGAATTGATTTTAACATGTGCAAAAATAATGCTGTAAACGTCTTTAAGTAATCTTTTTTTTTTTGCCTGTTTTCACAATAACAGACATGAAAAGGGAAAAGTTAAACATAAACAGAACCAGTTAAAAAGGGCATCATATTTTTTACAGTGGTCACTGCATATCTACAGCAAGTAACATTCTTTTTAGAAGTCCAGTTTATGAAAGAAATCATGCTGATGCAATTTTGATTTTGCTTTGCATCGAAATGGATTGAAGGACAAAGTATTACCCAGCCAGTGAACGATACAAGATCATGCGGCCACTTTATCCATATTAGTAAAAGTTTTTGAACAGGTCGTCATCTTTGATTAGTGTGAGGCTAGTAATTTCTATTATTCTAGTCCCTATCTCAGGAAACCACAGATTTGCCAGCTAAATAAATCTTAATAAAACCTGGAAACTGTTTCATTTCATGCCTAAGGAACTTTATTTTAAAAAGTCCTTTGGTTAACAACCAATCATTGTTGTGTGCATGCTTCCACAAGAGGGCAGTGTCGCTCCATGGTCAAACTGATATGTGACATGAAGTGTACTTAATAGGATGTTAATTCCACATTTAAGCATTTCTGATGGTCTACACAAAAGTAAAACATGCTAAGCTTAATTAATAGGTTTTTCTATTTTTCTTGTATAGCCAAGCCTGAAGACATTCCATTGTACGTCACAGGTATTTAAAAACCCTGGACCACACAATTGCGATAGAACTAATGCAATTCTGTGGTCTTGTAGTTTTACCCTGTGCTGGTTAAGTACACTGTATTTGACCCCCTCATTACATCAATAGCTTCTCACAGGCCCAGAGTAGCAGTGTTTTGAATCACATAACTAACAGTGATTCTAAGAAGGGCCTTGTCCTGACTACATAGAATTTGGTTCACTTGCCAAGCTCTCGGGAAATGTTCAGGGATGCATCTTTCACTAGGTTTCAGTCTTCAAAGCAGCAGCACTGAGACAAATGCTTGACTGCAATAGCTTCTGAGAACTATAAAACAAATGTATTTTCTTTATAGCTACTGTTACAGAACAAACTGGCATGCGTAAGCAAGGGCAGTGGTCGCACCGTTGGTATGTAATGGGGTAGGTCTGAATGACATCCCTGTCCAATCACATGTCCCACCTCCACTATGCATGTACAATATTCAATAAACGAAGATAAGTTGCTGGTAATATGCTAGTAACACACACATTGGTTATAGGAAGCCTTACCCTCCCACAAGTAGTGGTACACACTTTCAGAATAATAGGTTGCATTTAGTACAAGAAGTGTCCCATACAGTATAATGGTGCAGTGTCTGTAGTTTTGAAGCAGCCCTGCATCAAAGACACTTGTTTTAATGATGTACTAAGTAATAGTGAATGTGAGTGCTACATTCCAATAACATTTGCCAATAACAATTGATTTATGAAATTTGACATGTGATGACCTCATTGGTTTTGTGGAAATGTGAATGTATGACACTCCTGTTGAATGCACAATCCTTGTTAGATTTCCCACTAAATATTTCCAAATAATTCTTATCCACCTGGGAGTGTAGACATTCAGAATGATGCAAATGGTTTGTTTTAGTCCTAAAAAAGAACAGCATGCTCATCTGCTTATTTCTCAAGCAGAAAAACAGAAACCGCATATAACACAGCCTTGTTTTTGAGGCGTGGATGCTCAAATCAACGTGGCACTGGTACAATTACTGTTTATTTCTCCCTGGGAAATCATATTGTCAGGGAAGGCTGTCTGCTGCATACCTGCTGCACTTCTTGAAACTGAGACACCTGCCTAATCTAGTGCATCCATTGTGCTTGTATGGGTCCACATTTCGTGATTTCAAATTCATAAAATCTATTCTAATCAGTAAGTACTTAATACATTTTTATAAAGTTAGTTACATTTAGCTACTTTCTTGCCTTATTCAGTGGGGGGTACTGAGTGCAAATGCTTTAAATTAATTTAAGTGTCAGATTTTTTTTTTTTTTCCCCTTTTGTGGCACCTAGCATTTCCAGTCCATAAGGCATGCGTTGTCCTAGGACAGATGACAAATGTGTGTATTGTCATTTTATCCACGAGGGGGCACCATTTTATAGCCCAAAGTACAGTGATCTACATCTGTATGTTGCTGCAACTACTGTCATCTCTCAACCTGTCCACATGGGCAGTGTTACAGAAATTATACCTCTCCTCATCTTAAAGACACTGTTCTTAGTGTTGTGCCAAAACAGACCAGCTCCACACTGAACATAACTGCAGTGAATGTTGAGTCAGTGTCTACTGGGAGGGCAGTTTCCAGGGTAATCAGCACAGAGCCACCAGCATGCGTGTGGTAAGTAGCGATGCCTTAATCGTGGGGCGTCCCGTTTTACTGTGTGGGAGTTTCAGTGCATCCTCTGTCTTCTGATGCTCTTTGAGAAGAAAAAACTTGTCTGGACTGCATTTATATAGTGCTTTTATCCAAAGCGCTTTACAATTAATGCCTCTCATTCATACACACTCAGGGGATCTGCCAGACAACTGCTCTTATCTCCTGAGCTAATGTCTTTCTCTTGAGGTGCTTCGAACGTCAAACAGCTGACCTTTTCGCAATCACAGACATAATGTTTTGTGCTGAAGTGTCAGGTCATGGTACTTGCTGACATTCCTGTCCTCAACATCTCCGAAGAGGTCCCTGCTACCTTGTGACTATTTTTTGTACCATCACAGGTGTAAAGAAGAATGTGACAATCACAGTCACATCCAAAATTCATATCTCTAAACCATTCTACCACACAGGAATATGTGGCCAAATTCTGGGCCCAAAATAGTTTGTCGGGGTTTGCCTTCCAAAATGAGTCTGACATTTACATTTAGTTCCTCTGATGCACTACTGTATCACAATCAATGGAAACTTCTGGAAAAAGTATACTACATTACAGGTCTACACTGTTGTGAAAATTAGTGAAAATTACTTGCCTAGACCATAACTAAAGTCAATATGGGAACTATTAGAAATTTGTTCCAGTTTGCCTCAATCCCTCAAAGTCCAGTCGCATCAAAACATTTTGAGGGACTCATTTTCATATCTTCCATTGTAAGGACCAGTGTGATGAAAAAATTGTCAAAAATGAAAATGGCACATTAATCACAAAAGTGTTTGGTGAAAGTCATGAATGATGAACCCATGAAGGTTCCTTTCCATCTGTCAATGTCACTTGTTGTGGGAAATGCTTCTTTTGCCCATATCCTGCCATCTTGCAGATAATTTGTAACCAACAACAGCTTCCATGAGATGTGTACATGTGATTTAAGACTTGAAATTTTAGATGGAGCCAAGTCCTTGACAGAGATGACTGCTGCCATATTTTTTGATGTGATAACTAGTAAACCAAATGAAATTCATTCTTTGTCCATATCAAAGGGCATCTCCACAAAATTAGCAGTTATCTCATCTCTGTAGCTATGCCGCATTTATAATGCATTAGTTCATGGGCCTCGATTTCAGTGTTAAAAAAGCAGGCATCGGGGGGGGGGGAAGTAATCTGCGTTATATCTTTAAGGCAGACGGTGTAGCCTTTGGGCAGAACCTGCTCCTAAAAGATGAACCATTTCCAGTCAGATGAATTGATAATTACTATGATGATCTTGATTTCCAATCCATCTCTGACAGCCTTAGTAGACAAACAGTCACCTGTTGAGGAAAGAACAGAAAGAAAGAAAAATGGATTGTCACCGTGTACTCTACTTTCATATACATACAGCATGCCGTACCCGTTCAAACACCTGATTACTACCAATTATGTGGTCATAGGAAATAACACTGTCTTCATTTCTGTATGTCTGGGTTTTTACGGCAAGGATGATTAGGTGAGACAGTATACCAAAAAGCCATATGTAATGGCATCCCGAAAATGCAGCGAACCGAGTTTGTGTTTCAGAGGTTGAGTGTCTCACGAGATGCGGGACTGACTTCATCTTCACATTCACCCACCTGTCGTACCCGCGGTGCTGATGGACGGCCTGTGCGAGCATCTCGGAGGTGTGGTTTAAGCAGCGGCCCAGCTCCTCCAGCTTCTGTTCCATGGACGCGATGCGCTGCTCCAGCTCGCGGTACGAGTTGTTCCAGTTGGCACTCAGGTCACACATGATCATTTGCATCTGAAAGAAAGGAACATCCCTCAGGAAAAGCAAGACTGCCTCGTCATTCATCGCATTACATTAATGGCATTTGGCAGACGTTCGTATCCAGAGTGAAGTACAGTTGATTAGACTAAGCAGGAGACAATCCTCCCCCTGGAGCAATGCAATGCTGGGTTAAGGGCCTTGCTCAAGGTCCCAACGGCTGTGCAGGTCTCATAGTCATGTACCTTAACAACTACGCTACAGGCCGCCATGTCCCATTGCATCTGAAAGTCTGTCCCACTTATGCTCAGTTTAAAAGGCCATGCTCTGGTGCTCCATGCCGTGGCCCACCAGCTGAGCTGTGCACTCACTGCATTTGAGAAGAAAACGTTATGCACAGTTGTGTACAAGCACTGTCCAATGCATCAGTGGCACCTTTTGTCTTGAGAATTGACCAGCAGACCTGAAGCCCAGATCACCGGGTGTTGCTATGAATAGTTGTACTACAAGGCTGGCAGCTCCAGTCAACACTGCCATCATGGACCATAGGATTTTAATGCTGGACCATAGGATGTTATGCTGGACCATAGGATGTGCCACGACACCGAACACGAATGCCATAGCAGGATGCATCACTCAGCAAGCCTACTTAAAATATATTTGCCGTTGCAGTGAGTCATTCTATACAGGGTACAAATTAAAATGTGTTTTAGGATTTTACCTTTAGTACTGGCGTTTTCAACCCTAGAAAGTTGGTTTTATCCAGTAGTTAGCTGAACAATCAGGAATGTGGTCTAAATGCAAAATGCCCACAGAAAAGTACAAAGGAATTCCGCATAAGCCATGTAATACAAGTACTGTAATACAAAAGCGGTGTCATATTTGGAAAAACAAGTCACCTGTTTGATAAACATATCTACACAAACTACACAAAGTTCAGTTAAGCGATGCTTGTTCCTAAGCTGAAAAAGCTATGCCTGTTGTATGATATACAGTGCCTTCAGAAAGTTTTTTGCTACAAAGTTAAATTAAAATGCCTATGGAACTTTGAGATTAAAGGAGAAACATGGTGACTGAATGTGACACTTGCCAGTTGTCTTTAAGCAACACTAAAAACAAATGTGCATAATTGTGTTAGTCATTTAAATGTATTTTGATGTATTTCTAAGCCTAAATGTCCCACTATTAAAGTTCACCCAAATTGTCTTGGCATGATAATGAGAACTGTCAATTAGCTATGATGTGCCCATACTTTCCACACGTTGTTGTTTTTTGGCATAGCTACTACCTCCATGATATGCGCTCATTTTTGGAGACTGAATTTTCAACAAGCTAACATTTGCTAACTCAGTATATCAACTATCAATAGCTAAGGTAAGCATGTCACCTTATGAAAGCAAACTAGCTAACGTTAACTAGCAAGCTAAATGAATATAACCAGAAATAGTCTACTAGTCATTAAAAGGCACTCTAATTTAAGTGAACCTAATGTGAGTCAAATATTTGCATTGTCTGCAGGCCAGCGGCACACACTGTGGGTCACAAGCTTCAGGGGAGAGATAAGGGGAATGGCTATCCTTGTGTGATGTACTACAAGGAGAATATTCTCAACCGGTTGAAAATACAATAAATTTAAAGTGCTTGCTTCTCCAAAACTAAGGAAAGGACATTTTTAATACTTTCATCGTTTCTTCAATTCCCTCTTGTGCAAATTGCATATAAAAACCGAGAAAGTGTGAGGAATCTCCATGTTACTCCTTTCATTTCAAAATGGCAAAAAAAGTTGCAAAAAGACAGCAGAATGTTGAAGCAGATGCATTAGCAAAGCTTTGAAACTTCCTGGGGAAAAATGGAAAGAATGTGGACACAACCCAGACACTACCAAGATCAGGCCACACTTAGAAAGTGAACAACCTGACAAGAACGGCAATTGTCAGAGAAGTGACCAAGGGGCCAGCTACAACTGCAAAACTGTTTAAAGGTCAACAGTCAATTCAGCACATCAAATATTTGGTCTCTTTGACAAAGTGGCTAGATTGAAGCCACTTCAGTGAAAAGCCAACATGAAATCATGTTATTGACCATGAGACCTTCTGGAAGAAGGCAGTGTTGTCTAATAAGACTAGAGCTCTTTGGCCTGAAAGCAAAGTACAATGTTTGGCACAAACCAAAACACGGCCCATCACCCAGGTAGCACAATTCCTACCGTGAAGCATGTTGTTGGCAGCATCATGCCATGGGGTTTCATTTCAGCAGGAAGGGTGCTTGTGACATCAAGTGCAAGATGGATGGAACCAATTACAGGGAAATACTTGAGGAGAACTAGTTTCAGTTCCCATGAGATTTTAATCTAGGGTGAAGATTCATGTTCCAAAAGGACAAAGACACACATCAAAAAAATACAAAGGAATGGCCTTCAAACAATAAAGTCAGTATTCTGGAATGGCCTAGCTAGCTAAAGCCCTGACCTTAAATACCATTGAAAATATATGGTATGACCTGAGCATTGCTGATCACTCATGCTCTCCATTAAGCTTGGCAGAGCTGGAACATATCTGCATAGAGGAATGGGCAAAAATCCCCAAATCTAAATGCAAAGCACATACACACAAACCCTGAGACGTCTCAGAGCTGTACATGCTGTCAAAGACCTAAGATTCATGTTCCAAAAGGACAAAGACACACAGCACAAAATACGAAGGGATGGCCTTCAAACAATAAAGTCAGTATTCTGGAATGGCCTAGCTAGCTAAAGCCCAGACCTTAAATACCATTGAAAATATATGGTCTGACCTGAGCATTGCTGATCACTCATGCTCTCCGTTAAGCTTGGCAGAGTTTGAACATATCTGCATAGAGGAATGGGCAAAAATCCCCAAATCTAAATGCAAAGCACATACACACAAACCCTGAGACGTCTCAGAGCTGTACATGTTGTCAAAGACCTAAGATTCATGTTCCAAAAGGACAAAGACACACAGCACAAAATACGAAGGGATGGCCTTCAAACAATAAAGTCAGTATTCTGGAATGGCCTAGCTAGCTAAAGCCCAGACCTTAAATACCATTGAAAATATATGGTCTGACCTGAGCATTGCTGATCACTCATGCTCTCCATTAAGCTTGGCAGAGTTAGAACATATCTGCATAGAGGAATGGGCAAAAATCCCCAAATATAAATGCAAAGCACATACACACAAACCCTGAGACGTCTCAGAGCTGTACATGCTGTCAAAGACCTAAGATTCATGTTCCAAAAGGACAAAGACACACATCAAAAAATACAAAAAAATACATCAAGCTTGGCAGAGCTGGAACATATCTGCATGGAAGAATGGACAAAAATCCCCAAATCTAAATTCAAAGCACATACACACAGACCCTGAGAGGTCTCAGAGCTGTACATGTTGTCAAAGACCTACAGTGCATCCGGAAAGTATTCACAGCGCTTCACTTTTCCTACATTTTGTTATGTTTTTTTCCTCAAAATTCTACACACAACACCCCATAATGACAACATGAAAGAAGTTTTTTAGAAATTCACAGCCTATTGCCATGAAGCTCAAAATTGAGCTCAGGTGCATCCTGTTTCCACTGATCAACCTTGAGATGTTTCTACAGTTTAATTGGAGTCCACCTGTTGTAAATTCAGTTTATTTGACATGATTTGGAAAGGTACACACCTGTCTATATAAGGTCCTACAGTTGACAGTGCATGTCGGAGCACAAACCAAGCATGAAGTCAAAGGAATTGTCTGTAGGCCTCCGAGACAGGATTGTCTCGAGGCACAAATCTGGGGAAGGGTACAGAAAAATTTCTGCTGCTTTGAAGGTCCAATGAGCACAGTGGCCTCCATCATCCGTAAATGGAAGAAGTTCGGAACCACCAGGACTCTTCCTAGAGCTGGCCGCCCGTCTAAACTGAGCAATCGGGGGAGAAGGGCCTTAGTCAGGGAGGTAACCAAGAACCCGATGGTCACTCTGTCAGAGCTCCAGCGTTCCTCTGTGGGGAGAGGAGAACCTTCCAGAAGGACAACCATCTCTGCAGCAATCCACCAATCAGGCCTGTATGGTAGAGTGGCCAGACGGAAGCCACTCCTTAGTAAAAGGAGTTGGCCAAAAGGCACCTGAAGGACTCTCAGACCATGAGAAACAAAATTATCTGGTCTAATGAGACAAAGATTGAACTCTTTGGTGTGAATGCCAGGCGTCATGTTTGGAGGAAACCAGGCACCGCTCATCACCTGGCCAACACCATCCCTACAGTGAAGCATGGTGATGGCAGCATCATGCTGTGGGGATGTTTTTCAGTGGCAGGAACTGGGAGACTAGTCAGGATTGAGGGAAAGATGAATGCAGCAATGTACAGAGACATCCTGGATGAAAACCTGCTCCAGAGCGCTCTTGACCTCAGACTGGGGCGACGGTTCATCTTTCAGCAGGACAACGACTTTAAGCACACAGCCAAGATATCAAAGGAGTGGCTTCAGGACAACTCTGTGAATGTCCTTGAGTGGCCCAGCCAGAGCCCAGACTTGAATCTGATTGAACATCTCTGGAGAGATCTGAAAATGGCTGTGCACCGACGCTCCCCATCCAACCTGATGGAGCTTGAGAGGTGCTGCAAAGAGGAATGGGCGAAACTGCCCAAAGATAGGTGTGCCAAGTATTGAGCAAAGGCTGTGAATACTTATGTACATGTGATTTCTTAGTTTTTTTATTTTTAATACATTTGCAAAAATCTCAAAAAAACTTTTTTCACTTTGTCATTATGGGGTATTGTGTGTAGAATTTGGAGGGAAATTTATCAATTTTGGAATAAGGCTGTAACATAACAAAATGTGGGAAAAGTGAAGCGCTGTGAATACTTCCCGGATGCACTGTATGTACACATAGTATTGGCGATCAAATACATTTCTAGATGAAAATTGTCTTTCTTTCTTTCTTTACAAAGTTGGACAAATATTTTTTTGCATCATATGTGTTGACTTTATTGTGTTGGTGAAGGGACACATAGGAAAGGAAAGAACATTTTAAGCAGTTAATGGTACAAAATTGGAAAAAAGGGGTAAATACCTTCTGAAGGCACTGCACATTGCCAGATATTGCTGCATTTACTTAATGATCAAGGAGAGTATGGAGACAAGATTTATTCAGAAACATAATCATTCCCAATATTGGACCAATTATTTTATTCATGTTCATTGATGAACCAGGGAATAAAAGAGGGTGGGGAATTGTACAGGGGGAGATTATTAGGTGGTAAGATATAGACAACCTGCTTTTCTGTGAGAAGTTGTCCTTAGTTTAGCATTTTCAGTTAGAAGGGGGGGGGGGGAGCAGAGCATAAGGATTTAAAAATGTAAATAAAAGAGTCTTCCAGAGGAGGGTGGGAGCAGGGATGGGCCAGTAAAATGAGGAGGAAAGCCTGGGAGGGTGCGCAACGGCTTACTTTGGGCAGGTCCACCATTTCACTGGCATAGTCCCGGAGCTTCCTCTGCTTCAGCCGCAGGTGCCGAAACCTGTCCAGATGCAGACGGAGACGCGTTAGCCACACCTTGCCGAGCGCCACGTGAGCCGCCAGTGAGTGCCTGGCAGTACGCTCCTCTAGAAGAGACCCCCTCCTAGCTTTTTAGCACTGTGCTAACTGCGACTGCGTTCTCCGGGGAAGGGCGTGTGCTAAGAAAATACATAATGATTCACTGATGACTGCCCAGCCATGTTCTGGATTTGAAGTTGTGTCTGCGTAAAGGTCTATATTTAGATTTTTAAAAAGCTACAGCAAACCCCAAATTAGAAAGAGGAAGTTAGCATTAAAAAAGGGTGACGGGGCTCCAGCAAGTTCACCACTCTACCAGGGTTCCTGCAAGTCTACAAATCCAGCAAAAGCCAAAGACCTAATATATAACAGGTAGCACTCCTGCTGGCGTTACATAAGAGGTTTTTTTTTTAAAGTCCTTTATGATTTAAAGTTGGAGCAGTAGAGTCAGCCTCTCCTGGAAAAGGTGCTGGAGTAGTTCCCCTTGATTACTTTCCCCAGTGTATTTTTAGAGGGTCCGGTAACTGTGCTACAGGAAGTCAAATCTCTCCACCCCGATGGAGGCGAACAGCCCGAATGTTTCACAAGGCCCTGGCTGGGAACTGTGGCTCTTCTGCTCTGATTCACACGTTCACACATCTGCACTTCCTATTTTTCACAACTGTGAAGAAGTCCGTGCCAAAGGAGCATGACCTGTCCACACCCTGTCCCCAAACAAAAACACTCTCTCTCTCTCCATTTCTTTCTTACCCTCTTCCTCTCTCACACACACACTCTCTCTCACTCTCTCTCTCACTCACTCACAACTAAGGTTGCTTTTCTCACCGATAAAGGTTGGAATGATGCTAACTGGCACTAAACACCAGTCCTCATCTGGACCTAAAATGGGTTCTAGCATTCTGTGTCTTGAAGATGCTTATGCATTTCTTGTGTGAACACTGGAATTCCCACTGACATGACTTTTTCCAGTAGAAAAAGTGGAATCTGATAATCTATACTGTTGAGGGCCATCCAAGTACAAACAAAATTAGCTGTGAGTCAGGTTCAGAGAAGGGCCTTGTTTAATATGTGTCTATTTGCATATGCAAAATATATTTTCTGCATTTTGCAGATTGAGGCTACAGCACTCCCTTCCACTAGCTGAGCTCTGTAGCGGCAATTTGTGAAAATGCTGACAGGCGAAAGCTGTTTCCGTTAGTTCAAACGTGCTTGCTTGCTGACCTCTTATCAATGTGTATTGTGTTTTGTCCATAATTATCTCAATCGTGCCACTTCCCCCCCACCCCCACACCTCTGTCAAACATGAAATAGGCAGATGACAACAGTAAGGGGTTGTGTGAAATAGAAGCTTTTTATACATTAAAAATCAAAATTAAAATTAAATTCTATATGATTAAATTCAGTAACAAAACACACTTGAAGATTTGCTTTAACAACCACCATGGGATGCATGCCAAGGAAACAGCCTTTTAATTAAAAAAATAAATAAATCTACAGATACACTGTTGGTGGCAATTCAATGAAAGTGCTTAGTGGCCTATACTACAAACTATATATGCCATATTTGTTTTATTTCATTTATAAAAAAAAAGAAAAAAGAAAGAAGATGCAACCGACTACATACAATAACATAATGTGCTTTAAACAAACCTTTATGTGATGTGGTTGACTTTACACAGGGTGATTAACTGGGAGTAGTACTACGGAGAAATTGGGTTAAAGAGAGAGAAACCAAACAGGACAGGGCTACGACACTGGCGGTGTTGTTCCAGCAGTAACAGCAGGCATGCGGATGGACACTCTGTCCCTTTGATCTCAGCAACATCCTTTAGAGCAGCAGTTCCCAAACTCAGTCCAACCACAATCCAAGTGCAATCGAAAGTTTAACAAGCTGTACATTTTTCTTAATTAGGTGCTTTTCATGATTAGAGGGACTACCTACACTGTTCATATTGTGCTTATAATGCTATACTGAAAACAATGCATACATTTAGCAGAAAATAGCAGATAATGAAGAATTCAAAGGCAAAGTGATAACAAAGCAAACATGCATTGTGTTGATACAAATAAGGAAAAATATTTATTTGCTCTCTGTCCCTGCGCTCTGGTTCTGCTCTCTGTCCCTGCGCTCTGTCCCTGCGCTCTGGTTCTGCTCTCTGTCCCTGCGCTCTGGTTCTGCTCTCTGTCCCTGCTCTCTGTCCCTGCGCTCTGTCCCTGCGCTCTGTCCCTGCGCTCTGGTTCTGCTCTCTGTCCCTGCTCTCTGTCCCTGCGCTCTGGTTCTGCTCTCTGGTTCTGCTCTCTGGTTCTGCTCTCTGGTTCTGCTCTCTGTCCCTGTGCTCTGTCCCTGCGCTCTGGTTCTGCTCTCTGTCCCTGCTCTCTGTCCCTGCGCTCTGGTTCTGCTCTCTGGTTCTGCTCTCTGGTTCTGCTCTCTGGTTCTGCGCTCTGTCCCTGCGCTCTGTCCCTGCTCTCTGTCCCTGCGCTCTGTCCCTGCGCTCTGGTTCTGCGCTCTGTCCCTGCGCTCTGTCCCTGCGCTCTGTCCCTGCGCTCTGGTTCTGCTCTCTGTCCCTGCGCTCTGTCCCTGCCCTCTGGTTCTGCTCTCTGGTTCTGCTCTCTGTCCCTGCGCTCTGGTTCTGCGCTCTGGTTCTGCTCTCTGGTTCTGCTCTCTGTCCCTGCGCTCTGGTTCTGCTCTCTGTCCCTGCGCTCTGTCCCTGCCCTCTGGTTCTGCTCTCTGGTTCTGCTCTCTGTCCCTGCGCTCTGGTTCTGCGCTCTGTCCCTGCGCTCTGGTTCTGCGCTCTGGTTCTGCTCTCTGTCCCTGCGCTCTGGTTCTGCTCTCTGTCCCTGCGCTCTGGTTCTGCGCTCTGTCCATGCGCTCTGGTTCTGCTCTCGGTCCCTGCGCTCTGTCCCTGCGCTCTGGTTCTGCTCTCTGGTTCTGCTCTCTGTCCCTGCACTCTGGTTCTGCGCTCTGTCCCTGCGCTCTGGTTCTGCTCTCTGTCCCTGCGCTCTGTCCCTGCGCTCTGGTTCTGCTCTCTGGTTCTGCTCTCGGTCCCTGCGCTCTGGTTCTGCGCTCTGTCCCTGCGCTCTGGTTCTGCGCTCTGTCCCTGCGCTCTGGTTCTGCTCTCTGTCCCTGCGCTCTGTCCCTGCGCTCTGGTTCTGCTCTCTGGTTCTGCTCTCGGTCCCGGCGCTCTGGTTCTGCTCTCTGTCCCTGCGCTCTGGTTCTGCGCTCTGTCCCTGCGCTCTGTCCCTGCGCTCTGGTTCTGCGCTCTGGTTCTGCGTTCTGGTTCTGCTCTCTGGTTCTGCTCTCAGTCCCTGCGCTCTGGTTCTGCTCTCGGTCCCTGTGCTCTGTCCCTGCGCTCTGGTTCTGCTCTCTGGTTCTGCTCTCTGTCCCTGCGCTCTGGTTCTGCGCTCTGTCCCTGCGCTCTGGTTCTGCTCTCTGTCCCTGCGCTCTGTCCCTGCGCTCTGGTTCTGCTCTCTGGTTCTGCTCTCTGTCCCTGCGCTCTGGTTCTGCTCTTTGTCCCTGCGCTCTGTCCCTGCGCTCTGTCCCTGCGCTCTGGTTCTGCTCTCTGGTTCTGCTCTCTGTCCCTGCGCTCTGGTTCTGCTCTCTGTCCCTGCGCTCTGGTTCTGCTCTCTGTCCCTGCGCTCTGTCCCTGCGCTCTGTCCCTGCGCTCTGGTTCTGCTCTCTGGTTCTGCTCTCTGTCCCTGCGCTCTGGTTCTGCTCTCTGGTTCTGCTCTCGGTCCCTGCGCTCTGGTTCTGCTCTCTGTCCCTGCGCTCTGTCCCTGCGCTCTGGTTCTGCTCTCTGTCCCTATGCTCTGGTTCTGCGCTCTGGTTCTGCTCTCTGGTTCTGCTCTCTGTCCCTGTGCTCTGGTTCTGCGCTCTGTCCCTGCGCTCTGGTTCTGCTCTCTGTCCCTGCGCTCTGTCCCTGCGCTCTGGTTCTGCTCTCTGGTTCTGCTCTCTGTCCCTGCGCTCTGGTTCTGCTCTTTGTCCCTGCGCTCTGTCCCTGCGCTCTGTCCCTGCGCTCTGGTTCTGCTCTCTGGTTCTGCTCTCTGTCCCTGCGCTCTGGTTCTGCTCTCTGTCCCTGCGCTCTGGTTCTGCTCTCTGTCCCTGCGCTCTGTCCCTGCGCTCTGGTTCTGCTCTCTGGTTCTGCTCTCTGTCCCTGCGCTCTGGTTCTGCGCTCTGGTTCTGCTCTCTGTCCCTGCGCTCTGGTTCTGCTCTCGGTCCCTACGCTCTGGTTCTGCTCTCGGTCCCTGCGCTCTGGTTCTGCTCTCTGGTTCTGCTCTCTGTCCCTGTGCTCTGGTTCTGCTCTCTGGTTCTGCTCTCTGTCCCTGCGCTCTGTCCCTGCGCTCTGTCCCTGCGCTCTGGTTCTGCTCTCTGTCCCTGCGCTCTGGTTCTGCTCTCTGTCCCTGCGCTCTGGTTCTGCGCTCTGGTTCTGCTCTCTGGTTCTGCTCTCTGTCCCTGCGCTCTGGTTCTGCTCTCTGTCCCTGCGCTCTGTCCCTGCCCTCTGGTTCTGCTCTCTGTCCCTGCGCTCTGGTTCTGCGCTCTGTCCCTGCGCTCTGGTTCTGCTCTCTGGTTCTGCTCTCTGTCCCTGCGCTCTGGTTCTGCTCCCTGGTTCTGCTCTCTGTCCCTGCGCTCTGGTTCTGCGCTCTGTCCCTGCGCTCTGTCCCTGCGCTCTGTCCCTGCGCTCTGGTTCTGCGCTCTGTCCCTGCGCTCTGTCCCTGCGCTCTGGTTCTGCTCTCTGTCCCTGCGCTCTGGTTCTGCGCTCTGGTTCTGCTCTCTGGTTCTGCTCTCTGTCCCTGCGCTCTGGTTCTGCTCTCTGTCCCTGCGCTCTGTCCCTGCCCTCTGGTTCTGCTCTCTGTCCCTGCGCTCTGGTTCTGCGCTCTGTCCCTGCGCTCTGGTTCTGCTCTCTGGTTCTGCTCTCTGTCCCTGCGCTCTGGTTCTGCTCCCTGGTTCTGCTCTCTGTCCCTGCGCTCTGGTTCTGCGCTCTGTCCCTGCGCTCTGTCCCTGCGCTCTGTCCCTGCGCTCTGGTTCTGCGCTCTGTCCCTGCGCTCTGTCCCTGCACTCTGGTTCTGCTCTCTGGTTCTGCTCTCGGTCCCTGTGCTCTGGTTCTGCGCTCTGTCCCTGCGCTCTGGTTCTGCTCTCTGTCCCTGCGCTCTGGTTCTGCTCTCTGGTTCTGCTCTCTGTCCCTGCGCTCTGGTTCTGCTCTCTGGTTCTGCTCTCGGTCCCTGCGCTCTGGTTCTGCTCTCTGTCCCTGCGCTCTGTCCCTGCGCTCTGGTTCTGCTCTCTGTCCCTATGCTCTGGTTCTGGACAACCACAGGGTGTGCTGGCTTTTGTTTTGACCTTAATATTCTGCAACCTAATTAGACCCAAGAAACCAGCCAGGGGGGCAACTGGGTAATGGGCTGCTCTAGTTTAAATGACCAAATTAGCGCTGACTAACAATGACATGTAGCACATAACTACTCCCTGTGTCTCTAGTGCCTCTGATTGACAACAGGGGCCTGTTCCACAAAGCAGGATTACTTGAATATGAATAAGTGTTGTGCTTTCTTAAATGTCAGCACTCACTCAAACTAGAAAAAAAGCAATAAAAAGCAATCTACACCTCCAGCATTTTCACTATAAGCCATTTAGTTAGGTATTTTGTAATTTGAAACATTATACATTTAATTGTATTTTGTATTTAATTGTAATTGTATTTTGTCCAGCCCTGGATGGTAAAATACACACAAAGGCACACACTACAAATAGACTATCACCTTCAGATGTGTCACTTTTTGTGCATATATTGTTGTTTCCAAACTCCAAACGACTTTTTAAGGATTGGGTAATATTGTACTATTGCAAATACTGTACACTTCTCAGGTAATTCTGACAAGCTTAGGTTTATGGTGAAAACGGAAGAACCACAGCACGAGCGTGCTTCACACACACACACACACACTTTCCATTTGTGTTTCTCGGTATAGTACTGAAAGGCTGCATTAACATCTTCTCACAATCAAATGTTTTCATCCGTGACTAAATTGGCCAAATTCTAATTTTAAGAGTAGCACATTGGTGTTGGTCAAAACATTGCAGCGTACGCACATGCATGCATGCTTGCACATACACGTGCCTGCGCTTGCTTGCTCACGCACACGCAGACACACACACTCACGGATGCACGTACACACACACGCATACGCTCTCACACTCACGTATGCGCGCACGCACACACACACACACACGCACACGCACACACACACACACACTCACGGATGCACGTACACACACACGCATACTCTCTCACACTCACGTATGTGCACACGCACACACACAAACACACACACACGCACACGCACACGCACACGCATACAGACACACACACTCACACACACACACAGACACACACACATGCACACACGCACACACACACACTCACACGCGCGCACACACGCACACAGACACACGCACACAGATACACACGCACGCACACGCACACACACTCACACACACACGCACACATACTCACACACACACATACACACACACACACACACACGCACACACACACACATACACACACACACACGCACACACGCACACAGACACACACACACACACGCACACACACACGCACACAGACACACACTCACACATACTCACACACACACACACACACACACACAGGCACACACGCACACAGACACACACACTCACGGATGCACGTACGTGCACACACAGTCACAGCTACTGCACTCACTTTCGGATGGCCTCCAGCAGGCTTCTCTGGTGTTGCCGGTGCTCACCGCGGTTCTGCTTCCTGCCGTTGGCGCGGTGCAGGAGCCAGCACTCCCTCAGAACGTTGGCCGCCGCATGCCGGAGCTGCAGGATGCAAGCACAGCCCAGCCTGCGTTCAGTAACGGGCGTGCTGGCTTAACACGCGCACAGTACAGTACTATGTCCAACAGTCCAAGTCTAAGCACTTCCCAGAGTCCATCTGCAAGACCTAAGAAATATAAGGTTCTAGCAAATGAGTTAGTGTCATAGATAGATATGTTGTTAATAGAGTTATTCGATAGGATTCTGATATTGTACATTCAGAGGTGTCTGTCATTTTGATCGATGAAGAACTGTCCTGGATTTCAGTTTTGAAGCTTTAGTTAAGCTTTGAAGTTCAATATCTCAAAACGAATTATAAACCTTATAATTACAAGGTCACACACATTCCTAGAAAACATTTATTGCAATCAAGAACATGAAATGTATGTTTTCTAGAAAAATATGGAACGTGTGTTTGAATGTGTTCACAGAAATGTATAAGCATCTAAAAGACACAGAATGCTGTATCACTATAACTCATTTTAACTCCAGATGAGGCCTGGTGTTTAGTGCCAGGTAGCATCATTCCAACCTTTATCAGTTACAAAAGCAACCTTAGTTGGGAGTGAGAGTGAGAGAGGGAGCAAAAAAAAAAGTTTTAATAGCTTTAATAGCTTTAGTAGCAATCCAGGTGAGTCCATGTTCATTGCTCCAATTCAAGCGAACCGTGTTGAATTGATACCTTTTGTTCAGTAAAAAAAAAAATGAAACCTTAAAAAGCACAAAATGGAATGTGTGGAGTAAGTGGCCACAAACATTTCCAACCTCAAGCTATATACTGTGCGGGTCAGAAGAACAACTATCTAGGTCATAATAATGTCCCACGTTTCCTGTTGTTTTCATCCCAGCATTGCTCTGCTTCCAAACCAGAATGTTATTATGCCAGCCAGAGCCTGGTTGCCCCCCAGTCCCTGATGATGTCACTGGCACTATTAATAAGAAGATTATTATTAGTCAGTCTCCAATAGTCCAGATGTCTTCCCCTGTTCCTGCCTGTGTAAATCAGAGATGGAGACAGACAGCAGTTGGGGAGGGGGGTTTCGGGCGACACACAAGGATGCTCCCTGCGGCAGGATGTGACTATCGCCGGCAGCCTTCAACCGCGCCCCCCCCCCCCCCCCAAACGAAAAGGGCCTACTAGTCGTCAGGGAGATTTTTGGGAATAGCTGAAGGCACGAGCACTTGTGTCTGTAGCACAGGGACCGCTTCCATCGTCTGAGGAACAGTGATGAGATAAGACCGTGTGTGTGATTTGACTCTTGCGTGGTTGTGTGTGTGATTGGACTCTCGCTCGGTCTGTAGCACAGGGACGGCTTCCACCGTCTGAGGAAGGGTGATGAGATAAGACCGCGTGTGTGATTGGACTCTCACTTGGTCGGTAATGCCACGCGATCGCCTCCATCTATTTTCATGAATGGAAAATGTGATAGCATCTTCCGCAATGCACATTTATTTTCAGTGCACTCCTCCTTCCTCCAGATAAGCAAACAGATGGATCCTGTTGGAGCTCGCAACACAGCGTGCCCCCAACCTCCTCCCTTACAGCAACATGTGCACACACACACACACACACACACACATGCACGCACGCACACATCAACGCATTCGGTTTCCTTTCTGACCCAACTCTGTTCAGGACAGACACAAGTCCTTTTCCTGACACACACTATTGTTTCCTCTTTCTGACGCCTTTGTGAGGCTATAAAGAGATGTGCCAGCACCAAGCCCCCCAACCACCCCTGCCTTTTTCCCACACTATCATGCCCTCTGGAATGCCCTATTTAAGGGAAAAATAATATTATAAAAAGATACCCAACCATAGCACGCGTGCCATGCGGAAAATATTACCGTTTCCAGCCGGGACGCCTCATCCGCTTGGCCATGCTTATTGTTTTTCTACTGCAATGTGGAGTAACATCACTGCAGGGCTACGCCTCACTGTGCATAATGTTGGACTGATTGATATTTTGCTAAAGGCGTTTTTTTTCCCCTGGATTTCGTGACTTATTATATTTTTGAGGATTTTTTTACTGATTTGGCATGAAACTGTATGTCCACCCTGAAAGATATTTCCAAACTTAGAGGACCATGAATTCAAGCAGAACAGTAACCGGGATCCTACTGTTACAAATTTATTTCCCCATATTTATTTTTGTATTTATTTATCCAGGAGACCCCATTGACAGATCTCTTTTCATACAGAAAATGTAGGTCTCTATGGTGTAATGAAGAGTAAGTTCAGTACAATAAAAATAACAAATATAATATGCTAATATAGCATGCAACATACAGTGCAGTCTGTAAGTATTTGGACAGTGTTACCATTTTCTGTTCTTGTGGTACTCCAACAAATTGGATTTGAAATGAGACAAAGAATGTGAGGTTAAAGTGCAGACTGTCATCGTTAATTAGATTCTACATTCATATTGGGTCCATGTAGGAATTACATCCCTTTTTGTACAAAGTCCCGCTATTTTCTGGGGCCCAAATTCAATTGCTTCCTTGAATGGGTTTGGAGGCATTTGACTGCATCAGCATTATCAATGAAGGCAAGTGAGCCTGCACCTGTGGCAGCCATACATACCCAAACTATAACACCCCCGCCATCATGTTTCACAGTTCTTGGGCAGTTCCTTTTAGCCTCCACACTTTGCCCTTGCCATTACTCAACAATTCAATCTTGGTCTATCTGTCCACAAGACCTTTTTCTAGAATTCTGCAGGCACCTTTTGGTACTTCTGGCCATCCCGTTTCGCAGCTAACTAATGGTTTGCATCTTGCAGTGTAGCCTCTGTTTGTAAAGTCTTCTGTCTGTCCAAGCCTGCCTCCTGAAGAGCTTCTGATCTGCGGGTCGGTGTTTTTCTTCATTATTAACTGTAGAGGTCTTCATTGGCCTTCCAGCCTCTTGACAATTACCAAGCTCACCAGTGCCATCATTCTCCTTACTGATGTTTCAAATTGTGTATTTTGGTAGATCTATTGTTTAGCCTATGTCTCTGACTGTTTGTTTTTTTCAGTCTCATAATGGCTTCACTCACTGTCATTGGCACAACTCTTGTCCTCATGTTACATTACATTACATTATTGGCATTTTGGCAGATGCTCTTATCCAGAGCGACGTACAGTTGATTAGACTAAGCAGGAGACAATCCTCCCCTGGAGCAATGCAGGGTTAAGGGCCTTGCTCAAGGGCCCCACGGCTGTGCGGATCTTATTGCGGCTACACCGGGATTAGAACCACCAACCTTGCGTGTCCCAGTCATTCACCTTAACCACAACGCTACAGGCCGCCCTGTCATGTTGACAAACGCCAATAACAGACTCCAAAGGCAATCAAAAGCCCAGAATCATCATCACTGATACTGAAAGCTTTCTCATCCACCTGCCTAACTAGAAACAGTTGAGAAGCCAACTTTCCAATTACTTTGGTCCCCTAAATTAGGGGGTACTATATATAATGTATGTGGCAGTCTGCACTTAAATATTCATTATTTAATATCAAATCTAATATGCTGGAGTACAGAGCACAGAGCCAAGCTGATTAAATAAATAACACAGGTAATGAGCTATATTTATGCGTAGAAACGCTAGAAAACTGCATTGCTTAATTTCAGAAAGTTTACTTAAACTATTTTTGCCAATTAAGCACTTTCCCTGTGAAGGAAGGGTGTGCAAAAATACAACAAACAAGGGTGCCAATTTTGACAGCTTTTTCACTGAGAAATTTTATTGGAATATAAAAGAATATTGTTTTCCCATACTAGCTCATTACTTGTATTGTTTAGTTACATTGACATTTTATACAACCCTTCTTGCTCATCTTTATCAAGGCTGCCAGGAGGTGACTGTATACAGTATAGCACGTGTTAGGATTTCTATATGAAATAAATGAGAAGAATCTCTGGCACTCCAGGCCCAAGGTGTCCCTGCCCCTAACACAAGCACATTGTTGACGAAGGACCGGTGCCTTGATTTACCCGTTTGGAGATCTGAATGTCCATCATGAAGTAGTGGACGTGTTTCTCCCCTTTGTTCAGCGCCAGCTGTTTGGTCACCACTGCCACTAGCATGGCAGTGCAGGCCACACCCTGAAACCAATATTACATATTGTCATTGACATTACATTTTGGCAGTCGCTTTGAATCCAAGGTTCTTCCGCAGGTTAAATCCATGAATAGCAAAACATGCATGAACAGCTGTTCTAAACTAAAAAACAATAGTCATCATGAATAAAGAAATAATTTATTAAGGATTAGGATTAGTCAAAATGTATATTGGAAGGGGGGGGGGGGAAATCAGGAGGGAGGACTAAAGTGTAGTCTTAAAAGGTGTTTTTCCCAAACCAATCAGCAAGTTCCTCCTTTGCCCATGTCACCCTAGGGGAGTTCAGGCACAGATCTCTATAAATTCCATTCATAAAAACCACTAAACAATACATTTGAATTTAATTGAATTGACTTTTGTGCCATTTGGTTGAGTGACCTCTCCTCTGTTCTTGCATGTCCACAGTAACACTATAATATTTTCCTTTTCAATGATCTTTTCATTCTTTCACTGTTCTGAGTAACATCACTGGCAGCTTTTGGGGAACTTGTCAAAGTTGACAAATACCAAAAGAAACACTGTGGACAACATGCATTGCACAACTGAAATGAAAAAAAAAATCTTCCCCTTAGTCTGAAACTATAGATCAAGAAGTGCATAAAGTTTGGTGTTTTAAAATACTGGACATAGAATGAAAATACCAGGGGATATCCAGAATTTTGACAGCCTATTTTTACCTTTCCTCCTTTTTGTCAGCAGTAGTGAAAGAGAGGGAGAGAGTAAGGAGAGAAGACAAGCAGATCAGTGTGAAGACAAAAATCATCCGCGTGTATTCAATGTAACTAAAATCTGGGGTGTGACAATGAGTATGCACCAATTCTGAATCCGTTCATCATTTATCCTCTCATTTAACTTATTTTTTTTCCACAGCCAATGGCTATTACATTGAACTGAAATGCATGTTTACACAACAGACCACAATGTTGCAAGACATAGGGTTCTGTGGGTGATGGGATGCTGAAAGCTGACAAAAACAGCCTCTCAATAACTCAATAACTAGTACAGAATTGAAGTATTTGAAACCTTTAACATCACAGGTTGGGGTAGGTGGTGCATAGAGAATAGGAAATATTTGAAGTCATAGGTACTGGATGGCACACCCTCCTAATGCCGCCATGCCAAAAGCTATAAACCACCTGAAAATTGAAATGTTGGAACATTTTCCCTTAGAAATGGGAGAAAGCGTATAAAAACAGAAGGGGAGACAGAGTCGTGAGGGCTTGTTTTCCACTCTATCTTCTTCTTCTTGTGGCCAGCTCATTGGCTCCGATCGGAAACGGAGGGAGGTGAGCCAGACAGCCAGGCTGGGATGCAGCGAGCTTGGACCCTCCCACAGTAGCATGCTCCCTCCCTCCCTCACCTGCCTGCCCTCCCTCACCTGCCTGCTCCCTCCCTCCCTCACCTGCCTGCTCTGCCCTCCCTCACCTGCCTGCTCCCTCCCACCCTCACCTGCCTGCTCTGCCCTCCCTTGCTCGCTTGTTCACTACCACCTGCCATCCAGCAAAGGTGGGTTTCCAGTATGGCCCACTCATTTTCCTCAGATCTATGCTTTTTCCTATAAATAAGCGAAATAAGCACTCTGAGAACATCACTCTGTAGGGACATCACTCTGTAATATGCTGTATGGAGTGTATGCTGAAGTCATGGATGGACATAAGCATAGCATGGCAAAAAGCTACAGACAAAACAGTGGGACTGCTACCTGATGCAGTTCTGCGTCAGGGAACTTTGTCTCAAGAGTACGTTAGCTATTACTTTCACCTCAAAGACAGCTTTCCATATCGCAGGGCTGATATTGGCTCAGGCGGTAAGAGCAGTGGTCCGGCAGTCGGAGGGTTGCCAGTTCAATCCCGCCCTGGGTGTGTCAAAGTGACCATGAGCAAGACACCTAACCCTAACCTAACCCTGACGAGCTGGTTGGTGCCTTGCATGGCAGCCAATTGCTGTAGGTGAGGGGAACTCCAAAACAGCTCGAATAACTCAAATCGTTAAACCCAGTGCCCTCATATGCATTGAATGCACCACAGTGGCAGAAAAGTTAATGAACAGCTGGAAGCAATGTGAAGGGGCAGTATCAGGGCCTCAGCCAGGTGCTCCAAAGAATGTCACAGGAGTGTTCCCAGGAGCACAGATAATATTCCTATGGCCAGGCCTGATACTCTGCTCCAGCGAAGGAATGCTTTGAAATAATTTAATTTCCCAATGCTAAAGTAGCACAGATGACCAATCACAGAAAAAAAAAAAAAAAGCTTTCTTGTGTGTCCTCGCCAAATAAAATCGAGGTATGGGTGGATGTAAGACAAATTATGAGGGCAAAAGTTTGATCACGATGGTTCAGATTGAAGACGTTGCTTGCAAAATGCAGCTTTGCTTGTGGAACATGCACACACGGAACAAGGACATGCTCATTTGGCATGAAGACTTGCACAGATTAATGTGGGGAGTGGTAAGTGTCAAAACCATTGCCTAAGTACTCACCAAACGTGTGACCTGATGTGTGCATCAATGAACACAGAATATGCGTCGAGTGATAGCAATTTGGGGCAAACAGCAATGCTCAGATTCTCCTGTCGTCTGACATGCCCTGAATCAAATGTCACGTTCCGCGCAAACACTTGCGCTTCCAATTACAACAGCGCAACACGTCTGATGTGACGTGTAATTTGCGGCAGACATCAGACATGTTAATGGTTTGCTCTGAATTGCAAACAAAATGTCTATCCTATCATCTTAAACAAAAAAATAATAATTTGAACATCACATAGACGTGGTGAGATTGCAATACTAAACGCAAGAGGAAAGTGCCAAAACTATTGCCTGACTAATCAGGAACAGGTGAGAAGCAAACTGTCCAATTACATTTGGTCCCCAACAAAGGGACTATGAATAAAAAATTATTATTCCTACAAGGATCACCCGATGTGGCTGTAAATAAACTCAAATTACACCAAAATTGAAGGTGACAGTTTGCACTTTAACCTCATATATTTAATTTCAAATCCAATGTGTTGGAGTAGAGGCAAAAGAACCAAAACTCTAGCACTGTCCAAATATTTATGGACTGCGCTGTAGCTTCTAAAATAGCTTCACGTTCTTATGTCCACCTATTGCCCTGGATGAGCATCTGGATATTTTTAATTCTGTGAGTAGATAATGAATTAAGTGCGTACGATACACGTCACGGACGAAAACCGACACCGGTAAAAAACCAGCAAAAATGGATTGTTATCTCATTACAGGATGAAACTCTTCCGGGTTGTTGTTCAGTGCGACCTAGGCTACTTCATTAATGTGGGCAATTCTTCATGCCAAATGAGCATGTCCTCATTCCATGTGCGCATGTTCCGTGAGCAAACCCGCAGTCTTCACTCCAATAATCACCTTCCGCGAGCAGGTCTTCCTTCCGAACAAGGATCTCAGTAAGGGCATTAATCAACCCCCATACACAGGAGCATCCATCCCTGAACACAACGCACCGTCTCGAGGTTCTGCGTTAAGTCTCCGCGACACCGCAAGAGTGACGATTACCATGACTCCGGTGAACAGGCACACCATCTTCCCGCATAAAGTTTTGGGGGACACGTCTCCGTACCCCACCGTGAGGAATGTAATAGCAATGAGCCAGAGAGCAGTCAGCATGTCACCCGTTTCCACCTGGATCTGCCTGCGAGAGGAGAGGACAGAGCACAAAAATACACAATGATGAGGACAGCATATCTCAGCTCGTCAGGCACTTAATTAAAAACTATCCAGCATCGCCGCAAGCCTGGAATAGAATACCCCATGGGTCTATGCCACTACTCCATGACCAAGTTTCTGTGTCAGATACTCTTCCTGATATCCATGCACAATTTACTGAGTTCCAGCTATAGCGCCTTGTTCTATTGGGTTGTCCCTCAACTTGAAAAAATGTAGTTCACTTTAATACATTTTTCGAATTGAAAAACCTCAGTGAAATCCCATTTGAATTCTACACAGCCCTCCCCTTGACACCCTAGATAAAAAATTATAATTTTAAAACATGGAAATCCACACTCGGTTTTGCATTCCATGTGTTTGGTTTGCCAATCTGCGCAGTCGGTCTTGCAAAGGATAAGCGAACACGCGGATTGCAAAACTGAGGGTACGGATTGACAAACCAAGTGCATGGGTTACAAAACTGGACCAGACTTGGGGATAATGTCCAACAAGGGTGATAAAAAAAAGAAATTAAAAAAATATATATATTTCTTCTGGTTTGGTGCTAATACCGTTTGTGGGTGCCTTACAATCTGTCTACATTCTTTAATAAGCCTGTTCCCACCCAGTGCTTACTGGATAACAGAATGTTAAGTGCAAACACAGCAATTCCAATAGAAACTGCATTGGGCATTGAATCATCTCTTTTTCAATGACCGTGACCTTGGAATCATAAGGCTCTATTTGTGTTCTGAGCATTGTATGCATACTTTTTATACAGTATTTTTGTGTAAAACCTTAATGCCCTATAAACAACATCTTCATGACACTAAATCATTTTTGTAAAAAATAAAATGTCAGTTAGAACCTTTTAATTCTAAGGTCGTGTGATGATTTGAATTTAGCCAACTTCCAATCCTGATAAAAGCATTTGGTTGTGAGTGGTTGTAATGAAACGTGGAAAACACATGGAAAGGGAGCAAGTGTAACATGATTTACTGTAGTGTAATTTTGTTTTTTTACATGATTGAGCTGTATCAAATGACTAAACTTGTCAGAATTACCCACTTCTGGGGAAGTGTACTGCATTCACTATTTGTGAACTGTAGTACTGTAGGGGACCACATTACTCATCTTAGTAAACAGATGGCAGTGAATGATAAGGCGGTGTATCTTTTGACAAGCATATACCAGGAATAATAACAACAAAATCTTTTGAAAGTCCTCGTCTAGTGTTTGTGAATCCTTATATAAAGCCATTTGGCACACATAGGCAAAATCATATCTTGTTAACACTTCAGATACCAGTACAATTCCTGAAAATCACTGGCAATTTTACAGGAAACATATTTTCCCCCAATATGTAGAATAGAATTCCAAGTATATGACTGTGCTGCAGTTTTGATTTCCAACTAATTTTGCCGGAGAACACAGGAATGTCCTCCGACCTTTGACCTCTGCCCTCCGACCTCACCCGTACCTTTCGCACAGCGTGAGCAACCAGGAGGCGCTCAGCCAGAAGAAGACGATGAAGACCAGCAGGGTGCGGCCCGGGTACTTGTTCATCAGCACCTTCAGCACGAAGCGGAAGGTGAAGTTGATGTTGTTGAGCGAGCCGATGCTCCTGTAGGAGGCGCTGAGGAGCACCTTGCTGTGGAGGAGGATGGCCCTGTGCACCAGATAGAGGCGCAGGAACATCAGGCTCGAGAGCAGGGGCACCGGATCCAGAAGATCGTCCCTGTTCCGGATGGAGGAGCAGAGGGGGGCGGAGGAAGAGTTGCCCTCCGACCCCCCCTGCCCTCCTTGGCCTCGGTCAGCGGCCGGCCCTAGTGTCCCCATCTCCGGCCATCCGTAGGTGGTGACAGGGTGGATGGCACAGACCACCAGCTCCAAAGAGATGCCCAGCACCCGCTGGCTGGTCATGGCAATGCGCCAGTCCACCTGGTTGTGGTCAATAATGAAGAGCTGAGGAGGGATGAAAAGAATAGGTAGGGGTCAGAGGTGAAGGAAAAACCCTTGGTTGGACAACTGTAAGTCCCTTTAGATAAAAGCGTCACTTTGGATGTCAGTCGCTTTGGATAGAAGTGTCAGATAAAGTACCAGTCATTTAAATGTAAACTCAGGACTTGTCTCTGTGGTCTCTGCCAGTTCTTAGATGTTGTTGTGCTGCTGTTTCATTGTTCCTCTTTTTATTTTTGTATTTTATTCTCCCTTTCTCTTTTATTCATTATTTCTGCTATGCTTTTTATCTTTTTAAAGCACGTTGTATTGCACTTGCTTGTTTGAAATTTAGCTATGGAAAAAGTTCATTATTATTATTTGTATTATTATATTGCCTGAAAGCCTGACAAAAGGTCTGTACCTGTGTGCCTCTTAGTGCATGTTATCTAACTGTTTATGGAATTTTAACTACAATGCATGAACATAATCTTCTCCCATCTGCTGCTTGGAAAAACTGCATTTTTGCCCAGATCTTGACATAACACAGACCTCCTGCCATGCAGCCACATCCACAGAGGTCAAGAAATGCCTGGTGCATCAAAAAGAGCAGTTGCCCCTCTGCAAAATGCAGAATTAAGGAGAGAACCCCCTCTAACTGGGACCATCAATCAAGGGTAACATCAGCTTTTCAAGTGCTAACAAACCAATGGGAGTGAACTTCACATTGTTTCCAAGTTTTAAGTTTCCAAGCTCTCAGCCAATCAGGGACAGGCATTCCTATCAATGTGGGAATCTGTCAGTACCAAGCACCAGAACTAGGGAGAGACAGGCATTCATTTTCAAGTGTTAACCTTGTATGTGAGCTGACATTAAGATTCCCCCTTCCGTAGGCCTTTATGGCTGAACAGTTGGAGGAAGCTGTCAGACAACAAGGTGAAATTTAGCCTCGTAAGCACACAAAGGCAGAAGCTATCATCCAAGTCATTTACATTAAAAAGAATATTCAGTTGGTTAAACAACCGCCAAGCTGAACCTTAATCTTTCACCCAGTTTTGCTGAATTCACATCCTTTATGTTTATTATGGTAGGAATATCAGTGTACTCCAAGTACAGCCTGACTTATTTCAAAATGTTTTAAATCAAATGCTTTTACAATTCTGTCATGCTCAGTCAAATCAGTCTTCCAATTTGGCATTGTAATTCCCATCAAGCAATTCTTGGACATCTCATAGATACCATAGAAAAAGACTTTGCTTATAGTCAATGGGAAGGCAATGGGAACATGGATAAGGCTGCATACACTTTCTTTCAAGGGTTACAGCAAACTGTGAGCACTTTATTAGGTATTTATTAGACCTATTAGTCTTCTGCTGCTGTAGCCTATCCACTTCGAGGTTTGATGCATTGTGTGTTCAGAGATGCTATTCTGAATACTACTATTGTAGTGTGTGGTCATTTGCATTACTGTCACCTTCCTGTCAGCTTTGACCAGTGTAGAAGAACTTTTAATTTCGTGCTGTGTGCCTTCTGTCCTACAGGTGTTGCTGGATCAGCATACCACCTACTCCTACTCCTCCCCCTTTTTACTCCTATATCTTTCTGGGAGACTTCCAGTTCTGGGAGTATTACCATCATCGTGCTACAGATGTGGTTTGTTTCCATATAACTTAAATAAAATAGAGACCAACAGCATTCAGTCTAAGTGTGTTCTTTGTTATATACACAACGCAGATAAAGGGAACTAATTAAAGTTTCACGACACCAGTTTGTCCATTCTCCTCAGACCTCTCTCATTAACAAGGCATTTTTTCCCATAGAACTACTGCTCACTGGATGTTTTTATTTTTCCCACCATTCTCTGCAAACTCTAGAGACTGTTGTGTGTGAAAATCCAAGGAGATCAGCAGCTTCTGAGATACCCAAACCACCCTGTCTGGCACCAACAATCATTCCACAGACAAAGTCACTTCCATCCCATTTCTTCCCCATTCTGTTAGTTGATGTGAACATTAACTGAAGCTCCTCATCCGTGCATGATTTTATGCACTGCACTGCTGCCACACAATTGGCTGATTAGATAATCACATGAATTCGTAGGTGTAATAAAGTGCTCAGTGTGTGTACATATAATTGATTTTAAGGAAGGAAAGGAAAAACATTCCACCCATCTACATCATCAGGAGTCATTTGGATAACTTTTAGGATGACTATTTATAGAAGGGTAATTACACAAATTATCCACTGCATGTTTACATTATTATAAAAATAAAAATACTAATTAATGGGTAACTATTCCTCTAATATTGACTTAAAGACTGGTTCTTGAATTCATATTGAGGAAAGGGGGTCTGCTTTCCAGGCCCTCACTCATTAACCTGTTTATTGTTTCACGCAAATTGATTTAATTTTCTTCAGGAATGTAGCTCATGTCTCGCACAGTTGGTTGTAGTTAGCGATACAAGTACATACATTTTTAGCTCTCACATACTTTTTCAAAACCATGTACTCAAGCCTAATCAAGAAAATTATGATCAAGTTATGAGTGAGAGGGGGGCCACAAGAAGTGGAAGAATAAATATTGTACTGTGTTGGATCAATTTAAGTAAGTCAACAAGGGAGAGACAATTTGTTATTTGTTCATTCCATGAGCTTCCAATATAAAAAACATAAAATGTCAGCCAGTCCATCACAGGGCACACACACCATTCACTCACACAATCATACCCACAGGCAATTTAGACTCTCCAATCAGCCTAACCTGCATGTCTTTGGATTGTGGGAGGAAACCGGAGTACCCGGAGGAAACCCACGCAGACACGGGGAGAACATGCAAACTCCGCACAGAGAGGCCCTGGCCAACGGGGATTCGAACCCAGGACCTCCTTGCTGCAAGGTGGCAGTGCTACCCACTGCACCATTCGTGCCGCCTAGAGTTCAACATTGCAACAACATTGCAACAACATTCAACATTGTAAATTCCAATTTACATACAATTTAAATAGCATAAGCATGACACAATGACATGAACAGGTCATTCAGCCCGACAATGCTCCTCATTTTTCTACAAATTTTGTTGGTCAAATAAAGTGGTCCTGACTTATGTTTTTATTTCTCACATAAAGAGTATACTTCAGGCAAGCCACGAGAATCAAGCTGCTCTGCTTGAATCAGCTGATGGCTCAGCTGATTAGTGATGTTTACCTGTCACGGTCCATTAACAAATCAGGGCGGTCTATTTAAACGGCCTCTCCTTACTCATTGGCGCTCCCTCCTGCATGCAAGCTGCTGCAGGCTGCCAGTCCAAACCATGTATGCACGTTACAGACCACTAGTCTAGGCTTTACCCTCGCATTTGTTAGACTATGGGCAGCACAGTGGTACAGTGGACAGCAAGAAGGTCCTGGGTTTGAAGTTTGCATGTTCTCCCCATGTCTCTGTGGGTTTCTTCCGGGTACTCCAGTTTCCTCCAACATGCAGAGATATGCTGTCAACCTATCCTGTACAAATACAAGCTCTCCCGTGCTGTTCTGCATGCTTGTATGGATGGCTAGGAGGGCTTCCCGAACAGAGCCATACCACCATATATAACTGTATTGCCTTCTAAGATTGTCAATAAAGATTCTTTATTATTTTCAAAATAACCTGACTGAAGTAGAATTTTCAGGTAGTCCATAAGTATTTGAACAGCTTCCTTAGTGTAGATGTAAGAAAAAAAATAAAAAAATAAAAAATAAAAAATAAAAAAATAAAAAAATAGGCCCTGGTCCTTATCTTTGTTGTACGGGTAGCAATTGAAATTGTACTTCCCTCTAGGGTCTTTCAGTGCACTTATCCCTGGTTATGGGTATGCACTTTGTTGTACGTCGCTCTGGATAAGAGCGTCTGGCAAATGCCAATAATGTAATGTAATGTAATTTAACTAAGACAATTGTTTGGTGGGGTTTAAAGACATCCCATGACCTGGGGGATTCCCCCGCACCTTTTGGTTCCTTAATTAACTGTCTGTCAAATCTCCACAGAACAAGCAACCTTGTTAAAGGTGACATGATATTTTGCTGTAGGAAATTTTAGTAAGAATTTCACCAGCACTCCATGGTTAACATTCTTTTTCTAAAGGGACCCTGGTTTAAGTCTTCATCTGAAGGGCAGCTCCACCTACTCTTTACCCATAAGACACTGCTTCTACTACTTGGTCCCAAGGGACAATAACAAGCTCGCCAGGATCTCTTCCTGCAGCCACTTGCAGTAGCTTTTCTCAGGAAAAAATACAAGCACAAGCCAAATCCAACCATGCTTACCCTGAACTGTTTTACAAGAGACGAAGAGTGTGCTAAGACTGCTAGCTAATGTGCCTGTACACCACGGTACCCTTTCTCTTTCCCTCTCTCTAGCTATAGTAACCCAGTGTGCAGTACATTGTATTGTAGAGGGTTGTGTGTGGTCTTTGTTGGCTTTTTCATGCTCCATTCATTAATTTGGCAGCATGGAAATAGGCATGTAAATCAGGAATAATGAAACTGCATTTGAAGAAGTTAACTGTAAATGATTAGCCAATCTCCGCCGTATTTGAAGATTTGGAAGATTTTGGGCACAAGCCTGTCAAAATGGAAACTTCAAGAAGATACAATGACTTTTAGATTCTTTTTCAAGATTAAGGAAGCAGCTCTTTTTCATTTGCTTAGCTTTGCAGCCATAAGTGCAAGTTGTGGCTAGCTTTTTAGCTGACGTTTCCCTACGAATTAATCAGTAATGCCTTACTGTGCACAAGAGCATGTGAGATGGCTTAGTATGTAGTTTCAGTTTAAGTCAGTTTATGCCGCTAAAATTAATTTACATTAGGAGATTAATTTACAGGCAGATCTTTGGTCAGGGTTTTAGTTGTGACCCATTGCCTCTTTTTTCACTTCCAGTAGCTGCACCGGGCCACCGATGGATGCTATTAGCTAGTGTATATGAAGAGGCAACTGCCCCTTTAAACATGTATATGCCATAGTACACTCCATCAGAAATTATATTGGAAAGCATGAGGTATATCAAGCCTCTCGTATCAAAATAAAATACAAAACTACATTGACGAGCAGACTTTAATAAAAACCTGGCAAAATAAAATTCCTAAGAGCAGAAAGGACTACATGCCCTTCAGTGCAGAACCCATGGAAAAAAAGATGCATACAACTGAATATTAAATCCTGGTTCAGCCCATAACATGTGCCCATACACTGCCATACACGGTCTCACACACTGCTTCCTAATCGTCCAGTGGGAACGGACCAGTCCATTCAGGCCACATTTCTCCAGGTCTTATAATGACCATAATTACCTTTCCATTACCAACTGATTTTTACATCTGAAACACGAGGTTAGCTGCCCCCCTGTCAACATAATCAAACCAATCAAATTACTGTAACCTGAGGCAACAAAAAAAACCCCTGAAGATGCTGCTTCCTCTCTAGGATATAATTCCTCAGCCCTAGACAGACAAAATGGGAGTGTAGTCTTTGTATGTGTGTGTGTGTGTGTGTGTGTGTGTGGACTGGATCTACTCATACAAATTAGGGTACACTGTACACTGTAGCTAAGTCAAGGAGCTATGAATGTGAGACGGTGTTGTGAAAAAAAAAAAAAGGTTGGATCAAACTGCTCATGGCCAGAGATAAACACAGCCCCCCCGAGAGTCCAGTGGGATGGGATGGGGGCAGGGGTAGGAGTAGGGATAGGGGTAGGAGTAGGAGTAGGAACAGGTGATGTGTTGGCAGCCTCTGTCACATGAACATGTACTTAGATACTCAAGACATCACGGGGCACAGGCCAAATAGCTGAGTCCTTCTGCCCAAGCTGGTGCACGGGGTAGACAGCAGGGGTGTCTGTGAAGCGGGCATAATGCCACAGTGCGCGACCAGCCTGACCTTTCTTCACATCTTGTGAATCTGGCCTCCCCACCCCACCCGCCGGGGGGGGTCTTTCTTTCGAAATCCTGTGCCATCTTTGCTGCACAGACACACAGACACATCTACGCAGCAACCTGCTGGTGACTGCTAGCCTGCACAGGGCTCTTGAAACACAAACACATAAAAAGTTGATAAAAAGTGAAAGAGATAGCGATGCAAAATCCCGCTCTGAAAAAACTGCTCCACGTTGCACTTCGTTGTTAACCTGTCCTATACCGATAAGCCTGCTAGCAGCTCTGCAGAAGCCATAGGATCAGTCAACCGTATGGACTGACCAGATAACCCTTCCACCACTGAACCTCCTCAGACGCCCATATCTCTCTTCAACACTCAGCTAGGTCCTCTTTTTCTGAAAGCCCCCAACACCCCCACCCCCAGCCTAGCAATACCAAGAGCGTCCATGTCACAGCCCAGGAACAGCAGGGCTTCTAGCCTCTCTACCGCAAGGTTGAACATTTCTGGTGAAGAGCACTCTATACTAACACATTTTCCTAGGAGCTTGGAGCACAAAAAATGTCAGCGCACACTAATAAATCCCAAATATGGGAGCACTGTAGAGTTAATTAACTCTATCACCCCTGGTGAAAGAGTTAAGTAGCAAACTTGCTGTCCGTCTCTCCCCTGTTAATCACATTGGCCTCTGCTGGTCAGAAACGTGGAAGCACAGGTGTAGGGCACCACTGGTTGGAAACAGTATTGTGTTTCACAGTATTTGATCTGAGCTGCTGGCTCCTGATGAGGAGACAACAAATTTCACGGTGGGGATGAAAACCAAGACGTCCCTCGCAAAGCTGAGAGTGCTGCTAAACCTCCCCTGCGGCTGGCTCTAGGTCTGTGCTCCTATGCCTCTGCCAGACACTGGACATGCAATACTTCTAATTGGTTTCACAGATACAGTAGACGGGTTATGCGTACGAGTCCTTACACAGCAACTTCATGGCAGAGCTTGAAGCCTTTACAGCTTTTATAGTCTTCCCCATTACTGCACAGCCTGAATGAGTCAATGAAGCCCCACCTGTTTAATCCAATCACAAGTCAAAATACATTTACCTACCAAGAACCAGGAAAGGCCTGGAAAAAGTAAAAGGTTAAGATGTGCTTGTGTTCAAGCCACCTGCACTCTTTACATGAAATCCATCAAAAAAAATGACATAGGTGTAATTACAGATTATGTGAGAAAAAGTGCTACTGCAAGTAGCACTTTTGCATGTCACTTGTTTTTCACCTGTCTATAACAGCCTTGTATTTTATACCTTAAACTAGGACTTTGGAATTTGTATTTGTCTCTGTAACTGTAGTTCCTCAAGTTATTGTTGTCTTGATATGGTACTTACAGACTTGGACTATCTACCTTGTGTATTGGACATACACTCAGTGATCACTTTATTAGGTAGACCTGTACATCAGCTTGTTAAAGCAAATATTTGATCAGCCAATCATGTGGCTGCAACTAAATGCATAATGAAGACGTGGTCAAGAGCTGACAAGACAGTGAGAGTAATGCAAAGTAACCACATTACAACAGTGAAATGAAATGTAACGCAGTGTAATGTAATGCATGTAGATCTTAATGGCGTGATTTACTGTACACTGTAACTGTGACAGACAGTTCACCTCACCCCACTTGGCCAGATGCCGTAGTAGGTGGCAGTTTGCACGTTCAAAAGTCGGCCAGAGAGAAGTGGACCGCACATTTACTCACCCGGATGTCCTTGTAATGGAAAGCCACAATGAGAACGAGAAGACACCCCGTGGACAGGCTGATTAAGCAATTGATGATAAAGGCATAGATTGAGCTCTGGAAACGAAGAAGAAAATTAGGCAGTTTAAAGGCGGGGGGAAGTTTCATGTTATTCTTAACAAACCACTTTATTCCTTCTTCTCTTTCTTGTTTGCTTCCCGTTTTCTATTTTCTAGTACCAATCAATTTGTGTGAGATGCCCTGCCTGTATTTTAATTCTGTTTCGCTGTAATTACATGAGAGAAATGACAAGCACTGATGTGTGTGAACATGCTGACAATAGACTTGGAATGTTGCCTTGAAATATCCACCAAAAGTCCATAATGTATGCACACAAACTTAAACTCTTCTCAAACATTTGATGCAAACAACACTAATTAACATGAATATGATATGGTTGATGTAAATGTTGTTTATTAAATAAATTCATTGTTCAAATTCATTAGAGACATCTTACACAAGCCATAGATGACATATGGAAAAGTGGATTTAAATCATTTATAGATTCTGCTATTCAAATTTCAAGGGCTTCCAGAGGGCTTTTTCATTTTTTTCAGTTACAACATGTCAACCTTAAGATTCAGTTTTGCAAAAGAAATAACGGGACAAACAATATATCCAAAACCTGCTTTGCTACACACTGGCAACACATTTCTGCTTACACTGGACCAAAGCGTCTACAATTACATGTAACGGCACATCGGTAAGGAAAACAATGACCAAACTCTGGACATTTGCAGAGCTACAGATGGTTTTCCTCATTAAAACATCATACTAATGTAAATTCAATGATTTCACAGAATTGTACTGCACGATGTGGTGGGCCATTCTAGTTACTTATCATCGTCACAACAATCTTCAATTTGACCATTTTGGAGGAAGCAATTTTGTTAAAATCCAGAACAGTTGTCATCAAAAGGTTGTCAATGATTTTGGAATGGCTTAATAGTAAACATGACTGTTTACAGTAGGCTAATGAGTGGCCCCTTTCTTTCTTAGCTGCAAGGTTGTCTTATATGCTAGACAATAATTTTTAGTAATGTAAAGTAAACAGCAATTGTCCAGACCGATAGACCTAGACCCTTAATTATAAGCGCTTAAGATGCCCGCCTTGACACAAATGATACAGGTGCTGATGTTCACACAAATGGCATAACTGATGTTGTGTAGTGGAACAGGAATTTTATGCCAGGACATTTTATCATGATACCAAAGTCGTATATTAGGCCAATATGACGCACCTTGGCAAAATATAGCGTTTTCCACAATTTCATTGTTAGCATCTGCATCATGTCTATTTTTATCCAACGGCAATTAGGCTCCACATAAGCGTAACGTTAATCTGAAACTGCATAATATCACAGCACATTACTTGTTTTCGTATTCAAGCGTCGTTTTGTAATATTTTCCCTTTTGGAAAACGAGTAATTTTAAGAACCCACTTTTATGAAAGCAGAGTTAATTTGTTGCACCTGTGAAGCAACTGCAGGCTGTTGAACCGGACGTTGGGTCTGCTGGCGTCTTTATAGCATACAGCTAATTTCATTACGCCGTTGCGGCGAGGTAGAGTTGAATCAAGCTGGGTTTCAGTTTTACTGGTATGATAAATTACATGGTTGAACAGGTCAGGCAATAAGTCTAGTCTACCAAATGCGTAAATAAGCTACTTGCGCACGGAATTAAAATAAAGCACACATAACAACACATCCACCACCAAAAATAGATATAAATAAATAAATAAGATTAAAATAACAGCGTTTGCGGATGTGTTATCAGTTTACTATAGAAACACATCCTCTCGGTGAGTCTGCAGTGCTGACACGTGGTAACGCAGGAAACAGATAAACATAAAACGTTGTCTACTCTTTCGGTGAGTTTGTATCACTTGAGAATAGCATGCAGCGTTGTAGGCGGACGAATACCAGCAGGGTACTGTACGCTACTTTTACATCACTGAATATGCATACAAAACAAGCTGTAAGTATTCATCAAATGGTATGGAAGGATAGAGCTTAACCTCAGGCAATCATTATGCTATTGTAGGGGAATTACTGCCATAAAGAGCCTATTTTTCTTCCTGACCTGGTGTTTAATGAGCAGGCTTTCCAAGAGACGGTTATGCTTCACTACGCTGTCACGCCAACATAATACACAGGGAAGCCATTCATCAGCACGCAGGTTGACTGATTAAATTACCAAAGGGCCATTTTTTGAAACAGCTACCAAAGTCCCCCCCCAAAAAATAAAATAAAATAAAATAAAAATAATAATAATACCCTGACATAAAAATCCTGCCACAATGAATAACAATGGGCAAAATAAGGAAAACACAGTTTTTGATCCAGTATGCTTTACAATGAAAGAAACAAGAACAAATAAAGAAACAATCACAGGGGTACAGACAGCATTAGTTTCTTCAGTACAACTGAACCGTCTGATGCAGATTCATGTGGGGTTACTCTGAGGTCACTTCATGTTAATCAGCTGCTGCTGCTCCATCTCAAAGTTATTATGAGGCCAGGTAGCATCGATAACAGGCATCCCTAGAAGGAGTCTAGCACTATCAAGATGCAACTCAAAATGCTTTGCTATACAGAGGTAGAAAAATTTGCCCACAATGTTCCATTGCGCATGTGTGCTTAGTCAATATTTATCAAATAGAAATCTTGGCATATGTATTCATTACATTTTTATCTTAATAGAATTTAGACATTTCCGTTTTTAAAGGAGCACATCTTCTCTGGGATCTTGAGATTCATTCCAGGAGAGGAAAATGAAGTCCAATATAGCACAGCATCCACAGAGGTGATAATGACAATATTATGATAATTATCAAATGGTCTGTCAAATGCATAGCTCAATTACAATGCTTCCAGGGAAAGGTAGTCATTTTAACACTGACCAAAAGGGGAAATTGTCCTAAACCTTACCTATAATATGCAACAAATAATATAGAAACAAATATCCTGCTAGAGTAATTGCAATGAATCATAAATGGTGATCATTACAGTCACCTGCACATCTGTTTTAAGGGTGATACATATTTTCTTATCATTAATAAAAAATACAGTGGTAATGTTATTACTAGTTTCATGGTCATTGGAGAGGTGAAAGGAAAAACCAGCAGAACGTGTGGCTCTCCAAGACTTTTACCATGACCGGTTCCAAACCTGTTTTTCCAAATGACTAGCAGCCGCGTGATTTGTACTTAATGCTTTCACATTGAATGATTGTAACAATAAACTACTGGACTACATTATGTCATTTTGGTGTATTTTTTAAGTGTTTTCTTCTTTAACTAGCAATTAAACTATTGCCTTTTTTCCCTTCACAATTTTAGTTTGGTGGATTATCTTTGGTGATCACGGAAACCAAAATTATTATTATCTTGATGAAGATAAAGCCCACACTTTATTTATTTAACTGTGAGTGAACCTACATTTAACGACCAATGTTGATCGAATCTGGGCTATTATTCCACAGTATGTGTGCAAAATTAGAAGTAAATTATAAAAGCAAAAATCAAGTAAAAAGAAATCAGCTGCTAAATGTTGGGTCCTTCATTGAAGCTAAAACACTGGTTAACCAGATTCATCCTGTCATTTCCATCTATCCAAACACATTGATCATTATGCATGTCTGGAGCTGAAGTACTTTGGGGGAATTCTGTACCTCCTGGTCCACTGCATTATTCAGGTCCTCAGGCTTTCTGATTTCAGTTTTGTTTTGCTTGTATCTTTCAATAAGTCTGAAACTCCACATCCGTGTGATTTACTGCTCACCCTTTTTGGAAAAAATCAATCAGGTTTTTCCACATTAAAATGCTGAGGCAGGTAGTCAATGGTAAGTTTATCCTTGGTTATCTGAAACCAGTGCGTTCAGTGGAAAACAGCAGCAGTATCTGAATCGGTAAAACATTGGATTTGTAAGTACAACAACAAACTGATATTCCCTTTTTCTGTACAGAATCAGGTTATACTTTTAATTATTGTGTGTTCCATCTTTGTACACAGTACAATGCCCACATGTACTCTGAAAGAGTTGAATTAACACTGAAGGTTCTGCTGTGTATGATTTTCCATTCAAAATCAGTTTTTGCTTTCTAATTCTGACCATGCTTTATTAGATAAATCTTTATATGAATATTTATACTGTTTCTCATACTTGTCATCATGCTATAGCATTATGGCATAAAACTTTATCTGGCATGGCCTTCTTAATAGTATTCACAATCACAAGTATTCAAATCCTCAAGATGCATGCATCCAATACCAGTTTGTTCTATTTCTCACTGACTTTTGGTAAGTGCTTTCTCTAATTTGGGGAAACACCGGGTAGGCACATTTTTGTTTCGGCTGAAAACTATCAACCTGTTCAGATACAAGACTCTGTATAGTTGCAGACTATGTTACAACAACCCCAGTTCACCCAGCAACAGCTCAGTTCAGAGATGCAGAGCCCTGTTGGGTCTAAATGGTATGACCAGAATGCATGTAGCAGTTGGTTCCATGAACTAAGAAAATTCTTTCCGTTTCTCCGCATATTTCAACACATGGTGTGGCACCATCCTTAAACATACATATTACGAGTACAGCATATTGTGGGAGGGCTTTGCTCTGTTTGTCCTGAGGGTGTATACCCCAGGCTCCGGTCAGACACTTGTGTCTCTTGTCTTCCTGCCGTGCTGTTTACCCACCTGATTGTGTCACTACCTAAGAATGTGGGATTGGCTTTTATTGTTTAACATTCGTTTAAAAATTGCCTCTAAACCAGATTAAGCTGTCACTGCAATTGGATTATGTAAAGGAATTATAGATTAACAATCAGCCACAAATAATTAATTAGAGATATCTTGAATCTTTATAATTACCTCACTTTTTATATACTGTTATGAAACATTTTCATATACTGTTACAAACGTGAAATGAACATTCATATTGTTTTGGATAAATTATGGAAATATAACTTTTTCACTATTGCTGTATACAAGAGATATCACAGCCAACTTGGAAGCATGTAGCTAGTTCTGTTCACCAAACACACGTCAACTATCAACATCAACATCAACTGACAGTGATACAGAATTTCCCCAAAAGGCTGACATAAAATTCGAGACATGTAGTTGTCCATTGACAAGGTATGTGGTAATTAGGCTGCCTCAACACTGCAAGACAGATTTTCAATACTTTTCCAAGCTTTTTCTTTTTTCTAAAATAATTCTGACCTTTACCTACCGGTAGGTATATGCCTGGGCACAGTTCCGTATGTAGAACCATTAGTAGAATTCCAAGCAGCGCGATGCCCAGTGCCCATGCACATAGTCGCTTCTTGTCCTCCAGTAAGAACTTTCTGTCTCTTAGTCTAAAGAGGTTGTCCCCTTCAATCGGGACAATTCTTTTACCCAGTGGGTTCAACGACACAGTGATCTCGGTTGTGTCCCCCCCGTTACGATTTATCAAATCGTCGCAATTTCTGCTTTCCACTTTGGAGTTGGGGTGCAGGTTGCGGGCGGTCATCTCTATGGCGTGCTCGCGCGGGTTCCCCCGCTGCTCCTTTTTCGCAGTCGTCGTCTTCTGCTGCTTCTCCTTGTCCTCCTTCCCCACCGACCGTAGTCTTCCCCGCGTTGCGGGTAGGCATAGCACGGTCAATGAACTCTTACCCACCTTCACCTCCTCTCCGCCGGTCATGAGAGAAGCGGAGCTGGTCGACCAAGTGCAAGCCTGACTGAAAACCACAAGCAAGCCTGAGCACGGCGCGCGCACTGTACTTATTTGCGTCACCTCAAGAGCGAGAATGTGCCGGTGTGTGTGCGCTACACCCTGTTGTGTTTTCCCTTTATACATCGCGGAAATACAATACACAGAAAAATATTGTGCTCCCTGATATACTTCTGTAAATTACAGGAAGTTTTTTTTTTTTTGCTTTGCTCTTTCCTTGTAGATTGTAGCTTCTGATGATGGACGGTCAGCCACTTGCAGATTGATTATCTGCACATTTTAAAGATATTTTCACAAAAGTTTAATGCCTTTAATATTTTATGTCGTCAGATTGACAGTCATAGAAAGATAAGTTTATCTTTATAAAGAATCTAAAATTGCTCGCCAGCCATCTATGTTTTGCGTGGAAATAATTCTGCATTTAGTCTTAGCAAAAACATTTGGTTACAGCAGAGAGGAAGTGCACCAATGTATCATTGAATGCATGAATCATATGTGTGACACTTTCAACAATGCAGCAATCAAGTATTGGTTGTCAACCGTTTTCTCCGGCTGTGACCCTTAACCGCCCTCGACTCTCCGTGAGCAGCAGCGATAAATAATCATCGAACGAACACTTGGCCATGACCTGTTGAGGTCTATGCCACTGGCTGTGGTTTTGGGACAAGGGTGGATTGAAATTTAACTGATGTTTTCGTAATGATACAATGGCCTTGGTGCGTATCAATCTGAAAAGCGTGTCCAGTGTGTTGATAAGCGCTCCTTGATAAGGGAAAACAAAACATGTCTATCTCAGGTTCTCTTGTGCAAAATGGCCAAGGCAAAATCCGACGAAGCGCTCTCACAATCAGCACAAGGGCACCTCTGGTGGAGAGGAAAGGGAATGCATATACATACCGCGCAGTAGTGGTCTCAAACTCAGTGCCATAGAGGGCCGTGTGTATGTTGTTTTTTATTCAATTACATTACATTTTAGTCATTTGGCAGACGCTTTTAATCCAAAGCGACTTACAAGTGCAAAGGTTCTTCCACAAGTTAAAGCATCACATCCATAACTAGTAAAAGACACATGAAGTGTTGTTCTAAACAAAAAAGTCATTATTAATTTTTTTTGGGTTAGACAAGAGGGATATCGGAAAGGGGGGGGGGGGGGGGGGATCAGGAGGGAGGACTAAGGTACAGTTTGAAAAGGTGTGTTTTTAGTCTGCGTCGAAATAGGGGGAGGGATTCTGCTGTCCTGACAGTGGTAGGCAAGTAATTTCACCACTGAGGAACCAGAACGGAAAACAGGCGTGAACGTGCAGCTCGACCACCAGGTGCTCGTAGTGAGGGAACCATAACGTGACCAGAGCTGGCAGACCGGAGTGGTCTAGCTGGGGAGTAGGGAGCGATTAAGGATTGGATGTAAGGTGGGGCAGTCCCCTTAGCAGCCTGAAATTACAATCTCAGATCCTGATTATATAATTATATGAGAATTTCAAATATTTGCTGAATTAGTGCTGTAGGATTGCACGATGTATACGAAGTGAAATGTGTCATTTATGTTGTGTAAATGACAACTGTAGCTTATTTTTTGGTGCTTTAATGCCGTTAAATACATATTGCTGGATGAAGAATTTAAATCAATTAAGGCAGTATTCATTGGTTGGAACGAAAACTGTGGCAACAAGTTTCAGACCATTGCTGTACAGTAATGTTCTAGAGACAATTCCTTGATGGTGTGCATGTGATTGACTTGCCACATGGTGATTGTTTGTAGAAAAAAGCCATTGTGCTAAGAATGCATCTTTCGTGCATCTTCATTCAGGTAAAGTCTTTGTGGAAGTGGGTGTCCAGCATCCCGCCAAAATCTGACACGGTGAAGTTCTAATATATTGTTGTTTTGAAAGAAAAATAACAATTTGCATCCATTATTCCTTCATGCTTCACCTTCTGTTTTTATACATAGAAAACGAATAATAATAAAAAATAAAACTTGAGTATCAGCAATCGAGAGAGCTCATTTTAATCACACTGGATAGCACTTGGATGCATTCAATGAAGTAGGGTAGTTAGCCTACCAGTACTTTTGAAAATTTTCAGGCATTGGAAGTAGGCCTCATTGTCAATACAATGACTGGACCGATGCCAAGCCCTTTGAATTCCATAAACAAATTGAAATTTAAAGATGACATTACACGCACACACGATCTATAAACAAACAAAACCCCCCCAAAAAAGCATGTGCAACCACATAGAACTGTAAGGCCAGCCTTTTTCACCTTTTTCGTTTCTCTTTTGATAGAATTGCATTAACTTTCGACTCTGGCAAAACAGAATCATCCTATGTACTAGAGAACAACTCATTGCTGACAGCCAGAGCTGTCAAAAAAAACACCACAGGTTAGTGCTTCTGGAGGAAGTTAAGAGGAATTGCATCCTGACCTTGGTTTGTGTGACGTGTTAACCCCATGCGGATCCTTCCGGAAGGGCTTCCTCTGTTAGTGCTGCTGACGGCAGCCACTGGCAATCTCATGCCATTTTTAAAAAAACACCACCAAAAAAAATAACCTGTTTACACCACATACGTACATCTTAGTAACAAGGTCATGATCATCTTAAGAGCTCACTGGATTTACAAACATAAATCGAAGGGGGTGAGACTTTAAACCTCAGATGCAGACAGAAAAAAAGCAACCGGTATTGTTGCTCAAGTTACCTTGAGTGGCACAGAGCCTTAAGAACCAAAATGTGTCTTGAGCTAAATTATCTGAAGACCAAAGAGAATAATGTAGCATCTAATTTGGTTGTGTGCCTTCCTCAGTCAAGAACCAACCAAAGCAATATCTACTTCCTGTTACTGGGGAGCACAATAGGGAGCTGCACCAGACCCAAGGTCAGTTCCTTTTACAGAACAACAGAAGACCACACGGGATACACACGGTGTGCACCTGCCTCATCTCATTTCACTTGTTTCTACAAACAAATGTTCTTGGAATTGAAAATGCAGTGACAAGAAAGCAACACAGTGACTTGATTATTATAATTTCTTTCTCCAGTTGTGCTTTTAAAGGTATTGCTGCCCATTGTACAAAAATAGATGTTCACATATCAAGACAAATTAGTGGTGTGAGACAGCTGTACATAAATTAGCAAGCCAAACTTGGGTGCTCTGAGTCAGAACAATTGATAAAATGTGCAGGAAAAACAGGTGGAAAGCAAAGTAAAAGCAGTGAGATACTACTTTAAAATCTGTAGGATATGAGCACCTAAGGAGAAAAAATGCAGTTCATGGTTTTCTTCAAGAAGACTGTTAATCATCAAATTAGCTCTACAAAGCAGTAAGAGCAACTTACAAAGTGCAGCATTGCAAATTTGTTTCAAATGGCATTATTTTACAAATCAACATGTTCATTGCATCACGTTCACCACTTGGGACATTTGAAGTCAGTATAAAAATACAAATCAAAAATGAGAAACATACATAATTGGAATACCCATTTGGCAAGAAACTCACCACACTGAGTACAATTGCTTCCCTGATACAAACAGTAGTGACTGTTAAGGATATATAAACACATGATACATATATATTAAAAATTGTGCATAGAAAACAAAATAAATACGCAACAGAACTATAGAAATAAGAGAAGATTAACCATAAATAAGTTAAAAACATGGCTTTTTTGGCTGTGATTGCAATGCCCCCTGGAGGTGATTAAATAAATTACAACACCAAACCAAAAGCTTGTTGGACTGTTCTGCAATAACAGATGTTGCTGGTTTAGGTTAGATATATAGCCTCACTCTTTCCTCTAATATACATATAATAGCAATATTAACATAGCTGGCAATCACATTATATAGGAATCATTGTTTAGTACAGTGGTTGTGCTAGTCCAGTTTGGCAAATCAACTTGCACTTAAAAATTTGTTGCAGCAGTGAAGAGGTAATATTTGGACACAGGTCAGATAAAATAAAAAAATGTAAAAAAGCATTAACACAAGCAGACAGACTCGCATATTATAAGGCTGGTAGTCAGACGTCGGCCAAGATGGAATAACATTTAGACAGAATGATGCCACCCTTGAGCATCACGCATCACCAACTGCACACTGTGATGCGTGTGAGATTAAAAACAATGTATGGAGTAGCTTCCAGCCCAAAGCTTCTGCTTGCATACAATTCATTGTATTTACTCATGAAAAGAGATTTGGTGAAATACTGATGGCATATCCCCTAAAAGTAGCACCACAGTGTGCTCCAGCAGGTCTCAGGCACGGGCTGGGTTAGCCCTTCACGGCACCCCAGGGCTGCAGGGTGGCCTGGGGCATGATGAACTGTGGTGGCGGTTTTGGAAGAATGTAGTACCCCAGGAATGGAGTCGCTGGAGGGGGGCACACGGTGGACAGGAACACTGGCCCCTTCTTCTTGTACTGGGGCCACATGGGAGCCGGAGAGTAGAAGTACTGAAGGCTGGGAGCCTGGTAATAGACAAACAAACCATTTACAAATGGTAAATGGTTGGAATTTATATAGCGCCTTTATCCAAAGCGCTGTGCAATTGATGCTTCTCATTCGCCCATTCACAGACTCACTCACACTCACACATCAACGGCGATTAGCTGCCATGCAAGGCACCAACCAGCTCGTCAGGAACAATTGGGGGTTTGGTGTCTTGCTCAGGGACACTTCAGCACACCAAGGGCGGGATCGAACCGACAATATTGTTCAGCTTGGTTGATCACATTTTATGGCAGTTTTTAATGTTTTTACATTTGCTCTTATCAACTACTATTTTTATGTTTTACTTTTTTATTCCACTTATTTTTATTCTTGTTTAGTAAGCCGTTTTTATGTTTTCATGGGAATTATGTACTGCAATGTATCCAACTGTTGCTCCTGGTACCTTGTTTCTCAATACATGAAGCAATGTACTGTGAATTACCTAGCTGGTGTGACCCACCTGTGATTCTTCAGCCACCAAGGAAAAAATGTGCTCTTTATTGGTGGGGTAAGGATGATCTTAAGCACATTACGGTAAACACAACTAGAATGTTTTACTTAGGTAAGTAGACCAAACAGTGCAGTTGTAGAGAAAGATGGACTGAAAGCACTAAAACCAGCAAGACCCCACAGCACCTCCAGGAGCAGTTAGATAACCCTGCCCTACTTACACTGTCCACTGATGACCCTTTTTGAAATAAACATTATTCCATTATACTCCACGGTAAAGTATTCTGCACTTCATTGCATTTACCTGGGACTTCTTGCCTTTACGAGGGTCTTTGGGCTCCCTGGGCTGCCTGAGCCTGGGCTTCATGGCGATCACGAAAGGCGCGGCTCCCTCCTTCTCCACACTCTTCTTTTCCTCTTCCTTCGTTCCTCCCTCGCCGCCTCGCTCTTTCCCCTCCTCCTCGGCGTCGCTGCAGATCGCGGAGCCGCAGTCGGAGGAGCTGGCTGAGTGATAGTCGGAGGTGTCCGGATCGCCAGCGGCGTCTGCCCCTCCCTTGCCGTCTCTCAGAGCGCTGTCCTCCTCCTCCTCGCTGTGCTCTTTGAAATGAGCGACCGTGAAGTAGCGGCAGCCCTCCCCTTTCCTGCGCGAAAAACGGAAGGACGCTCAGCATTGCTCATCTCCCCGCAAGAAGTGTGCACAAAGAAAAGACGCTAACGAACCTGCACATAAACTAATTTAACACACAATTAACGCAGCAAATTTTCCTCCCAACACGGCTTCTTTTTGTGCCATCAGTCTTCCCAGTACTTGGATCTGTGTTTGGACTGTCCGTATCTTCAGATAACCCACCAAATAAACTGGGCAGTGACCTTGACCTCCCCTTTACTCACTATTCATCACTCCTTTTTTCCCACCAACTGTTTGTTTGTTCTTCTTCACATCCAAAGGTCTTTCAGTCCCAGGGACACTAGTACATTGCGCCCGCAGACAATGCACGCACGCACTCATGCACGCGCACACACTCACATACACACACATACACACACTGGGGGGCAGACGTCCAGCACATTAGCTGTCTGGGGGAGCGGTCAGACAGGCGGCATCAGACGTGTGAACAGGGGCATTGTTCCCTCTCCGCACAATGAGCATGACACACACACACAGGCTGACTCACCTCGCGCGCCCGCGCCCGCGCACCCACACACACACACACACACACACACACACACGAAGGCTGACTCACCTTGCGCACACATCCAGGGGGTCGATCCACAGTGTGAGCTCGTGGGGCAGGGCCAGTTCAGACGGCTTGAGCTCACTGTCCGCACAGGCCTTCAGCACAGGCTCATCGCTGGGACCCCTGCTGTCTATCCTGATACACCTGCAGGGGCGGGAGAGGGAACGCAGCGTATGTCACAGTGATCCAGGGTCCAGACGACTGCTCTTACCACCCGAGCCAATGTCAGCCCTATCCTAACTTTATCCATTATGGGTAGTAAGGCTGTATGAGGGGTAGGCTGCAGGGCTAGTGTGCTCGCAGGTTCTTCTGGCCACAATTCACCCATGCCGAATAACCTACTCAGATCTATACACTGCTGACGGTTTAGCCATTGATCGAACCACATAAAAGTGTTCTGTGTTGGGACGCAAGGGCAGCCTTTAACTTACATCACAAGCTTGCATAGAAATGTAGCTAAAATGTAAATACAAATGACTGGGCTAATCAATGCCGAGCAGAAAAAAGGCTCTCCTTGACAAGTCAGCCCCTGGGCTTTTCTGATGTGCAGATTCCCACTCTCAAAAATCAATACGCAGAACAGGTCAATCCAAACAAACCACCCCAACCCATTTTCACAAGACATCCCAAGAAATTGTACACCAAAGCCCAGGGCAAGAACTAACTTTGTTGGAGTCAGATGTCAATTGATAATAGTATTATGTGGCATGTGGCATGTGGCATAGTGCTTAGAGACCTGGGCCGGCAACTCCATCGCCAGATCGATTCCCAGGTGGGGCACTGCAATTGCATTAACTCCAGTAACTATCCAGCTGTATGAATCGATTGTATGCAAAACAATATAAGCTGTATATGTCCAGGTAAGAGCACCTGATAATGCCTGTAATGAAATAATTTGAGAGACAAATTAAGTTTGCAGTTGGGCTGTCAAAATGAAAGTACAGCCGTAAAGTTTTTTTTTAATTTTTTTTTTTTATCTTTCTTTGTTTTTTGTTTTTTTTCAAGCCACAGACGTGGTTTATGACTCAGCGACGGAAAGAGAAAGAGGCGCAGGTGCGCTTTGCATTTGGTTCCCCCTTCTCCAGGTTACCTGAAGGCCTGCCCCTTGCTGGGGTTATCGGGGTACCAGTGGTGGGCGTACTTCTCGCAGAGCAGGTCCTTCAGCTTGTCTGCGAACCGCTTGGCCCTCGTCTCGTCCACGCCGCCGCGCTCGTGCGCGAGGCGTCGCAGGAAGTCCACGCCGGCATTCACTTCCCTCTTCATTTCACCCTGCGGGGAGGACGAAAAATACAACTGTCACAAACATCCAGAGCGACGTACAGTTGAGTAGACTAAGCAGGAAGACAATCCTCCCCCTGGAGCAATGCAGGGTTAAGGGACCTTGCTCAAGGGCCCAACGGCTGTGCGGATCTTATTGTGGCTACACCGGGATTAGAACCACCGACCTTGCGTGTCCCAGTCATTTACCTTAACCACTACGCTACAGGCCGCCCAGGCCGCAGATTTCCATTTGATTGCTTTAAAATGTATTTTTTGTTTTTGAAACTTTCTCCAAATCCAGTTTTTAGACTAGTTGCTTCGGCTGTGTTCTTTTTTCACCTGTAATTTTTTTTTTCTACCAATGGTTCTCTGCCCGTACCGGTGGACACTGGCAGAGTGTAGCTGATATGCAAACTGGTTCTCACAGTACAGGAGAAATATTTCCACTTATTATGGTTCAAAACAAGCCAACAACAACAAAGTTCAAAGCGTGCCGCATACAGTAAGGCCTAAACCTACAGAAACCTCAAAACACATTGAGAATATACTGAGAAACTGTGCACCACAGGAAACTTGTTCAAACTATTTCTTTATTGTAAGGCTTAGACCTACTTATCACACAAATATGCCCATTACATAGACACACCCTTGCTGTTATCAAGCTATTTCCTATCTAACACAGGTGTGGTCTGTTCTTACACATATAGACCACTGACACAGTATTATAAGAAAGAAAATCAGGGAACCGCCATTACTCAATCATACTAGAGTAACCCTAGTAAAAGAGTCTGGCACTTTGCAAGATTTAGCAAGGCAGCAAAAAAGTCAGACAATAAAAGAGCCCACAGACACGAGCCTCTTCCTGGAAGTGACGTGCTGTTTTTCACTGGTTTGCTTGTTGACCAAATTTAAGCAGCAGTCACATAACTCAAATAACCGTCAAAAGTTGCCAATACAAATGCCATCTGTACATGCAGCTGCATTTACCGTATACAAAAGCAATGTATTTTAAATTACATTACATTATTGGCATTTGGCAGACGCTCTTATCCAGAGCGACATGCAGTTGATTAGACTAAGCAGGAGACAATCCTCCCCTGGAGCAATGCAGAGTTAAGGGCCTTGCAAAACACGCTGACCACAGAACACATGTAAAACACACACAAGCAAAACATGGAAAGTTTTCACAAAACAGATATTAGGCCTATGGTGTTACATTTACATTTCATATACCCCACACTTGCCAATAAAACCTTATTTCAACCATATGAGATGTTTATACATTACTGATGGTCACTTTGCAGAGGCTATTTAACCTTCCTTTGAGTAAACAGCCACAAATTGTGGCCGAAGGTAAATGAGTAACTTACATTTGGAGTATTTAAAGCTGTATGGCTTAATTTCCTTGAAATATTTTAAGCATTAGTGCCAGGTTGTGTTGCCTGTCTACAGTAACATTCCATTGGAATTCTTAGTTTCAACAAATTGGCAGTAAAATATGGTTAAACAGTCTTGGCTACATGTAGGCCGACACTGTAACGCAGTGTGGCGAAGCTAGTTAGTTAGTCGGAGCTTAAATTTATAAATCACGGACCAGGAACAACCTGTCTTGTACCTGTTATTGAACTGCTGTTAAAAAAGTGTGGGCCTACGTGCGTATATGATAATAGGGTGACAACTTTAACGGTAAGATTTCCAAATGATGCATCATCATTTTGCAGTCCCACACTATTTTCAGGAAAATAATTGGAAATATATATATAATTTTTAAACAAAGTAACGACACGTTTGAGAGTACGACTCTGATAAACTGCACAGCTAAATACAGGAAAATTAGTTTCTCATGACGTCAGTACTGACATTTATTGTAACGCATTCGATAAGAATGTATGATGCATCTTTTGCACTTCAGAGGAATATAGACAGTCTACGAACAAAGACTTATCTCACATTATTCTTCAATGTATGGGCTACACCTTTACATGCTGGTGATTGAGTATTTTATTGTTGTTGGAATTACCAACTGCCATGATTTTAATAGGCCTGCCGACCACTATCATTAGAACTCTCACTCACACCATCAAAAACGGGCTTGCGAAAGGTGATGATGACAGCAGCTGAAACGCTAGACACGTGAGTCATCGCTCACTCACAGACACTGACTCAAAGTCTGTGTACCCGTTCATTTTCATCTAAGCACTGGAATTTCATTCAACCAGTCTATAGTGATATTATATCTGGTGATGAAACTCGCACTATTGAGGCACAGTGATGTCAGTTATGTATGATATAAGGCTATAGCTGCTTATGGGGATGGGTTATTTGCATATGTACCGGCCACGCAATGTAGGCATACAAGCAGTGAAGGAAGCAAGTTTCACAGCATGTGTTGACATAACAGAGCACGTCAGTGTTGTATCGTACACGATCCTGTCTACATATGTAGCTAGCTATTCTAATTAAATATCGCTTTAAAAAATTCAGATAGCATGCAATAGATGAACATATATGTTCATATATATGCACGTTCGACATGGCGTTCCAAACGATCTGACGTTCTGGTCTACCAAGTCAACTTGCTAGGTTAGATTTATGTCATCGGCACTGTCAACCCGTACAAAACTGGGACATATAAGGTAAAAGGTGTCTCCGTTAGCCAGATAAGTGAAGGCACTGTGTTGATTATGGGTGTTGCTATCACGTTAAAAAATAACTCAAAATTCACCCAGTTATTTTGGCAAAGAACGGTCGTGTTGAGTGTAAATACGGAAATATAACAGTTAACATTAGCTAACTCCTACATTAACTCAGAAAGCAAGCGAGTCTTCTCTCCCGAGGTCAGCCGGTACCGGCACAGATCCGGTCCGGAGTCGCTTGCTATCTGGGAAGTAATTTAGCCAACGTTTACCTGGGTAATGTTACGGTTGTTGTCATTTGTGCTGTAGTTTAGCTAGCCTTAGCAGCTGGTGAAAACACCGAGAGTGTGCAGATATATATCCTAACCTCCTTGATTTTTCTCATGGAGAATTTCGGGGAATTTCCTCATGGTCACACCACTCATTATTCACAAAAGCCGATACTGAAACCCGTAGTCCACCACTTTCCACGTCGAGTTCATCCACTTGATTAACTATTTAACTATCTTAACTATCTTAACTTTCACGTTTACAAATAACAATTTATTCCACAATAATTCACTTGATTTAGACAAAGACTGACATTTGTAGTAGTATCGAATGTACAAAATACTTCTGTTCAGCACCTTCCTACTTTTCAATGAGTTAATGTTACAATTCACAAGTTAACGTTACAGTTACAGACCAATTCAACAAGTTCGAAAAATGGTAGAAAAACACACGAATTCGCCCTCTGTAACAATTTCACAATCTGAGTGTTTAACTTACCACTTAAAGCTTTCGAATTGTGTTGAAAATCCACTGTGATCGATGATTGCTGGTTGTACTGTAATGCAAACTCGCGCTTTCTTGATTTTCTAATGTTGACCAGTTTAGCTAGTTATAGTTCCCTCGTTGTATGTGTGGCTTCCTTGTTCTGTGTACGTTGGTCAACGGTCTCCGTTACATTTGTGTACACGGCTTATGCGGGAAACGTATTATTACCGTCAGTGATTAAACGCATGACTCACTTCCTTGTTCAAATTTATGAGCAATACAAGAACCCCACGCTTACTATAGTATAGTGCTGAGTTGCCTCAGTCCAAATATGGCAAACTACCGGCTGGGGCATTCGGTTACCATAAACATACTATGTCAATGCAAGGTGCATTTTACTTTTTCTTTACAAAATACAACGGGGTAGAAATAGTCTGTTCTTTACAATATTTTCTATATTTGACGTTTATTTTATGTTGTCTGGCTTGACGTCGGCATGTGTGCTATTTTTGCACTGCGCGCCAATAGTTCCACAATTTGGTTGTTGTTTATTATATATCGCTCTTATTTTAGTACTTACGGTAACCTGAATTCTGGGGTGTGGCGTGTTAGCCTTGTTGTAAAAGTAACGTGGAAGCGTGGTGCTTTGATGCAATCTGAAGCAAAGCGATCACGGGTTTATGGGCTTGGGAGATCTATCTTCCCTGGGCCGTAATGACAGTCGAATTCGTAGCCTAGTTTAACCGTGTGGACCGAAAAGCCCACATAACTGATTTTCTCATGTTCCAATAGGATTATTTAGATCTGAAACTGATCAAAACTGCAGGGTGCAAACTTTTTATACTCGACTTGTTTTTTATATTCGAGGAGAAATGTATCTGATTTTTCATAGGTCTGTTTTATGGTCCTTGTGGTCTTTCTTTTTAAGTCCTTGCGACCCCTATGTAGTTTATGTTGGTTTTTGCTTCAACCACAACCACGATTCTGTCGAAAGCAGACAAAATATAATTTAAGACTAAGGACAGTGATGGTGCTACTGTATACTTAGCCCTGAAACCAGCCTGATAGGGGCTAAGCAAAGAGTGGCTCCAAAGAAACAATTTAAGATTAACATTATCCAGGGACTCTAAACTTTCAGCCAAACATGGCAATTTGGATGATAATTATTTAATTTACTTTTGTCTCCACCTTTAGGCAATGGTAACACTTGAGCACATTTCCAGACGTATTGGCAGGGATATTGGCAGACACAGTTGGTTGGTTAAAATATGTGAATTCTAACCAGCAATCAGAGATTTTTAATGTATCGTCAGCCACATGAAGCCCTTTTACCAGACCTTGTAAAGGTGCACCCTACGGAACAAACAGTGTTCACAAAACAAACAAGAGTGGTTCCATGAACACCAGGATGAAGTCTAAGTTAAGGAAGTCTAATACCTTCCATACTCCACAGCCTGCCAAATCACCAGCTTCAAACACCATTCAACCTTTAAGGGTTGTTCTGGAGTGAGGAGTTTATTCACGCCTCCTTCATCCCTTAAAGAACCGGAGGCTTTCCTTCTTGAAGAATGGATCAGTAATTACATATTGTATTGTAACTGATGCTTTTATCCAAAGCGACTTACACTTGGTTAGACTAAACCAGGGGACAATCCCCCCTGGAGCAATGCAGGGTTATTAAGGGCCTTGCCCAAGGGCCCAGCACCTGTGCAGATCTTACCATTGCTACACTGAGGCTTGAACCGCCAGGACCTTCCGGGTCCCCGTCATGTACCATAGCCACCAGGTTCCAGACTGCCCCTCAGACCACTAAGTTCAGAACCTGGACCACAGCATTCCCGGATGGACTGAAGCAGTTCTGAAGACAGTGGGTGGCTCTACTCCTTTGTAGCTTCTTGATATATTATTCAGTGTTTCCATTGATTTGTTCAATCCTTGTATCTATTAAATGTATTTATTGACAGTAGGCAGCATACATAGCAAAATAAATAGCAAAATAAACTAGATGTATACTGTATGTTTCCCAAATGGTTAATTGTGGCTGGAGATGGCTATTTCACCAACATCTTTTACTTAGCGGCTTGTAGCAGGGTTGGGGTCGATTTCATCTCAGTTCAGTCAATTCATGAATTGAAAAAAGTCCATGATGTTCAATAAGATTTTCAGTTAAATTCCTGAATTGACTAGACTCCACCATGGTTTCTACACTTCTACACTACATTTGAGTCCTTATATTTATGCAAGTTCTTACTTGTTTGTTTGATACTGAGCACACCTGCTGGTGAAACCAGTTGCACTGGGTGTGTTTGGGGTGTGGTCCTCTCGAGATCCCTCCAAATTTCAATAGGGGTGAGTAATGCTGCTAGAGGGGGCACAGTGTGTTTCTAATTGGATTTCTGTATTGAAAAGTTAGTTTATTTATATCAATAGTAAATCAATGGCCTATTACCAGCAGGCTCCTGAGTCATACACCTACGTCTTACTTTCAGTCACTTACTGTATCTCAGCTTCACAATGTGCAGAACCTCTGGTTCATTTGCTTTCTCCCAGTTCTCTGTTTTCATCAGTTATTTCTCTACTGTGACATATCACCAATTATGGAGTCTTAGATCACTGTCCTGGATAAATGGATAAATCCTGCACTGGATTTTAATAATTCATTTCTTGAGCAAAAAAAACGAACAAACATTATTTATTAACTGATTCTCACGGACTTATTAAGGGGAGGGGGCACACTATCAGCAACAGTTATGGAAAGTGTAACCCCTGCTATCTGACTGGACATGCCCCTGATTGTTGTTTCCTAGCTAAATGTTTCTCAAATGCAGTATATTATGTATTGAGTCCTGTATAGATATTGAGACCTGTGCCTTTCTGGCATGTATTTCAGTCATGTACCATAGGTATCCATATCCATGCTTCCCTTAGCTGATCTGCATCCCGTGCCAACAGCCAAGTCTACTCAAATGCTGCTGCAGTAATTGTGACACGTTTACACATGAAGTAAAAATAGTAAACAGATCACGTTGTCAGGCCTTCCTCTTTTAAATATTTCATGGGAGAGATGAGAATTTCTTTCAGCTCCCGTCCATTCCGCACTGTTAACTCTTTCATGGCGGCAGTGGTCATAGTTTCACTTCACTTAACGGGCTGTTTTTAGAATCTGCACTCTCTGTGATATCAGTGTGGCCGTTGGTTTCTGTTTCTGTATCCTGCGTGTCATGTGTAAACATGTACACCTCAGAAGCATGCTCCACCTTTGTTTTCAAGTGTGTGTGCACCTATTAATTCCCTTAAATATCGCCCCTTTTCTTGATACAAGCTTAAAAATCACATACCCAAAATAAAATGGTTACTATACTTGAACCCTTTTGACTACAGGCATAACCATGGTGTTTTCTGATAGATAACCATTTGTCGTTTGTTTTCCAAATATTACTAAATCAAAGTTAAAAGCTCAAACACTGTGGAAATTGAAGATTTTTTCAAAATTCTTACAGATACAGATTATTGTGCCTGGCACACTTGAAATACAATGGAGCCACAGCAAACACAAATCCTCTTTCAGATTTGACGACCATATCTCCAAAAATGAGCATTCTACAAGTTATCTCTTGGAGACTCCAAAATGACACATGGAAACTAAATTACAATATGACATGTAAAACACTGTATTTTGCTTACTAAACTATACAACACATTTTAGCCCTAACTGTCACCCTCCTGCTACATCTCCCTTTCCTTGTGCTTTTCTCAGGCAGCAACAGGTCATGACGATTGTAAAAAATAAGTACAATAATATCAATTGTATACTAACATATTGATTGAGGTCGATTGATTGATTGAAGTTTTTGTCAAGTACCATTAATGGCATTTGGCAGACGCTCTTATCCAGAGCGACGTACAAAAAAGTGCAAAGTGCATACCCATAACAAGGGAATGTATACCAAGCCACCATCAACAAATTCACATGCTATTTATCCAGAAATCGAAGCCTACGGCCAATTCATACAAATTAAGAATGACATGTTTGTGTCATTTTGCAGAATTTGCTGAGGCAAAACTTCCCAAAACTTTTAGCCTAAAGTTATGATTAATTTTCATGAACCTAAAGCACTTGCTGGCCTAACGTTCTTATTTTTAAGGAATGGGATGCAATTTTAAAACAAGCCAGCAGAGGGCAGACATGTATTCTTTTGTCATTTCAATTCTTAATCAATTCTCTCCTTTTATTTCTTCATTGGTTTCTCTGTCCTTCTGTCCACATTTCCGTCACTCACTCTTTCCTATCACATATTCCTGACTCCCCCCCCAAAATCCCACAACTTTTTTTTTCAATTCAGAAATAGCTGTACTACCACAACAGGGTGACCCATAGATCCAGAGGACAGTGCATTGGAACAGGGTTGTTTCTTTCTCATATCCCCTCGTCCCAGTCAAATCATAGTCTGTCCCAGATGCCAAGTCAAGAGGAAATGATCGCACTGTGTGTGTGTGTGTGTGTGTGTGTGTGTATGCGTGTGTGTATGTGCGTGTGTGTGTCTGTGTGTGTGTGTATGCGTGTGTGTATGTGCGTGTGTGTGTCTGTGTGTGTGTGTATGTGTGTGTGTATGTGGGTGTGTGTATGTGTGTGTATGTGTATGTGTGTGTGTGTGTGTGCGTGTGTGTGTCTGTGTGTGTGTGTATGTGTGTGTGTGTGTGTGTGTGTGCGTGTGTCTGTGTGTGTATGTGTGTGTGTGTGTACGTGCAAGGTAGAAAAGGAACATAAAGACACTCAGGGGTCACTCTAGTCCACAGCCAGTACGTGTACCATACCGCATGGAATCTCTCTCTCTCTCTCTCTTTCTCTCTGTGTCTACTACACATTGTACAGAAACCACAGTGTGGCTGTATGCTGGAGGGGGTTTCTTGGAACACTTTTCAGCTGAGGATTTTACGGCGTTAACCTTATTTTTACAGTGTTTGATCATTTTTCAGCCTCCTCCAGACGCCGTGCGCTGTTTTGGGCCGGTGGTGTTTCAGTGGAGCCCACACGCACGTCTTTGCCTTTAAAGCCGATCGATTTCTCCGTTTCACAGCCGGCCTAATGCGATCAATACCCGTGGCTTTTCAAGATCAGGAGGCGTTGGGCTTCCTTTTCCCTCACACGCGCAGCTCTCTCTCTCCCCCCCCCCCCCCCCCCCCCCCCCTCTATAAGGTTATGATTGTCCTTGGACTGGAGAATAGTTTGTCTGCATTAGGAGTGAAGTGTTTGTAATGGGATTGTTCACCCCAGTAGTAATGTAGTTATGTATGTAGGCGGTTTGGTGCTTTAACAAAGGTGAAAGAGAATTCAGCACGGCTCCCTCTTCACCTATGATATCCAGTGTCCGCCCCCCCCCCCCCCCCCCCATCACCTCTATCAATACCTATCCACCCACATGCGCAAACACAGTCAGCTAGTGGCAGTGTGTATCTGCTGGCACCGCCATGTAAAAATGCACGCCTGTTAATGCTTCTTCATTTTTTGTAATTGCTGTTGGCTCGTAAAACCAACAAGCCAGGTTTCCGTCGGGAGAAGTGTAGCTGGTTTCTCCTTGGCTGTACGTGATTCTGCACCTTGCGTCGGGTCTTTTACATGTTCCACATTTCATGAATAATTCCTCTGGCCTTGATGCATGGCCCTCCTCCTCCAGTGTCCTGGTGATTTACTGCGCTACCCAACAGACCGTGATTTCTGCAGGGACACATGCTGTTGTGTCATTGCAAGTCTTTTATCTTCACCCGAGACCTTGCCGTACTGCTGAGGGAAGGCTCCCTCCATACCATAAACATTCCTACAAAACTCTGTGGATGCAACTCCTTTAATGTTAAAATGGATTATTATACTGTGAAAGAAATCCTGGGTTCCAGTTCTGATAGGAATGGTCCACACTGTTAAATTTTCATTGTGAATCTTTACTATATTGTTTGTTTTTTTTTGGTTCGTTTAAGCTCGGTATTCAGGCATTCCTGGATTTACACAGCTATTTCTGTCCTTTTCACCAATGGAGGAACATACAGTCAGGTCCATAAATATTGGGACATCGACACAATTCTCCTCTTTTTGGCTCTATACACCACCACAATGGATTTGAAATTAAATGAACAAGATATGCTTTGACTGCAGACTTTCAGCTTTAATTTGAGGATATGTACATCCAAATCAGGTGAACGGTGTAGGAATTACAGCAGGTTCTATATGTGCCTCCCACTTTTTAAGGGACCAAAAGTAATGGGACAAACTAACAATCATAACTCAGACTTTCACTTTTTAATACTTGGTTACAAATCCTTTGCAGTCAATTACAGCCTGAAGTCTGGAACGCATAGACATCACCAGACGCTGGGTTTCATCCCCGGTGATGCTCTGTCAGGCCTCTACTGCAACTGTCTTCAGTTCCTGCTTGTTCTTGGGGCATTTTCCCTTCAGTTTTGTCTTCAGCAAGTGAAATGCATGTTCAATCGGATTCAGGTCAGGTGATTGACTTGGCCATTGCATAACATTCCACTTCTTTGCCTTAAATAACTCTTTGGTTGCTTTCGCAGTATGCTTCGGGTCATTGTCCATCTGCACTGTGAACCGCCGTCCAATGAGTTCTGAAGCATTTGGCTGAATATGAGCAGATAATATTGCCCGAAACACTTCAGAATTCATCCTGCTGCTTTTGTCAGCAGTCACATCATCAATAAATACAAGGGAACCAGTTCCATTGGCAGCCATACATGCCCACGCCATGACACTACCACCACCATGCTTCACTGATGAGGTGGTATGTTTTGGATCATGAGCAGTTCCTTTCCTTCTCCATACTCTTCTCTTCCCATCATTCAAGTTGATCTTTGTCTCATCTGTCCATAGGATGTTGTTCCAGAACTGTAAAGGTTTGGCAAACTCTAATCTGGTCTTCCTGTTTTTGAGGCTCACCAATGATTTACATCTTGTGGTGAACCCTCTGTATTCACTCTGGTGAAGTCTTCTCTTGATTGTTGACTTTGACACACATACACCTACCTCCTGGAGAGTGTTCTTGATCTGGCCAACTGTTGTGAAGGGGGTTTTCTTCACCAGGGAAAGAATTCTTCTGTCATCCACCACAGTTGTTTTCCGTGGTCTTCCGGGTCTTTTGGTGTTGCTGAGCTCACCGGTGCGTTCTTTCTTTTTAAGAATGTTCAAAACAGTTGATTTGGCCACACCTAATGTTTTTGCTATCTCTCTGATGGGTTTGTTTACATTTTTTCAGCCTAATGATGGCTTGCTTCACTGATAGTGACAGCTCTTTGGATCTCATATTGAGAGTTGACAGCAACAGATTCCAAATGCAAATAGCACACTTGAAATTAACTCTAGACCTTTTATCTGCTCCTTGTAAATGAGATAGTGAGGGAATAACACACACCTGGCCATGGAACAGCTGAGCAGCTAATTGTCCCATTACTTATGGTCCCTTAAAAAGTGGGAGGCACATATAGAAACTGTTGTAATTCCTACACCGTTCACCTGATTTGGATGTAAATACCCTCAAATTAAAGCTGAAAGTCTGCAGTTAAAGCATATCTTGTTTGTTTAATTTCAAATCCATTGTGGTGGTGTATAGAGCCAAAAAGAGGAGAATTGTGTCCATGTCCCAATATTTATGGACCTGACTGTATTGCTGCAGACAGCAAAGTTTTTCTCTCAATGTCTTGTCTGGGCGGATGGTCAGCCAGTCAACTCAACCTGCCGGCTACATATTCTCCCATGTGTCTTTCACTGAGGATTTTACAACAGTCATTCAGAACTGCCAATTCAACATCTGCATCCTTTATTTACTATGTACGCCAACCCAAGAACCAACCTATGGTCCAGGCCCTTCTGTTGTCCTGACTGGGCTACTGCAGTTCCTGCTGGTCTACCTGCAAGTGCCATCAGGCCCCTTCCGCTCATCAGTTGCTTTCCATCTCATTTACAGTCAGCCGGAAGAACATGCATGTCTGCCAGATGCCCGGTTTTTGACTCGAATGTCCGCTTTTTAAGTTATTTGTACAGGTCCAGTCTGTGGTCCCGACCAGGCAATACGGTGAGTCTGAGTCAGCGACTGCAAAAAATGTACCATTACTTTGTAAGGAACCGCCTGTTCCGACAGTGACAACTTCCCCTATTCGTGATAAAGCTTCCAGCTCTGCATGTTGTCTGATTTAGAGAAATTCAAATTCTGGGATCCCTAGCCACATCTCCCTAGCCACATCTCTTTTCATCTCCCTCCACTCCTTGCCCGATGAATAGAACTATCTTACACGCAATCTATTACCAAACCAGGCCACTCCACTAGGCATCCACACTGGCCACCTTAAAGGGTCCCTTCGCTAAAGGGGCCCACCTCCAGATAATGTATCCTCTCTCTCCTGCCCCCCAGTGGGGGGAGGACCTAACTACTATAACCAGGGGAGCAGAAAGACTGCCTATCGACCAAAAAGCCACCTGCTCAAACTGCACCTTGGCTCACCTTATGCTGAACAATTTGCATGTTTTTTTTTTCATCTGTGCCTATGCAAAAAATGTATGTATGGCCCCTTCCCTCTTGTACCTTATAGCATCTATCTTCATGCTGTAAAATGTGTGTGTGTTCACTACTCCTATCAGTTGTGACCCAGTTGACATTAGCACTGTTCACTGCTTAAGCCTGTGCGTGTACACAGTGGACTTCTGTAAGTCTCTCTGGCTGTCTCCTAAATGCAGAATGTAAACCTCATTAAAACAAATATCTGGTTTTAAAGGGAGACCTGGAATGGAAACAAATATGAAAACCTGCAGTATATAACAACAGCGGGGAAAACCATCAAACATTTGAAGATATAGAAACACCTTATTAGTGAGAGATGTCAGAGGAGAATGGCCAGAGTGGTCAAAGCTGACAGGAAGGTGACAGTAACGCAAATAACCGCACATTACAACAGTGGAATTCAGAAGACCATCTCTGAACACACAATGCATCTAAGTGGATAGGCTACCGCAGTAGAAGTAAAAAAAAACAAGTATAATAAATACCTAATAAAGTGCTCACTGGGTGTATATTTAATGACATAACCTACATAACAATATTTTTGTTTGATCACTCTTGGTTGCTCCATTTCTGTGCAAGTTCTCTTTCCCGTTCCCTTTGGTCGCACACTGCATAGATTTAAGTGCCTACATTTAGAGTGAACAGCTCAGGGTTTGCATTTAAAGCATCAAACCTCAAAAGCTCTTAGCGTATTGACGTGGGCTGGTGAATTGATATCACAACCCAGTAAAGTGAGCACCAGTCTCAAAATAGCAAGTGGGAAAACCACCTGGCTGTATGTTTAGACTGAAGTTATACAGAAATATCCAAGCATTTCTCTGTTTCCATGCAAGTAGTCAGGTGCCACAAAATGCCCTCTCCCATGCTCTCGTTGCACACACAAACTGTGCCCCCTCCCACCTCCCATCCTTCCTCTTTGCACCCCGAAATACCACCCCCCCCCCCCCCCACACACACACACACACACACACACACGCACACACCTCCCCCCATCCCTGTTTTGTCTGACCTGACACAACCCCAAGTCTGGCAACTACTAACAACGTGAGGCTCTTGTTAATGAAGGTAGTCTGAACGCATGCAGTCACAGCGTTCAGTCTCATTCTCTGCCGCTCTTTGTGAAGACTTCCCGCTGACCTGCGTCATTGCTGTTCCTCGGTTCGCCGTGTGTCAGAAAAGCCAGAACTATGTGAGGTAAGGTCGCCTTCACTGTAAGTCTGCGCTTCTGCTTCCCAGTCGGGTTGTCATGGAAGAGATCATGCCCTATAGCAGCATTGTGTTTTCCTGCGTATATATGCTCTCAGTGTGCAGTACATACCTTGGTACAGGCATGGTCGTCATCAGCTTTTTGCTTTTACTTTTTGTTTTTCCTGAATTCGTGGCACGAAGTAAAGGAATTTATTTGCAATGCAGTCATTAATGAAGATGCAGTTGCAGAATGAACTAATGTCAGTTGCCAGGTGGCTTGTTTGGTTAAGGCTGCGCATTATAGTGCGTGAATGAACCCCAGGGTCACGGGCATGCTGGTGACCCCCGATTGGCAAGTAGGCATCACTGAACCTGGCCGAGGTTGCAAATAGTCAATTAGATATTCCAAATTAGGGTGGCAATTGGACATGTACAGTCCCACATTGTGTGCCAGTAACACTCCATAAGAGTGAAAATGTTTAAATTCATAGATGCACATACAGTGGGCTCCAAAATGACTGTCACCCTAGATGAATATGTACAAAAAATGCTGTTAACTAAGAAATAATACAGTTCTTGACATAAACTTCATTTTCCAACATGTGTAAAGCAGTGCTGTTTATTAACGATTCAATGGAATTCACCAATGTCTTACATTTTTATATGTAAATAGATGTAAATAATAATTGGAATGAGGAAAATCTAGATGCTTGGTGTTGTTTATTGTGCTCAGTAAAAGCTAAGTTGCGTGTTTAACTGTTCATTTTGTGGTACACAATCCTAGAGTGGTGATCGTCAGTTACCATCTGTCTTTTCTGAATTGATATTTCTTTGGCTTTTCCCATGCTGATGGATGACAAAGGGATTTTTCATGCTTGTTCCCTAATTGTTATACTCTAGTGAAGCAGGAAGTGATGGAATGGTGCAATATAGTTCCATAGACCAAGATTAACTTCAGTAAAATGATTGAGCCAATTTTACTTTACTGTTTGATTGAGTTTACAAGTATTACTAGGAGTACGGATGATTTTGACAATTATGTCTTTCAGAAAAAAAAAGATTACTTAATAAAAAAATTTACATTGAGACATTGAGTAAATGTATTGATGTGAAAGTATATAGTTCCCATAACTCTGAACATTGAGCCTTTTCTTCATAATTCTGGAGCCCATTTTCCTTTATTGTGCATGCACACGATTATATTATATTTGATTATTCCCTTGCATGTATCTTAAAATACAATATAGTAGTGTAGTTGTGTAATAACTTTAAATAAATCTTTAAACTGTGTTTAACTTTTACATTACTCAAAAATCACAAATTGAAAAAAATGTGTAGTGAATAGTATAATTCATTATAAGAATAAATTACATAAATATCCAAAGGCAACTCACAGCCGGATGTGTGCTGGTGTGGTTCAGTAAAAATAACCTTAATTTCAAAATGCAAAGTTCATTAAAAGCAATGCTGCCAATTACCTGCAGTAACCAATGGAATTTAATTAGTAATGCATTAAAATAGCAATTAAGAGTTGCTAACTCCAGACAGAAATTGCACATTCACTGTCTAACATTGTATAAAATGAAAGCATTGGAAACTTTTAGTTTCTGAAGTTTGTAAATTGCATGAATCCAGATAGATTTGGGAGTGAAAGGAAATTTTATTGGTAGTTGTAGCTGTTTGATCTGTTGTAGGTTGTCTAGAAATAAATTAGAGACAGTAACTTTCTTTTTGAAGTTTGTAAAATTATCTTCTTTGTCAAAAGGTGTAGTATGTGACTGAATCATTGAATTTTATTTCAGGTTAGTGCTCAAATGGAGTCAATGCTTAATATTAAAACAAGCTCAGTACAACATCAACAAAAAAAAATCTGCCAAAGAAAGTTTATTTTGTTTTGGGAGGAAGGACGATTGTTTGGGGATGAGAACATAAACAAGAAAATCTGAGCTTGGTTGAAGCTATTAAGGGTAACAGGGTCACCAGGTTTATTAATATTAGGAAGTGGTGACCAAAGCTAACCCTGCCTCAACCTTGAACCAACCTTTCCCAACTGGTTCCCCCTCCCCCTCTCTGTATCTCTCTCCCCCTTTCTGTCCCCCTCTCCCTCTGCAGCCCTGTTTGGTGGGGTGGGGGGGTGGGGGGTGAGCAGAAGACAGCGTTTTGAGTTCAAGTGCATGTGCAGAACCCTGTGTGAGGGGGGTGGGAAAAGGGGGATAAAACTAAAGGGGAGGGATTAGTGTAAACTCCAAAAGAAAGGAAACCAGCTCTATTGCCCCGAGAGAGCTGATAAATTCATTCTAAATGTGGAAAAAACGTAAAAATCAGACAATGGAAAGAAGAAAAAAAAATGTCACCCCCCCTTTCCCTTCCTTTCCCTCTCTCCACACATACACTCCTCCTCTTTCCCTCCCTCTTAGATGTTTCTTCACGAACCACCCCCTCGCTCGCTCACTCGCTCGCTCTCTCTCTCTCTTGCTCACTCACTCACTCTCTCTCTCTCTCTCTCTATCTCGCTGGCTCTCTCTTCATACCCTTCCTGCACACTCGCACACACGGACTGACTCCCTCTCTCTCTCACACTTTCTCGCTCTCTGCTTTCGCTGTTACAGAACCAAGCTCCCCCCCCCCTCCTCCTCCTCCTCCTCCTCCTCCTCCTTCTCCTCCTCCTCCTCCTCTCTGTGTGTTTGTGTTTTTCCGTACGTACAGAGAGGCAGGTTCTGCACCGCTAACATTCCCAGGGAGCTGTGGCCGAGACGCGGGGCCCAGCTCTGCCTGACGCGCATCGCTCCCGCCGCGTCTCTCCTCTCCTCTTTTGGGTTCTTCTTGTTTTTGTTCTTTCAAATCTTTTCTTTTTTCTTCTTATCCCTCACCTTTCGTCAAATAGAGATCCTTTTGAAGAGGGGGAAGGAAGGGGGAGAGAGAGTGAGAGGGAGAAGGAGAGGGAGAGAGAAAGAACGAGAGAGAGAGAGGTGTCTGTGGAAAGGGGGGAGATGAGGAGACAGAAAAAAAGAGGGAGAAAACGGAGCGCATGATTTGAGAGAGGACTGGCACAGCCACACGAGAGGGAGGAAAAGAGAAGAGGGAAAGGGAGGGAGAGAGAAGGAACGAGGGATGGCCGAATGGGAATCGTTCGAAATCGCGGGAAAAGAAAAAAGAAAAAAAATGACTAGACTCATCCGACTTATGCCGGTATTTTCCCCTCCCTTCATTTTTACCTCTTTCATTTTTCTCGTTTTACAATCATTCCTTTCCCAGTCCGTCTCCTCGCCTCCTCAGTGTGCGTGCATGCCTGTGTGTGTGAGTTTGTGTGTCTCAGCTCATTTCCTACATTTTACATTTTGCTCTGATCACTGTATGTTTCCTGCTCCCTCTTCCCTTTTAATCTTTGTCTGTGTCTTTGTTTTTTGTGCAACTTTTGTGATCTTTTGGCCGTTTGTGCGCCGTGAATCCACACCCTGGCTCTGGCTCCATCCTCGCGCACTCCCTCTGTTCTTTTTCATGATCTGAAATGTGAAACATTGATGCATTGTCGCTCGCATTTGTTACCTTATAATATTGTAATGTCAGATCCTTTTGCAGGGGATTTTAGATTTGTGTTTCTCTGCTCTGAACACCAGATCCAGTTTTGGGGCCCAGGAGTGGGAAGCTAGGGGGCCGGGTTGGGGGGGGGGTTGGGTTGGGGTGGGGGGGGGGGGGGTAGTGCTGAGGGGGTCGATCTGTATTCATTTTGCTCTTTTAATCTTAGTGCGTGTGTGTATGTGTGTGTGTTTACGACTGTGCGAACCGCACTATGGTGCTGTGGTGTAGTGCGGTCCATCCATGTGATGTTATTATTTTCCGAAACATTTGGGAAAGGCGTCTCGGTGCTTGTTGAGGGTGTCAGGTGGGAAGGGGGGGGGGGTGATACGTAGCGCTTATAAAAGGAACATTGCAAACAAAATGTAGCCCCAGTCTCAGGGTGTCCCCTTCCCTCTCCTCCCTCAGGCTCCTCCCCTCGTCACTCATTATTCCATCTGCGTCCTCCTAAATCGCTCTGTCCGTCAGGCTGTGTGTGACTAAGATGAAAACGGATAATCCGGGGGATTGTGTGTCCGCTGGCTTGCTGTGCTTTACCCGTGCCATTCCTCAATACGCTATCAACCTAGCCTTCCATTGTGTTATTTATGCACATCAGTCTCTCTCTCTCTCTCTCTCTCTCTCTCTCTCTCTCCCTCGCTCCGCTCACGTCCGTCTCCCTCGGTGAGGGACGCTGCGGTGCTCGGGGGGGGGGTGGGGGGGGTTCGGCGGATTGTGCATTGTGCATTCACGTCGTCGCGGGACAAAAGGCGGCCCTCGCCGTCCGGCGCGGTGCACAGCGTCTCGCGGCACCGAGCGGCAGCGGGGAAGGCAGGGAGCCCAGCTGTGGCGGCTCGCCCCTGGCGGCGGGGGGCTGCGCGGGGCTCACTCTCTCCTCGCGAGCGCAGGTCCGATTCGGCCCGGCCGCGCCGGGCTTAGCAGCATGACGAGGGGCTGTGTCCTCCGTGCCTCCTCCACTGATATGCAGACAGTGATATGCTGACGACTTGCATTCTCCACTCAGAGACGCCCGTGAGGCCAGAAAAAGGCTCGCTGTCAAAGTCCTGTCGCACAGACTCAGTTCATTGTCATACGCCTGGTCACGTCTGTCTATAATAGTAAGGGATTTAATTTTATACGGCACTTTTCACACATTGGAAGCGGCTAAAGAAAAGAAAGGTGTATTTGGGCCTTCCCCCTCTATTAGCTAGTACAATGATGTGGTGTGCCAGTCAGGCTGTGTGGCTATGGGCTGGGGGGGGGGGTTGGGTGCCACCGGCTGTATGAAACCACTTACAGTACGGCTTATTTTAACTCTCTGCTTTGGTTTTTCTGCAGTTGTTTAAATTGAGCTTTTTCGACAGGCCATTTCACAACAGCAGAGGGGCCCCATTCGGGTCAGGTAGATCTTCAGGCGGCATAGCCTTGGCGGCGTTCACGCTAGCACCATTAGTTCAGTTGGGCCGCTGTGCTGTGGCACGTCCTTGCGTCGTCGTTTTTCCAAACGTGCACGTTGTGGAGCGCCCGTTGTGGAGCGCCCGTTGTGGAGCGCCCGTTGTGGAGCGCCCGTTGCTGGGGGAGGGCTTGGCCACTGACGGCAGGCGTGGTGACGGACGTGACTCCCGTGGCCCCTGCGATGGCCCGCGGTCATGTGCTGGAGCGGCGGTACGGTCCGAGCAGACTGCTGGGTGGCGCACAAGCCTCACGGCGTGGGATACAAAGCCAGGTATGATCTTCCCGTCTTTTCATCACGTCTGTCTGTCAAGCGTCCAATGGGGGGGGGGGGGGGGGGGGGGCTGGGGCTGACGGTCGGGGGGGGGCTGAATCACTCTAGGATGCTCTAAAACAATCCGGCCAGCTCTTTTTCGATAGCTACAGAGTCAATACAGCTAATGTGCTTCACTTTATGAAATGCTACTCAGCTGCCTTATGAATTATGCACTGCTCCGGAGGGGCTACATGCCACGGGCTACCAGGCTGGAGATTGAAGAAGGCATGTGATCACCGCTCACGGCACCGGTGAACTGGTGAACTCTGGGCCAGTGCAAAACCAGTCCCCCCCACCCGCCATAATCTATGTTCCAGATTCTGTTGGCCTGCCTGTGCTCAGTCATTTTACTGAGTGTAGCACGTTCCTGGAGTTGGCACTGTAACACTCCCCCACTCCATCATCATCAATGGTTCCACCCCATGCTATGTCATAGTTTTCTCCTAAATTCTGAAATGTACCTCATGCTGTGTGTGCTTTTTTTTATTTCTTTTTTTTAATACGAGGGATGTTTGTTTTTGACCTCTTTGAGATTCTGGGATGGGGAAACTGCAAAGTGATTAAGTACCCGCTCCCCAGCTCGCACTATGTACGTCCTCGTCCTTCCTCCTGCGAGGCGTCATCGACTTCGTCGTTTCCTTTGCCTGTTTTGTTGAAGCGAAAGGGGTGTGAACGTAGCCGAACGGGAACGAGTCTCGGGCGTGTGCCGGGACAGGCCCTGGAGTTGGTTGTGCGTGGCAATGCCGCAGTCGGGGTCGAGGTGCGAGAGGAGACCGAGGCGTGGTCCGCGGGCCCCTGTTGGAGAAATGCCACGCTCGGCGTTTGTCACAACGGCATAAACAGATGCCTGAATTATCATAGCAGGCACTTTGTTAGCCGCAGATGCCATTTAGGAAGAGGGCGTCAGCCAAGGTAAAATTTGGAAATGGAGCAACTGACGTTTTGAAGCCAAAACTAATTGGATGAAACAAATCTAGCCTTTAGAGTGAGTGAGAGAGAGAGTGAGAGAGAGAGAGCGAGCAAGAGAGAGATGAAGTGAGATAGAATATATTACTGTATATATGCTATACATTATAAGGGCTCAATATCCAGGGTAATATAAAAGTTATCTACTGAGTTAGTTAGAGGTCATTGTTTCAGTAATGGATAAAGGAGATGGGATTGTTTTTGGGAGATAACGATGTAAATAATGCATATGGATATTGCGTGTGGGGGATATGTTGAGGTGTGCCTTTTCAATCCATTTGGCTAATCTTCGCCCTTGAGGAAGATGAGAATTTCCACTTTTGTCAGACCTAACTTTTAGGCTTATTTGATGACTGGGTTCAGAACCACAGGGCCTTCGTTTGAGGAGGAGACTGTATGTGTGTGAGACAGATTTTAGGTTATGCGGTAACCTTATTTTCAATGCTGCCCATCACAGCAAGGGATTTCAAGTTTTTTCCAATTTAAGCTTTGCTACTTGTCAAAGGCATCTTGGCCTTGGAATCCCCCGGTAGCCCTGGTAACCTTTCTTTGGGCTTTATTTGAGAGCCGTCTGGATCGCCATTGGCAACAGATAGAAGGAGGCAGTTCAGGCACAGGCTTCACTGGGGAGTTTGCTTTGTGCCACTTTTTTTCTGATTGACTCTGTCCTGTTTGTCCTTCAGTTTAGCGCGTGCTTTAGTTGAATGCTATCAGCCTGCATTCCCATACGGTGTAGTTATCTGTGATGCAGTGGGCACGGGGAACCTTTCTGGTCCCTTTAAAAGCTCCAGAAAATCCTATGTTCGAATCATTTGTCAGCCAGGACCCTTGGAATTCATTACATTACATTACAGTTAATTACCTGAAGCTTTTATCCAAAGTGACTTACAGTTGATTTGACTAAGTAGGGGGCCAATCCCCCCCTGGAGCGATTGCTGAAGGGTACCACTGATAGCACTGATCTTATTGTGGCTTCACTGGAGTTTCAACCACCGACCTTCCAGGTCCCAGTCCAGCACCTTAGCCACGAGAACAAGTCTAGGGCAACCGTGGCAAGGAAAGACTACCTGATGGCAGATAGGAAGAGACCTTGGGAGAAACCAGACTGAAGGGAAGAGCCCATCCTCCTCGGTCCGGGTCACATTTCCCCCCTTGCAGGGCCCCTGGCACTGGGGTCTGCTGCACTATCTGAGGCTATTTTATATCGTGGTGCTTGATGGACAGTATTTTCGACCTTTTATTGTCCGCATTTCCAAATCAGGGGAGCCTCAGAGCTTTGACGTAGCTTGCCTTTGAGTCGTCTGCCGGAGTGAACTCTGTGACCCAGTCCGGCTTCACGCGACAGCAGCCAGACTGCAGGACGCAGTCAGGCTTAGCACTGCAGCAGTGTGTGGGTTAATGTCTGCAGGCAGTAGGAATGTGTTCAGGTCGACAGTTAGAACTCCTCAGCCCAGCGTTTGTAGGTCATTGCACTGGCAAGAGCCAGCCTCTTATTTTAGCTCAATCTCGCGCACTCTATCACCTCTCTCTCTCTGTCTCTCTCTTTCTGCTGCTCTCTCTCTCTCTCTGTCTATCTCTCTCCCCTACCTCTGCTACATTTCCTTTCCCTATCTGCTTTTCTTCCTCTTTCAGTTCTGTTCTCTCTCTCTCTACGTCTGGTCTCTGCCACCCCCCCCCTCCCCCCATCTCCCCCCCCCCCCTTTTCAGTCTGTCACCCCCCCCCCCCCCCCCTTCTTTCACACATGCATCTGTCAGCCTGAGGTGCTGGGGGTTGGGTGAGAGTGAAAGACAGAGAGAGACACTGTGTGTGTGTGTGTCTGTGTAAGTGTAGCTGTGTGTGTTTTATGTGTGTGTAGTCTGTGTGTGTATCTGCATGAGTTTGGCTGTGTGTGTGTTTTATGTGTGTGTAGTGTGTGTGTGTATGTTCATGTCTGCATTAGTGTGGCTGTGTGTGTGTTTTATGTTTGTGTGTGTGTGTGTGTGTGTTCATATCTGCATTAGTGTGGCTGTGTGTGTGTTTTATATGTGTGTGTGTTCATGTCTGCATTAGTGTAGCTGTGTGTGTGTTTTATGTGTGTGTGTGTGTGTATGTGTGTATGTCTGAGTGAGTGTGGCTGTGGCTGTGGCTGTGTGTGTTTTATGTCTGTGTATATGTGTGTGGGTGTGTGTGCTGATATGTGTATGTGTATTATATGTTTGTGAGTGGATATGTGTGTGTGGGTGTGTGTGTGTGTTGGTATCTGTGTGTTTTATGTGTGAGTGGGTATGTGTGTGTGTTTGTGTGTGTGTGTGAGTGTGTTATTAATGCGATGCAGTGCATGACTTGTTGCTGCCTTTGCTGCTGCTGGTCCTGTGTAATTTATGGCGCGTGTTCCAGAAGGCACGCTCCGCGGCCGCAGACTGGGGGGGTTATTTGCGTCTCTTGTCGGCTGGAATCGCCACGTCGACGCATACCCAGACTGACACACTGACGGACACGCCACTGATCTGAGCGCCCGACCCTCTGAGTGACAGGAAGGCGCTGACAGACACACCGGCTGTCCCATTTCCCCTCCACTGCCGAAGCGATTTTCACACACCGAGATGCTCCAAACCGGCACATGCACTCTCGCATGTACGCTAATACACACATACACCGCACACACACTGGTGCATACGCGTAGACAGAACCCTAATGAATCCAAAAGGGGTTTGCTCATTTCTGGCCCGCCGGCTGACTGGCGGCCATGTTGGCTCTACTGATGAGCCGACAGTCTGCGGCGGAGTCGCAGCTGCTGCTATGGGGGCTGACGCTGCATGCGCCAGACAGACAGGGGAGGGGGAGGGAGACGTGGGTAATGGGTGATGTCAGGAATCACTGTAGCTCTGGGGCACGGGCAGTGCCACGATGGACCATGGGAATAAATGCCAGACTGCATCAAAGCAGAGGAGAGGGAGAGAGAGAGAGAGAGAGAGAAAGAGAGAGAGTGGGAGAGAGAGAGGGAGAGAGAGAGAGGGATAGCATAGACAGAATATACTGAATTTCCTGTTACTGTATATAATATTAACACAAATAATGTCAATACAAATATAATAAAAAAAACGTTGGTAATGAAGGTAAATTACTCATCTGTGTTAATTTGGCAATATTTATTAATGTATGAATAAAGATAAATAAATAAATACTTTTTTGATTTGAATCAAAATTAGAATTCCGTGAGAATGAGAATGTATCGTAGAGAAAAAATACAGAGGCAGAGAGAGAGATAGAGAGAGAGAGAGAGAGAGGACGAACGGATGGGAAGAGAGATAGGAGAGAATGTCCGTAGCAGGACGGACAGACAGAGTGAATGAGCGGGGAGACAGAGCCAGGCGCAGATGGAGTCGAGGACATTGTCCGGGTTCAGTCCCGTCTTGGCCAAATGCCGCCGCGGCGCTCCGCGGTGTCTGGCGGCTTCGACGCACGGTGACGCTGTCACGCCACTGAACCCAGTGACAAATCAGCCAATAGCCTCGCTCCGCCGACTCGTCCGCCAATGGGAGGGCTCAGAGAGATGAAGGGGAGGCGACTCTCCATTCGCTGTAGTCCAGGTAGTTCACTCTAGGGAGAACACTCTCAGAAATCAAGGTATGAAAAGTGCCTAGAAATGCCTGCTGCTGGGGTGGTACCCTATAGGTACATACAATTTTACCTCAACCCAAAGGGAACATTACTGTCCTTTCAGGGTACATTTGGGAAATGTGATCCATGAAGAACAAAAATGTACCTCCACTGTCAGGTTATTTCTGAGAGTGTAGTTAAGCAGTGTGCTGGTGATGTGGACATCGCTGTAAACTACACTTAAGAGGGCTGGAGAACAGGGCGGCGGGCATGGGAACAACGGCAGAGCGACACAGAGGTTTACTGTTACTGTGAGTGTTTGGGGTGAAGATGAACGGCCCTGAGTCTAGCCCCAGGTGCTTTTTATTTTCCGTCTTTAACAAGTGATATTAAACAGGCTCATTTCCATTCTGTGGGAGCAGGAGAAAAAAGGACTCTGGAGCCTACCCTTCATGGATATGCACAATCCTTGCGACGACGATATGACACAATATTTTGACAGTTAAATGATTGCTAATGATGCATTTGTAGTTAAAGCCAGACTCTAATGGTTGTGTTGGTTAGCGGTGGTTCGCAGAAAGAGAACGAGAGAGAGAAAGAGAGAGAGAGAGGGAGGAGGAGAGATAGATTGATTATTTTATATTGGGCAATTGAGAATGATTAAAGTTAAAACATTTCTGAATTTAAAATGTAAAATATAAAACATAAAAGTCAATGTGATATTGGATTATTTTTGGTGTGTTTTATATTCTTTGTTCACAGTTGGATTGTGGATTTTGGTCTTAACTGACCTCCAGTTTTTCCTCTTTCAAAGAGTTCCTCTGATGAATGGACACTGGACTGTAACTCTAAGTTTAAAGGTTAAGGTGTTGGGGGGGGGGGTTTGGTGTGAGTGTTGAAGGCACAGAAGTCATGAGCAGTGTGCTGCTGCTTGTCTGATTTTCCAGAGAATAACAGGTTGTGGCCAGAAGCTCAAAGGTCAAGGCTAGAGAAACACCCTACCCCTCCCTCAAAGCATCCAATATATCTACTGCAATTTGCGCATGGCATTTGGCAGCCAGTAAAAGGATGTTTGCTGCTTTACCATATCTGTATATCTGAGCATCAGTGTCATCGTTGTCAGCCATGTTTGCACGATAAAGCAGAGACAGCGGTACGCTGAATTAGGGCGTGTAAAGCAGACTGTGGAGGTGAGGACTCTAAAGCTTCAATGACAAGGCTGCTGCATGTAGCCACACACGCACACACACACACACACACACACACATACTCACACACACATACACACACACTCTCACACACACACACACATACTCACACACACACACACACATACTCACACACACACACACACACTCACACACATACTCACACACACACACTCACACATACACACACACACACATGCACACATACACTCACACACACTCACACACACTCACACACACACACACATACTCACACACACACACACACACACACACACACACACATACTCACATACACACACACACACTCACACACACACATACACACACACACACACTCGCACATACACATACACACACACATACACACATACACACACATACACTCACACACACACATACACACACACTCGCACAAACATGCAATCATGCACACGCGCATGAACGTACACGCACACGCACACGCACACCCACGCACACACATACACACACACGCACACGCACACCCACACACACATGCAATCATGCACACACACACGCACACACACACATGCAATCATGCACACATATACACACACGCACACACACACCCACCCATCCACACAGGCAATGCATGCACACACTGTCCCACACACAAATGCACACCCAGACACACACAGAGGCAATTCAGTCACTCCTGTAACAGAAAGTCAATAACAATGCAGGAATGTTTAATTAGTCTCTCTACTTTCCCCCACTAACAGCCCCCGCCCCCTTGGCCCCCAACCCCCCCCCCCCCCCCCCCCCCCGACCCCGGCACCATTCCAGTTCCATTTTTCAAGGTCTGTCCTCTCATAATATACTATAGTGTCCATTCAGACCCTGAATGTTTATGTACCAACCACCACTAAGCTCTCTCTCTCTCTCTCTCTCTCTGTCTCTCTCTCTCAGTTCTCTGTTTTTTGAAGATTTGTCACATTTAAGTAAACTTTTTTGTATGGTGGCCCCAATACATATCAAATATATTTTATATTTGTACTAAACCTATGCCAACTATCTCTCTGTTTTTCTCTTACTCTCTTTCGCATTCTCTCTTTCTCGGCTCAGTATCGATCTGAATGCATTTGCTTCCTATTGATCTGATAAACTTTCCCCCACCCTTCTGCTGCTGCATTGACACACACATACATACAGACAACCGACCTGCACACACACACACACACACAACTGACACACGCACACACACACACACACACACAACTGACCCACACACACACACAAACACACACAACTGACACACACACACACACACAACTGACACACACACACAGACAACTGACACACACACACAGACAACTGACACACACACACAGAACTTACATGCACACAACTGCCCCACACACACACACACACACAACAATCACACACACACAGGCGCGCATGCATATTATTTATACAGTATTTGGATATACTGTGTGTTTCACCTCATGCAGCGTGACATTGATATCGTAAGACCACCAGATCCGAATCAATGCCAACTGAATTATCCAATTGAACAAAAATAGCATCAGCGCCTTGCAATATGTCCATGGTGTTTTCTGTGCCCGTGTGGTTTCAGTCTTCCTGTGCCCGTGTGGTTTTAGTCTTTCTGTGCCCGTGTGGTTTCAGTCTTTCTGTGCCCGTGTGGTTTCAGTCTTTCTGTGCCTGTGTGGTTTCAGTCTTTCTGTGCCCGTGTGGTTTCAGTCTTTCTGTGCCTGTGTGGTTTCTGTCTTTCTGTGCCCGTGTGGTTTCAGTCTTTCTGTGCCCGTGTGGTTTCAGTCTTTCTGTGCCCGTGTGGTTTCTGTCTTTCTGTGCCTGTGTGGTTTCAGTCTTTCTGTGCCCGTGTGGTTTCAGTCTTTCTGTGCCCGTGTGGTTTCAGTCTTTCTGTGCCTGTGTGGTTTCTGTCTTTCTGTGCCCGTGTGGTTTCAGTCTTTCTGTGCCCGTGTGGTTTCAGTCTTTCTGTGCCCGTGTGGTTTCAGTCTTTCTGTGCCCGTGTGGTTTCAGTCTCAATGCCTCAGCCAATGTTTTGTTTTTTTACTAGACTACAAGCAGCCTACGGACTTTTTTTTTTTTTTTTTTTACCAATGAAGGAGCTGGTTCATACAAATGAAAGACGAACTGCAAGTTAGGTAGAAAAAAGAAAAACAGGTTATTGCTGTTCAGCCTTGCATTTTAAGGGATGCAAGTGTTTGTTTTTGTAGTCATAGCCTCGGTTATTTATTTGTCCTGGAAATACACTTGAAACAGAAGAATAACAACAATCTATGAAAGGCGGATAATGAATGTTACATTGTTGCTGTCAGAGAGAGAACTACCATCGCTTTGCAAATGCAGGTGCACGTAATCCTTCACCGTGCTACACTGCCTTTTCTAAACATGAAGTAGCATTGAAAGGGTTTGATTGACAGCTTGACTGACCCCACCCCTCTCCCTTCTTTTCCATTCTAGTTGGTGGCTGTAAGGTTGCCATGACACCAGACTGTTTAGTCTGCCCTTTGACCCCTTTGAGGGGGGCTGTGGTCAATCAGGCATTACGAATGAGGGGTGAATAGAAGCGTGTGTGTGTGTGTGTGTGTGTGTGTGTGGGGATTTCCTCTCACAATGTAAAGTCAGGCACAAAAGGAACCTCTTACGCACTTCTCTGTTATGTACACACACACACACACACACACACACACAAACACACAGGGTCAGCGATTCACACATGCTGGTCCACATTGAAGCACAGACATGCATGTAAAGTGGTTAGCAGGCAGACACATAAACATTGGCACTCATGAGCAGGAATGCTGAGTGCTCACACCGCAGTTATGACATCGGCACTCCCAAGACATCGCCGTCAGCTGCTATAAATGCCTGGCAATTTAAAAATAAATGTAAATTGTGTGTCTGTGTGTACATGCATGTGTATGTGCAACCACGCGTGTGTGTCTAAGCCCATTGTGCCTCTACAGTAGCGTCTGTAGGCCCACGCCTAGGCTGCCATGTGTTATATTCAGTCTCTAAAAAACCGGTCACAAAACCCTGCCTCTTCATTCCTCCACTGTCACACCCTTCCTTTCCTCCGCTAACTGTTCCCTCCTTTTGTTTCAGCTCACCCCAGCTCCTGAGCCCTCCCCCGCCCGGGGCGAGGCAACCTGCGGTGCCCAGGTGAGAGGCAGGCGGTCAGGTAACCTCTCCCACTGCCATCGTCTCCCACTGCTCTCCCACAGAGGTGGGGCTGAACATTCCAGTTGCGGTTCGATGCGGGGGTAACGTTTTGACCTCCGGACTTTCCCGCTGCAGCGACTTCAGTGGAAAAGCAGACCATCGGCTCTGGCTGACGGCGATCGCGCTAGTCCTCTAACAGTTCAAAAGGCCAGGTATGCCCACATGACTGTGGTCACAGCTTAAACAGGCAGCTTTAAAAGCCCTTTGCGTTTATTGTGGTGTGTGGAATTATTGTTTCTGTAAGGACATAAGCACGCCTGGTAGTGGTCTGTTGCAGAGCGACACAAGGGTGAGGGTGCAGATTCCCGTATCTACAGTGCAGGCAAAAAAGGCATGTTATGGGAAACGGGTGGCCGCCTCCTGCATTTGATTATATCTTGAACAAACCCCTTTGGCGCGACACCGTAGAATCATTAAATCACCCTGACCTTCATCTTTCATGGCTGTAATGAAGACGTGTGAAATTCTGTCCCCCCCGCCTGTCCTGCAAAGAACACTGGGTAGAGCCTGGCACAGCACCCCGGCAGTGATTGACAATGGTGTCCTAGCAACTGTTGGGCATGTTGCCAAGCCAAGGGGTTGCTGGGAAACGGGTTCCCATAGAAACTTGTATTTATTTATTTATATGTTTTATTTATTTGATTTTTTGGTTTATTTATTTATTTTTGCTGCTTGCCATTGCATGTAAGGAAGGTAAGAGGAGAGAGAGAGAGAGAGAGAGAGAGAGAGAGAGAGAGAGAGAGATGAAGGGAATCAGTGTGGGTGACAGCATTGCCCTCAGGGAAATAAAATGCATATTTGCACATAATCTAAGTCCCCTGGCAAGCTTTGAACTGGCACAGTGGTTCTGCTGCGTGACCAGACACAAATTCCAAGGCATGCTTTTTCTACATCATGTGCTGACACTATAGCAGTGGTACACAAATATGCTCCCATACATAATATTTTATATTTCATACGTCTACCCATCAGCCTCCATCCCCAGAGGTGATGCAAGCTTTTTGTCCGCTTTCAAAATACATCCAAGAAAACTGTGGACAAACTGTTTACTTCCCCTCTAATTCCTACTCCTGTCTGCAATGACATCGCTGAGTTTAAGGCTTACCTAACTCAGGCTCTGATGGCCGGTTCTGTTTATGTTCTGAGCACCTTCTGCAAGTCCCTTTGGCAAAAAAAGCATATGCTAAATCATAAATGCCTATATTGTATGAAGAGTTGTATTCTTTGGCAGTTTCTTTTATTTATTTTTAACTTATGTATCCGGTTTAGTAAAATATTAATGAATAGCTCGCCAGTTGTAGATGACTGCCCTGTCAATGACCAACGGGCAGCTATGAGAATCCAAGCAGGCCCTTTCTGTTCAGACCAAAACTTTTTCACCAAAAAAAGTGCCTCCAGACACCCAGCTCTGTTTTATATTTATGATTAATCAATATAAATTCAGCAAGTGCATCTAATTGCAAGTATTTACTTGTGGATTTGCGATTTGTATTTCAGTTAATTTGGTGATAAAAAGCATATACAGCTCATGATCAGACTTTTGGCAACATGATCAGTCCAGGGGAATAATTATTTGTTCGCAGACCAATCTTTTAATTTACCGTGCAGTGGAATCTCCAATCTCAAAGCAGGAATTATGAGAGGTTTAGGGGTGGAGATATAATGAGTGCAAACCTCTATTCGCTGAAAGCTCATATTCCTACTTTGCTTAGCTTGTGTGCTTGATGTAATCTTTACTCCTTAAGTAGTTTTAATAAGAAGAGGCTATAACATTCACAATAACTGCTGACAAACATTGTGTGGAAGACCTGGACAGTCAAATATTCATGCCTTGCGAAGTCGTGATGAAATGCACTGGCAAAGCCTCCCTGCCAGTCATACCCCTTCATAGTACGACCAATTCTGGGAGCCAGCTTTGAGTTTATTTTCTGTCCATCTTGTCATACGGAAAGCTTCTTCGCAGGAAGGGCACATAAATGAGCTCTTGCGTTCATGTTCTCACGCCCAGTCTGGGCTGACAGGGGGCGCATGGCTGTTGTGGAGGCACATACACAAATTCCATATAATCTTCAGAATATTCTGGAGCGGTTGGTTTCTGATGGAAGCGCTCGTTGTTTGCCTTTGTTGCCTGGATGGATTAAAAGTGGCTCAGTGCCTTGGCCATGTTTGTGTAGAAGATGGGGGGTTGGGGGGAGGTGGGTTGATAGCAGGGTAGGAAACGCACGGCCGCTGTTGGAGCCTGCTGAACCCCCCTGAGCTGGCTCACACATAGGGAGGGTTTGTCCCGGCCCTCAGCGGGCATGCAGACAGACACTGGCAGTGGCACGATCGTGCTGCATCTCTGCGTGATTTGACTGTGAAAGAGAAAGGCGGGCCGGTTTTGGGGGGTGTTTTTTTGGTGGGGTGGATGGAAGAGGAAGGTGCTGGGTGCCGGGGGGGCGGGGGGGGGGGATGTAGAGAGATGATGGCAAAAAAGAAAAGGAGGGTGAAGACTGCCGAAAGGAAAGAGAGAGGGAGTAGAAGTGAGAAAGTGAGGGAGAGACTCCGGAGAGATGGGTCACTGAGGGAGAATGGACTGAGAATGGGGGTGTCAGGGTGGAGGAGGGAGGGGGGTGTTGGGTCTTGCCAGTTGGGAGAAGGCAGCTGTGATTTGGAAACCACCCAAAAAAAAAGGGTAAAAAGGAAAGAAAAATGAAGGCTGGCAGTGCACTAATGATCCCGCTGGCATTGCCATGGTAACATGCCAGTTTGATTTGTTGCTACAAAATTCTCAAGATGTGCTCAATGTGTCTGTCACCCTGCATGCTGAAACACCGCAGCGCCCCCTCACCCCCCCCCCCCCCCCCAAAAAAAAAAAAAGGGGTCCTCTGAGTGGAGCCTGAGACAGACGGGTGGGGCGAACGCCATTGCCTCTTTTCTCTTTCTTTACCTGCTTCCGACGCCGACGCCCATCTTGCAGCTGTTTTTTTGGCTGTTTGCCGTGCGATCAGGCGACGGTGTCTGTGCACTGGCCTTGCTGAAGGCATTTGTCCTGCTCGAGATTTCAACCCGCAAACCTGGCCTTCATATCCCGGTCCATCACAGTTCACGGTTCAACCGCCCCACTTTGAAACGCCATCTCATCCCACCGTGACTAACGGTACATTGTGGGGAGCAGCCCAGACACAAAGCACATACAGAGGTGTCCTCCTGTGACTGTAATCTGCAAGTTGTGGTAAAATAAATCGCATCATACCCCCCACCCCTATCGGACACACACACACACTCAGACACACGCATCCTCCACCCTACCCACAAAACTTGGCCCGTTTTATACCTCCACGAAGCAGGAACGACAGTCAGCTAGATTTCGCCGCACGCAAGTAAATTCATATCATCTGGTTGCAAAAATGTGAGGCTGCAGTCGGCATCAGTGCTTTGTTAATGCGTTTCTGCTGGTCTGTGTGCATGGAGTTATGCACAGAATCAGTAACCGCACTTTTTCGCCTGTGGGCCCAACAGCGCCCTCTTATGGAATGAGAAATATCCCTTCGGTGAGCCTTTCTGCAGTGAAACACGCTGCCGCTTTGGTGCGGCTAAACCCGATGACATTTAAGCAGTAAATATTTAAAAAGTACCCCACAATAAGCAGAACTCAAATCATTGCTACCTTGAGTTGTGCTACTGTTTCTTTCTGGAAAGAGACGGAATAGCGGTCTGGCGCGTAGCTGGCCAAAAATAAAAATCCAGAAGAGATTTGTACGATTCTTTCTTCGACGTGAAACAGATGGTTTTTATTGGTGACGGTGGTTCAGTGCTGTGGTGGCGGGCACGGTCGCTGCCAATCTCAATCTGAAGGGCAGGACAGGAGGGCGCTGTTCTGAGGAGTGACCACCAGAGGGAGACAAACCGCACAATCACAAAAAAAAGAGGTTTCACTAGAGGTTGGAAAAAACATTGGTACAAATGTATTCAAATTCACCCCCCTGTGTCTGTGTCTCTCTCCATAAGCAAGCCTGTGCGTATGTATGTGTTCCTACTTGCCTGTTCCATAAGTTAGGGGTGTGGAACCTTCCTCTCTAATTCTCTCTGTGCTTGTATCTGCTTCATGACAGAAGGCTGATGTGCGAAAGGCATTGCCGTACGCCCTTGCTATCTGCGCAGTTCAGTGAAAGCACAAAGCAAGACCAGGAAAAACCTACTGGGGCTTAATCTTGATGTGTGCATGATAATTTAGGCTCCAGAGGGATGAAAATGCGAATTAGATAATTGAGCAAATGTTTGTTATCACAAGAAACCAATTGAACTGAGGTTCTTTGCTGAAAAAGAAAATATAATTTGCCATTTAGCCGCTATACATGAAGATGATGTCATCAAGGGTCGTGAAAGCATCAGGTATTAGCCGATTCACCGAAACAAATTCCAAACCACGTGTTTTATTTCTGGACTGCATGACTTGAAGTTGAGGTGTGAGAAAGGAGACGCAGTAGTTGTGGGAGTGGGTGGTAGGGGCGGTTCACAGACGGCAGTGGGGAGTCTAATGTGTGGACAGACGGACGGAGGCACGGACAGACGGAAGGAACCTGGCAGGACCGTGGGGCATAAGGTCACAGGTGTGCTGCGGTGTGAGGTAGTTGGTTGTATGGTTTCGCATAATAAACAGCCCGGAGATAACTGTACAACCTTCTAGCTTTCCCCGCGGTGTCACCAGAGCAACGACAGAATGGAAGCCCCTGCACCCACCACCCCCCACCTTACCCCCATACCCCTCACCCTACTCCCGTACCCCCAACCCTACCCCCTTACCCCCCACTCTACCACCCCCCCCCTTACCCCCATACCCCTCACCCTACCCCCAACCCTACCCCCTTACCCCCCACTCTACCACCCCCCCCACCTTACTACCCCCACCCCCAAACTCCAAGATGGTAAGTCGAAGGAACACGAGGACTGTGCCACACATACTTTGTAGGTTTGCTGGCAGTTGTAGCTGCCACAGGTAGGGATCGCTGAGGTGACAAGTCATGTTGCAAAATCCTTTCTGGGATCTCCTTCGGCTGGGTCTCAGTTAGCACCGTAAATGCTAACGGAGGGGTTTCGCTGGGTCCGTTTGTGGCTCTTTTGTTTAAACAGTTTGAATCCATCTCCTGGACACTCCCTGTCTGAAACCTGCCAGGAGCAGTACCAGTAGCCGTAGTTTTGCTACATACAATTTCTCTTTAAAAATACGTATCCTTTAATTCGCTCAGTTTTTTTGTTGTGTAGTATGGTGACTGTGGCATTTCTTCAATACTGTCTTATAGTACCGTGCTGTAGCACCCTGCATTTTGAAACATTTGTACCTGGGCGTGTGGCAGCAGTTCTGCTCAACAAAGGCAATTAGAACAAATGTGAAAACATCTCAAGGCATTTCCCTGGACTAAAACTCAAAGGGGATCTTTTTAGTATTTTTTTGCAAGCTTTTGTTCTGTAGTCTGTGTCTGTCTGCTTCTCAGTCCTGACCAGTGACAATGGACCAGCCGCCCGGCTGAATGGGGCTGCCTGCCCGTGACATTTCTACAAAGCGTCTCGTCTCGTGCAGATGCCACTTTCGTTTCTGTCGCGCAAAAAAGTGTGAGTTTTGCATCCCCGCACCCCTGGCATGATCCTGCTGGCATGTGGGCGCGTTTGGTCGTGTGCGTACCCCCCTCCCCCCCAAACATTCCCCCACACTCCCCCATCCTGCTCCTCCTCCTCCTCCCCCCTCCCTCCCCGTGCACACACACACACACACACACTCCCCCACTGCACCGCCTCCCTCCCCACACACACACACACAAACACTCCCCCACCGCACCACCTCCCTCCCCGCACGCACACACACACACACACACACACAGCCCCACCGCACCGCCTCCCTCCCCACACACACACACACACACACACAGCCCCACCGCACCGCTTCCCTCCCCACACACACACAGCCCCACCGCACCGCCTCCCTCCCCGCACGCACACACACACACACTCGCACACACACATCCTCACGCACCGCCTCCCCCCCTCCCCCTGTTAGTCCCCCAGTGTGTCTGGCTAGTGGCTCAGACAGCCAATATCTGCATTGCGTTGCAGCTCTCCTGTAAGAAAAAAGGGCATATATCAGCAGTCTACCCTCAACACTGCTCCTTTTCACACGCGCAGGAAAAAAACCCTTCTCCGACCCCAACAGGAAAGACACTTCCTTTGCAAATGGTCGGTGGGGGCGCGTAATTCCCATTCTCCGCTCCTCATTTTTCCCTCACACAGCTTTTATGAGATTTGATCTATGATCGTTTTTATCCCCCCCTTCCACCCCCAACGCAATTTCCTCAACATTCGACTCCAGTTGACCCACTTTTTTCCTATACTGTAGTATGACAGTGGTGTCCACCTGTGTTTCATTGTTCCCATTGTCTGTACATTTTTAATACACACGTACAAGAATGAATACATTTGTATATACCATATTTATCTACCTATGTATCTGTCTGTCTGTCTGAGCATGCGACACATTCAGATATGTACTGTACGTGTATGGATATGGGAACAAGGGGCAAACAAGGTGACTGCTGAAGGGTGCCCCCATCCAAAAACAGGGCAGTGTCTGGACTGATTACATCATCATCCCCCAATGAGGGAGAGCGGAATTCTTCCTCTGAGTCCTGCAGCAAAAGCTCTATTCTTCCATGGTACTCCATTTCTCTCTTTCTCTCACTCACTCTCTCTCTCTCTCCCTCTCTCTCTCTCTCTCTCTCTCTCTCTCTCTCTCTTTAATAGCAGTGGTGTTTGTTTAGAGCTTGAGCATCCAAATGCCTCGGGTGTATGATCTTGTCATACAATTTTTGTCATACAATTGGGTATCCCAGGTTCACTGTGCAATAGACATCTGCCTGATCTTGCTGTCTGATGTATGCTTCTGGAATGCTCTGAACTGATTGAAGTAGACCCATGTCTTCAAGGACACCTTGTTGGTGTCACAAAGTCTTATCGCTGTTGTATCCGTTAAACAAGTGATTATTTTTGGTGCGGTTTTCGAAAGATTAGTCCCTCACATTCTGGGGATAATTTGTCTTCCCTCAGGTGATCTCTGGATCATAAGATATACAGTGCAGTCCATAAGTTTTTTCCAAGTTTTTTGTTCTTTTGGCTCTGTACTCTAGCACGTTGGACTTGATTCGAGATTGAAATGTGGACTGTCAGTTTTAATTTGAGTGTATTTGCGTTTATAGAACACACTGGTGATCTCAGGAATAGCAAAGGACCCAGCGGACCATGTGAGACCACTACAATGGAAGACCAAAGAGCACTTTGGATTGTGAACAAAACCCCAACTGTCAAACACATCAAGAACACTCTCCAGGATATAGGCATACTGAAGATGTGTCAAAATTACCATAAAGAGAAAACTAAACAGGTCTCTACAAAAAACTATATAACCTCTGAGGGTTCGCCACAAGATGCAAACCATTGGTAAGTCTGAAGAACAGAACAGCCAGGTTGGAGTTTCCTAAAAGGAAAGTCTTATGGACAGATGAGTATTAAGCTATACCAAAGTGATGGAAAGAGGAAAGTGTAGCGATAGAATGAAATTGCTCATGATCTAAAACATCCCCCTCATCTGTAAAACATGATGAGATGGGTCATGGCTTGGGCATGTATGGCAGCCACTGGAACTGGCTCACCAGTCTTCATTGATGGTGTCCTGCCTCAAAACTACAACGTAAGTTATCCAGTCAGTCCAATTGGGACATTTTAGTGTATATTGTAATTTCAACCAAGTGCTCAATATGGTGACTTAAAAATTTAATTTAATTTAATTTAAAGTTAATTTGTCCGATTACTTTTGGTCCGCTAAAACTGGATGACCATGTATAAAAAGGGATCTTCCCACACAAATCTAAATACCCTCAAATTAAAGATGCCATTGTTCAATTTCAAAACAAATATTCTGGCGTGCTAAGCCAAAATAACAACTGACTGCACTGGAAATGTCGTACCTGTATCCTTTTCTCTAAGAGGCAAAGTCCTTTACCTTTTCCTCTACCCCCTATGTGAGCATATCAACACCTATAATATTTAGGAAACAATGTCCAGAATCAACAGAATCAACATAAGTAGCAATTCTTATTGCTATTGTGTTTGCACAAAACAATTGTCATTAGAACCCATAAACGGCTTTGTAAGGTTTGATGTTACTAAAAATAACGAACTATACAATCAAAGAGGTTTTTTGTTTTTTTTAATCCTACCATGGAATAATAATTTCCCTCAGGAGTCTTTGTAGTGCCGGTTAAAAATGCGATTTTCATATGCAGAGTACAAACACAATGCACTGTTAAAGGAATGGGGACAGCAACATCCCCTGCTAACTAAACAACACTTCAACATAAGTCGGACAACTGGCTTGGAATAATAATAACCTGATGAGACAGAATTATATTAACCTGGAAGGCTGGTTATGTCGGTAGTCTAGAGTCAAATTCAGAGCATTATATTACAGGACATTTCTTTACCCACATTCCGAAATCTTTTCTGTTTTCTGTTGCCCGTTCTGTGTAACATCGGATTTTGCCAGCCTGTTTGCTCCAGTGAATTGTAAATAGTCCCATTGACAGGGTGCTAAATCAGAAGGGAAGATGTATTCCTGACGCCTACAGGGATGCTCCAATGCAGAGATGATCATTGTAGGCATGAATAGAGGAGAGTGTTTCCTGAGGGTCCTGAGCTAGTATTTTGGGTTGTTCTCACCCTGTGTGATATTCTGCACCTCCACCCCTTATTTCCCCTCCTCCCTACATTATCCTCCCTCCCTCCTTTCACTCTCACACACATTTTCTCTCTTTCCCAGATGCGCACACACACACACACGCGCGCGCACACACACACACACACACTCACGACTGCAAAAGTGCGCGTGAGAGAGAAAGAGTGAGGGAGGGAGAGACCGAAGACGTGATGCTTGAAAAACGTGAGAGAGCGAGAGAGCGAGGGAGCGAGGGAAGCAGAAAGGAGAGCTCGGCGGAGACTGAGGACAAGGAGCGCAATAGGGAGGGAGAGAGAAAGAGAAAGAGAGAGAGAGAGAGGAGAGAGAGACAGGGAGAGGGAGAATGAGACAGGCATGAAGAGTAGTAGAGATGGCAGGAAAAGGCAGAGGAGGTGTGTGTTTGCGTGTTTCTGCCGGTGACACAGATGTGGAACACAGAGGGTAGTGGGCTGTGCCGGTGACACAGATGTGGAACACAGAGGGTAGTGGGCTGAACGGAGGTAGGAAAAGCACTTAATAATGGGGTCGATGCGTTTGTCTTGACTGTACCTGCTATTTAGCGCACAGTCTGGTTTTACCCCCATACCCAGTTTTCTACAGAAGAACAGAGGCAGGGAGCATGAGGGAGAGAGAGAGAGATAAAGGAGGGAAAAGACTGTTTTTTATCCACTTTTTACTACCCTGAAAAATGAAGACACTGCAGATTGGAGAGGAAGAGAAATGCGGTTCCCTTTTTTTTTTCTTTTTGCTTTTGAAATGATGGAGCCTTTTTTGTGTGGCTATTGCTTCTGTAGGATATAGACGATGCAGCCAAGACATAGTACCTACTTACAGGGACAGAGAGACGGGGAGGGGAGAGATTCATTTTTGTTGTGTGTGTGTGTGCGTGTGTGTTTGTGAGTGTGCATATGTGTGTGTGTGTGTGTGTTTTAAGGAACAAGCTAACTTGTGTATCAGCGAACACAAATGGTGAGTGTGCATTTTTGTTGGCAGACAGAAAGGAGAAAGGAACAATATTGACTCCATCTGTCAAGCACCGCTTTCGCCTTTTCACTTTTGTTTGGTTCTGTGTTTTCTGTTCTCTTTTTCTGTAATGGGTGGGAGACATCACATGAATGGACTTCTGATGAGAAGGGAAAATACATTTTGGCTAATTCTGCAGAGGAATGTGCGTGTCATACTCCTGGTTTGTGTGCTTTCATGTGCACACACCTGTCTGCGTGTGTGTGAGCTTTGAAACATGCATGTTCACTGTGTTTTGGGTCCAGTTGTGTAGGACTTATTTTTTTAACAGAAACAACTGAAATATCATTAAGACAACTCATTAAGACTACCTTAATTTGAATCTTCACATAATTGAATGACATTTTTATATTGTAAAATGAAACACTTTCTCGGGGACAATGCGTTTATGTCTCCTTGATGCTAGAATCCATTGGGCATTTCGCATTGGCATTTTGAGTAGAGAAGATCCAAGTCGATCTCTTATTAAGAAATCTTATTGAGCTGCGCAAATAAGCTGAGCGGACATACGCTTTAAAGTATTTTGTGCTGGGACTTTTGGTGTTTGAATGCATGTGCTATGCGACTTTATGTCTGTGTGTTAAGGGCAGTGCCTGGCATAGGAGGTATGAGACAGAGGAACAAACCAGTGTCAGTCTGTGTAGATGCTTCTGTCTGTCCCTTCGTCTCAGTGTTGTCAGTCAGTCAGTCTGATTGTCTCCCAGTAGGTGGCACTGCCTCGCTCTCTAAAAGAAATGTTCTTTTTATTAATGTTTGGACCAAGGCAGGCTTGAATGTGGTATTAATTGCGGTCACAGAGACCTACATGGAAGGTGTTCTAACATGTCTGTAATTTATGCAACTAAATGCATTTTCATTTTTTTCTTTTCGCCCCTTGCAGTTTGAGCTCCAGCGACGCCACCAGACATTCTGGGAGCGCCAAGACGAATTTGAGAAAAGGCTCCTCGTACCAAACCATTTCCAGCTCCCACCGACTGTCCCTTAGTTACAGTCTCAACCCGGGGTCTTTGCATTGTTCGGTAAGTGAGCCGACAACAGTATTCCTACTTTGGGATACATTTCAGGGGCTTTTACAGTTGGTCTTGCGGGGGCGCGAAGACTGCACTTAGCATCGTAAACCATGACTCTCCTCCTTCACCTAGCCTATTATAGTGCAGAGGTTTCAGCTATTCAGTCTGCTGCTGCTAGGAGGCCTGGAAAAAAAGAATAATATGACGAACAGCAGGAAATGTTTTGATTGCCAACGATTTCACTGACATTTTGTTGCTTATTTCTTCTTCTTCTAAGTATAAGAAGTTCAGTCAAACCTGCTGCAGTTTATTTACAGTCCACAGCAGCACCTCAACGAGCACAATACTGCAATGATATATGTAGTATGGTATATAAACAGAGAACGTGAGAGTGAGAGAGAAAGAGACAGAGAGACAGAGAGAGGGAGAGAGAGAGAGAGAGATTCCATAGTCAATGCAGTGTTATCACTATGGAAGCAGTATATACCGTAGTAAAAGATTGTTCATTGAATTCTCACACATCTGTTGAGAATTTAAAGTGCTCTTACTTAGGCCTAGCACAGCGAATGGCAGATGTAAATGTAGGGAAATCCAGAGAAAATTTCTCAGGTGCATTGTGTGCGACCGCGCGTCCTTTTCTCTCCGTTTGATTCCATTTAACAGTTTGTCAGGTGTGATTATTTCAATAGGTGCTGCTGCAACTTGGGTTACTTCCTCCGGAAATCTGCCGCTGAAGCCGATTCTCCGCCAAAGCCTTGTTCCCCAGTGTGCCCCCTCTGTCCCTGAGACCCTTAACCTGTGAGGTCACTGGAGGTCACAGGTGAGGTCCTCGGGAACAGGGCTGCATGCGTTCGCACGACGAGGGAAGCCGGGGTCCAGTGGCTGCTGGCCGGCCCTTGGTCGAAGTCCCACGCGAGGTGCCCTTATTGCCTGGGCCTCGGTTTGCCCCACAACCTCATCGTTCCACAAATCAGTCCAATTCAAGACGTGTTTGTGAAGGCGTGCTTTTCGAAAGCGCGTACGGCTTTGCACATAGAACAAAGTGGATAAAGGATCATTTGAGAACACTGCGAAGCCAAACGCAGGCGTATGGCCCAATGTGATGTAACCTCCCCCTTGGTATGACGTGCAGCGCACTATGTACCCTCGTTCATACAGTGTGCATTACCATTACCACACACGGCTATGGTGTATGGACTAATGAACTCTTCAATCAGCTACGCCAAAGTAATTGTGTTATGATAAAGGAGTACCACAGAATCACCTCCCTGCTATTGCATCCAGTCAATTAGTAACTGAGGTAGATAACAGCTCCCATTGCTGTTGAGGTAACTCCAGGGGGCAGGCTCTATTGGCTGACTTTGTGATCCGGCCAACCAAATGGGAATGCCGGAATGGGAATAAGAAACAGCCTCTGTTATCAACATCCAGATCTGTCAAATAAAATAAAACAACCTTTTCTCAATACGTCCGTGTGCTGTGGTAATTCCATGACAGGTGTCCGTTTTCAGTGGGAGATAAAGCGGAATGAAAGAATGGGAAGGGCACTGCAGAGTGAAGCAGGTACATGCTGCAATGCACTGGTGTTGTTCTGCAGAGGATGGTACAAGTCACAAATGGAGGCAGATCTTCTTAAAATGCCTAACCATCAGTTAAAACCAAAACCTACACAGCCACATTCACTATCTCATTGGCGTGATTAATAGACATGTTGCTCTAATTATTTGTGCAGTGTTTCCTGATCAGATTAATAGAATAATAATCTGTCTAGCATCCTGCCCATATCTATCCTGATAAAATACTTGCAGCTCATTCAAACAGACTCTGTATTTACACCGTGATGGTAATTGACATCTAACACAGCTGACAGTGTGATCTTTCATTTGCATGATATAGAACTAATTAATGTGACACATTGAAGATGTAGATGTGTGCTATAGATTATGTGGCAGCCATACAATAGTCATATATACTGTATATGTACTGACTGAATTCTGTTTCGGGTTTTGTCCGTTATAAAAACTAAACAAAATGTATTGTCGTTCTTTAAAAATCATGGATATATATTAAAAGCATTTAGAATTGCATATTTCGGCCCCAAATTTGCCCCCGATACCTGTCCTTAAGTGGCCAGCGGCCCTGGCTGACCAGCTGCCTGAGTCTGGAGTTGGGCAGTCCTGTATCTGACTCAGGCGCTGTATTGATTGGCTTGTCTGTGCGGAGACAGATGAATGCATTAGTACCCAACTCACCCTGCCACTGAAAATATATTAACTCCCCGCATTAGGCACCCTGTCTGGTTACCATGGCGACACACAGAGAGGGGGAAGGAGGGGGAAGGAGGGGGGCGGCGGTGGCGGGCGACTTGAGGCGGTGGGTTTGATTGGTAGTCTCTCTCCATCGGTCTAGCCGTCTCTCACCTCTTTTCTTGCCATTTCTCAGAGTCCTTCCCTCCTCCCTGACACCTCCGTTTCTCTTTCTCTTTTTTTTGTCGTTGTTGAAAAAAGGTTTCTGTTAAACCGTTCCTGACTGTCCCGCAGTTTTTTGCTCGTTTCCCCCCCTCCCTCGTTTAGCCCACTTTGTCGTTGTCGTTTGGGCCACGTATCGCTTTTCCTCCTCTCCGTCTCTCTCTCGTTTCCCTCCTGTCTTTTCCTTCTTTCCCCGGTTTTTATCCTCCTGTCTTTTAAGTCCAGTCTCTTCTAATGCTATACTCTGTTCTGCACCCTTCTTTTATGTTTTCCCTCTCTCTCCATCTGCATCCACCACTTTTCCCCTCCCTGTCTCCCTCCCTCCCTCCCTCCCTCTCCATCTTTCTGCGCTGCAGTGAAAGTGGTGCATTGTGGGATCTTGGAGAGAGGGGGAGAGAGACAATGAAAGCTAGGGAGAGAAATGGTGGTGGGGAAATGGGGGGGGGGGATTTTTTTTTTTTCTTCCATAGTCAAAAATCTTTTGAGGGAAATGCTTGATTCATATCTGCTTATATGTCCCAGGTATACAGATGCAATGCACAGTGCTCGGGTTTACAAAAGAATACATGATTTAAAAAAAGAAAGTAAGTTTTCTATTTGAAAACTCAGTTCAAGAAACAAAAACAGCGGAGATATTATGGTTTTTCAGCATAGCCTTATTTACAAAACAAGCTTTATTTCAAAGGTCGAGGGATGACAGTGTCAATGAGGACACTGCATTGCTGGGTCAGACTGATGATCAACAGCATTACTACATGGAATTCTCTCAGGTGACTATGTTATGATGTCACAGATATTCACACTGAGTGGTCACACATTCCAACCTATGATGTCAGTATTTCGAATAAAAACAAACCAGAGATCTATCCTCTAATATGTGTTCAGTTCAGTATGCTTTGAACAGATTTGATGGGGAAGTTAGCCATTTGGGCAGTTGTTCTCAGCGCCTGCGTGGCTTGTTCTTGTGGTTGTTTTCAATGTCTTGTAGATGTTGATGACAGTCTTCGCTTGTGTTGGGGACATGTTCTTTCCAAATATGGGGTACGAAACATGGACTCTTGTTTCCGTACAATCGATCGGATTTTCAACCATGAACAGAAAGTACTCCAGGCTGGTAGAGTCGGTGAGAAACTGAACCTTGCACTTGCTTTGAATAATAATAATAATTATAATAATAATTATTATAATTATAATTATAATAGTAAATAAAGAAATAAATAAAGAAATAAAGAAATAAATAATAATAATAATAATAATAATAATAATAATACTAATTATATTATTATTATTATTATTATTATTATTATTATTATTACTGTTGTTGTTGTTATTGGCTTTGTAGTCTTTATATAGGTTAGTTCACTGTAATAACATTGAAACAGCAACCTATATTTATGTATTATATGCACTACTGAAAGGTATAACAAGAGTAACAGTAACTTTACAGTTGTGACAGTTTTATCATTTCAAACTAAATCTTGGTGTACAGTGGTCAAACACAGAAGTCAGTGATTTTGTAAAAGTATAGATGGGGCTTAGTGGTGCACAGAGAACGGCTCGCATTTAGTCTGTGTGTCCGTCTCCCCCAGGGGGAGGCTATGACAGACAGCTCCGGAATATTCTGCAAGCAGAGATCATGCCCCTTGTGGAAGAATTTGCTGAGAAGTTAAATGCAGGTACAGTACCGAGAGAGAGAGAGAGAGAGAGAGAGAGTGAGAGAGAGAGGGAGAGAGAGAGAGAGAGAGAGAGAGAGAGGGAGAGAGAGACCGAGAGAGAGAGAGACAGAGAGAGAGAGAGAGAGAGAGAGAGAGATCATATCCCTTCTCCTATGCTGCCAGACTCTGTGTACGAAGAGAGGCTACAGGCGGCCGCGGGTCGTTTCATCGCCGCGGCCTCCAAACTGCCTCGAGGTGAGAACTGCTCCCCCAGTTCTTTTCTTTTTGTGGAATATCATTCATATATGTACACACACATACTCTACATTCACACACATACACACACACACACACATAAAGACGTAGATACATGCACACACACACACAGACACACATACACACACGCGCGCACACACACACACGCACACACACACACACACACACACACACACACAAACACACACACACAAACACACACACACACACACATACAAATTAGGCCTTGCCACTGTTTCCTCAACCCCGTCTGCTTGCCGGTTATGAGGTTAAATAGATCTCTCTGACTCATGTGTGGTGCCCATGCTCATGCAAGCATCTGCTTCCTGCCATCGGCTGTCCAATATCTGACGGAGACCTTATCTTGAAGTGCCGTGACACAATGTTTCCCTTCGTATTGTCAATGTCAGACTGTAGGCGTGTAAGACAATAAACCTGAATGTTGAGTCTTTGATTGCTCATCTCTACTACCTTTATTTAACCCAGAAGTTCTGGAGGGACATTTCACATGGGAGACCGCTCAATAAATGTTCAAAATTATATGAGGACACACATCTGCAAAGCATAGGCTATACCAACAATTATACACTTCCAATATGGCGTCCTGAATTCTTGAGTTAAACTCAGTGAACTGATGCTCTCTTGATGGAGAGTTAATGAAGATTCACAGTGCTGCTAAGGTTGAACCTTCCTTTATCTCCCATTAGCTACTGGATGTGTCCCACCCTGTGGTGAGTACCAGCATCCTCTGCTGTTGATCCTCTGACTTTCTTATCTTTACATTTGCTTCTCAAATTTTCTTCACATTCAGAAATATTACTGATTTTAAAAGCACACTTGTCCCAGAGACAAAACTCGTCCAGCTTCTGCTACTTTCATTTTATATTAATGGCATTTGGCATTTAGCCACAATAAGATCCGCGCAGCTGTTGGGCCCTTGAGCAAGGCCCTTAACCCTGCATTGCTGCAGGGGAGGATTGTCTCCTGCTTAGTCTAATCAACTGTAGGTCGCTCTGGATACGAACGTCTGCAAATTCCAATAATGTAATATACCTCATTTTTTCAAGCCGGCTGGTTGACTGCTTTCTTTAATCACAGAACAGTATTTTACATTTACGGTATGTGCATACACTTTACAGGACCCGTTCAGAAGTGATATGTTGTGAATTTTTTTCATGATGAACCGAATTTCTAAACAAAATAAATAAATAAATAAATAAATAAATAAATAAAAAAAACTTTATCAGTTTGAAGATAAACAAGAGAGCGCAAAAATTATCAGATGGTAAGCAAGGTGTATTTGCTTTGAAGACTGTGAATGAGACATGCAGCAGTCTGTCCTCTGGAGATGTTTTTAACCCTTGGGCCTATCCCAGGTTTTCAGGTGTCAGGAGCTGTTTATAACTGTGTCACCTGCCAGTACGACAGCTGTGAATACCCTCTTGACTGTCCCAGTGAGTACCAACACTGTTCACCCTCTCACCTCACAGACTGAACCCTCCCCCCCACCCACACACCCACGCACATACACACTCACACACGCACAGGTTTCCAAGCATGCACAAACATGTACTGCACTTACACATTCCCACAAGCGCAGATTGATCATCTTCGAATGAACTAATATAAAAAGATAAGAATGAGATTGTAATTTTACTGTCATGTTATGAAAAACAGCAGTAGTCAAGTGGCAAATATTTATGGCGTGGTGGTTAGATACTGGGTGGCACGGATGGTGCAGTGGGTAGCACTGCTGCCTCACAGCAAGGAGGTCCTGGGTTCGAATCCCCGTCGGCCGGGGCCTCTCTGTGCGGAGTTTGCATGTTCTCCCCGTGTCTGCGTGGGTTTCCTCCGGGTACTCCGGTTTCCTCCCACAGTCCAAAGACATGCAAGTTAGGCTGATTGGAGAGTCTAAATTGCCCATAGGTATGAGTGTGTGTGTGAGTGAATGGCGTGTGTGCCCTGCGATGGACTGGTGACCTGTCCAGGGTGTATTCCTGCCTTTCGCCCAATGTATGCCCCTGCGACCCTGTTCAGGATAAGCGGGTTAAGATAATGGATGGATGGATGGATGGATGGTTAGATACTGTACTCCTTTTATAGAGTGTGAGACCCGGGTTTGCCTCCCAGCTCTTGATCCTCTCTCAAACAATGAGACCAAAAAAACTGAACTGAACTAATAAACTGACGTGTTTAGCAATGTGCTTGTTACATTTGTTTTGGAGTACATGAACAAACCAAACGAAAGCACCTTTCAAGTCCATTGCTAGTGCGGTCTGTTATAGTAATATTAAACAGTAGGGTTTCGACACATACCTACAGCCACGCATCAGGCAGCTTTCTACAAAGAAATATCTATTTGCGTGGTGCAGTAGATCCATAAATTAAATTATAAGCACACTTTTTATGAGAATTCCTCCATATGTAAGATGATAGCTTCTGCCCACTCACCGCACTATTCATTCGCCATCCACCACAGTGCAATTACTGCACAAGCTATCCTCTCCCACACTCAGTCTTGCGGAGGGTATGATTAAATGTTACAATTAATTGAAATGATGGAGGCAGAGACTGTTTGCAATCATTTTTATTTTGAGGAAACGAGTAGAAAGAGATCACGAGGGTGACGCCTGTGATGTGTGTGTGTGTCTCGGGAAGTGGTGGGCCTCACAGTCGGGGAGAGCAACAGCACAGAGATGCGATGTGACGTCCAGTTTCCCTTGCCGAGTGACATAGAGGTCATCTGGAGGTTTGCCCCTGAGGTGAGAAGCAGGGGGCAGCTCGGGGGGGGGGAAGCCTGCACAGCTTCTGTCTGTGTGATTGTTTTTGGACTGGAGAATTTCCCAATGGTATGTGTTTGTGTGTGTGTATATGTGTGTGTATGTGTGTGCACGTGTGCGCGTGTGTGCGTGTGTGCGTGTGTGTGTGTGCACATGTGTGTGCACGTGTGTGTGCGTGTGTGTGTGTTCGCATGTGTGCGCATGCGTGTGTGTAGTGTACGTGTTCATGCGAACAAGCGTGCGTTTTGGAATCACATCAGATTTTTGTGCCTGTGTCCCTCTGAAGGTGAGAACTCTGCAGGTGGAGCAGTTTGGGCTAGTGACGGTGGGGGAGGATCGACTGTACTCCATATCCTCCGCCCGCCCCCACCACCAGGGCACTTATCAGTGTGAGGTCTTCTCCCTGCAGCGCTCCATCGTCAGAACCTACCAGCACCTCACAGGTGACTCTGCTGAGGAGCTCCCAGCTCAAATCCAGGCTGGTGTTTCATCTGAGGGTAGCCGTTTGCCTCTGTTATCCGATACCACAGGGATCATCAAATCACGGTCCCCGAGGGACTCATCGGCTTACATGTTAATATATACACTCTGTGAGCACTTTATTATAATGTAATGCCTATGCAAATGTTATAATATTACCTGAGACACTGACACTCTCTCTCTCTCTCTCTCTCTCTCTCTCTCCCTAATCCTAACCCTAACCCTAACCCTTTCTCTCTCTCTCTCTCCCTAACCCTAACCCTAACCCTTTCTCTCTCTCTCTCCCTAACCCTAACCCTAACCCTCTCTCTCTCTCTCTCTTGCTCTCTCTCCCTCTCTCTCTCTCTCCCTAACCCTAACCCCCTAACGCTAACCCTTTCTCTCTCTCTCTCTCCCTAACCCTAACCCCCTAACGCTAACCCTTTCTCTCTCTCTCTCTCTCTCTCTCTCTCCCTCTCTCTCTCTCTCCCTAACCCTAACCCTAACCCTCTCTCTCTCTCTCACACTCTCTCTCCCTCTCTCTCCCTCTCTCTCTCTCTCTCTCTCTCTCCCTAACCCTAACCCTAACCCTCCCTCTCTCTCTCTCTCTCTCTCACACTCTCTCTCCCTCTCTCTCTCTCTCTCTCTCTCTCCCTAACCCTAACCCTCCCTCTCTCTCCCTCTCTCTCTCTCTTTCTCTCTCTCTCAGTGATCCCTCTGGTCCTGGGTGCCCAGGCTCGGCTGCAGGGGGTCTTTGACGTGGCTCTCCTTCCGGGAGGGCAGGTTCCAGCCCAGCCTGTCGGACCACCCCGTGACCTCGCCCCAACCCCATCTTCCAGCCTGCCGCTGCTTCCCTCCCCGCCACTGATGGCTGCCTGTCTCACGACCCTCCTTCTGCTGCTGCTCCTCCTGACCCTGGGGTGAATGCCCCTGTGTACACATTCTCTCCACAGGCTGCAGAGAGAGGGGCAACAGTATGTCTGTGTCCAGGGTGAACAGTGGACCCAAACAATTGCAAGATAACAACAATAAACTGAGACTAAAAGCCCACTCTGACCTCTCCAACACTAAAATAACACCGTATATCTATCTGAATTATCACATATAGTGGAGGTTATTAAATATTTTGAACGCACATACTGTTTTCTCCTGAACAAGCTTGCCATACTATAGAAATAGAAAAATAAATACTTGTACAGTTACACAAACTTATGTTATGTGTGTATGTGAACTTGCAGTTGACTTTTTTTCTGATTTTCTTGCAGGTATACGGCCTGGTGGATGACAATGACCAGAGATCAAGCACCAAGAATAATACAATTACTCATTTAAGATGTTCAAAAACAGTGTTTTTAGTTTCTAGTCATCTAGTTTGTCTATAGTATTTCACCACTAGAGAACACCAGTATGAAGGACAAACCTGTATTATGGTGAAAAAAGTATCAGTGGATTGTACTGTTACCCTTTCTGCATCTGTAGTTGTTTTTTCCTTAAGGTCAAATAAAACCAGCTTGAAGTTAAATTAATGACATGATAGCATTGCAGTGGGAGAAACCAAGGCAATACATTTTCACAAGCTTTTCTCTCTGCAGCTTTCCTAGATAATGACTTTATGTTTGTTCCTGCTAAGATGCTTTATGGTTTTAAGATTTCATTGTTAGGTGTATGAACCGATGATTTGTATTATGGTTCTTAGCCAGGGGTGGAATTGTTGGTGAAGGACCTTCCATTTACTTTCTCTTTGTGATGAACCTTGCACTTGGGACACTTTTCTGCACAGAAATGCTGGAATAAAAGATAAGATTATTTTGCTAGGTCAGGTTCCTTAACTCCTTTCAAATGGACTTCTCTTGATATTTTTAAAGTTATATGAGGCTTTTCTACCTGATGCCTTGATCCTTAAAAAAATAAAAAACTTTGCTAAAGAAAATGCTCCCAACTCAATCTTTAAAACATTTTATGATCTAACTACCTGATTAATTAAATTTTATTGTTTTCAGTCTGAATATCTGTGCTGGTGGTTTCCCCAGCATTGATCATTGCACAGCAAAGGATAACAGAAAAATGTCTTGTCATAGAAATACATGAACTTTGTTCATGTTTAATGAATTTACAGGACTGTAAATACATAAAAGTGTCAGTCTACGTAAGTTGTACAAACTGAGGGTTGGAAAAAAGAAATTTGTATTCTTTTTCCAAAAATCTTTTATAGCACATGTATATATTTCACACTTCATCCAAGATGCATTAATATACTTGTTGTACTGTGCAATGTACTGTCGTTTTTTCAGAATCAGAATGAATTTACTGACTTCTCCAAAATTTGTCACAACCGAAAGATGATGGAAATTAAATTATACACACAAATTATTCATCCCTTGAAAAAAGTATCAGGGGGTGCATGTGGTAAAAAGTCCATGTTTCTACCTTCCACCTCTGAGAGATTGTAACATAGATAACTTACAAAGACTGATCTAAAATGGTTAACCATTATATCGCATTTACTTAAAGAGAAGGCTTGATGCTTCACCAGAACACCAGAACACCAGAACTAGTAAAATTGGAAGAGATTAAAAGTTTCACCATATGCAGTACCATGTAATTCCATTGGAGGGAAGAACAGTGAAGGGGAGCATTTGTAATCATGAAGAAACTGGTTTAAGCAGTGGTTTTAATGTTGTGGCTGATCGGTGTAGACGTCTGTCCAGATCATCTACCATAGCAGGGCTTATTGCTCGTGACTCCTGAAACCAGAATTCAAATACACATAATAGTACATATCGTTACATGTGGCGACATGGCTCAGGCAGTAAGAGCAGTCGTCTGGCAGTCGGAGGGTTGCCGGTTCGATCCCCGCCCGGGCTGTGTCGAAGTGTCCCTGAGACTCCTAACCTGACGAGCTGGTCGGGGCTTTGCATGGCAGCCAATCGCTGTGAGTGTGTGTATGAATGGGTGAATGGAGAAGCATCAATTGTACAGCGCTTTGGATAAAGGCGCTATATAAATGCCTGCCATTTACAATTTTACATGGGTGTAGACTTATTATTCACAGGACGGGTGGTCGATGTGAATATTTAAGTCTGTTGTCTCAAGTGAAACATTCCATTTTCCGCACTCTTACCACACCCTGGCTGGGAATGGGGCTATGTTGCTCCACACCTTCACTCTTACCAAATCCTCACTGGGTGTGGTGCTATGTTGCTTTCAATCCAATCTGTTTGCCATAGCAGGACAATATCTTACACGAGAGGCATGTCTAATAAAAACAAATATTGCGTTCTTTCAAGTATTTTTATGACTAGTAAAAGATATTGGAGAAGCCCCTGGTTTAACATTAACCATTAAAACTTCCTCTGTGATCCAAATTTCACAAGCAAGGCGACAGTTGGTCGCCTTGCTTGTGATAGAAAAGCTGTGTGCTTTCAGCCATTGTCCTGGTGGAGCACGAATCTTGGACGGATTTGAAATCAACATCAAATCAAATGTCACAAAAATGACTTTTAGAATTCTTCTCAGTCATACGCTCAAAGTCTAGTTGTCCTTATTCATATACTCTCAGTGAGCACTTTATTACGTATTTATTACGTAATAAACGTACAGACTTATTTTTTAGACTTTATCCAGGGGTGTCTAATCTTATCCAGAAAGGGCCAGTGTGTGTGCAGGTTGTTGTTTTAGCACAGGACTAAGACAGCTGATTCTACTCATCAAGGTCTTGATTAAAGACCACGATTAGTTCATTTGTATAATCAGGTGTGTTACTGCTGGGTTAAAACAAAAACCTGCACCCACGCCGGCCATTTTTGGATAAGATTGTACACCACTGACTTAGAGGTTTGACACATTCAGAGATGCTGTTCTGGATACCACTGTTGTAATGTGTGGTTATTTGCGTCACTGTGACCTTCCTATCAGCTTTGACCTGTCTGCCCCTTCTCCTTATACCTCTCTCATTAACGAGGCGTTTTTGCCCATAGAACTGTAGCTCCCTGGATGTTTTTTTTTGTTTTTTTTGCATCATTCTCTGCAAACTCTTGAGACGAAAATCCCAGGAATACAGCAGTTTCTGAGATACTCAAACTACCCTGCCTGCCACCAACAATCATTCCAAAGTCAAAGTCACTTAGATCACGTTTCTTCCCCATTTTATCATTTGGCCTGAAAAAGATCTGAACCTCTTGACCATGCCTGCATGCTTTTATGCATTTAGTTGCTGCCACATGATTGGCAGATTAAATATTTGCATTAACAAGCTGGTGTACAGGTCTACCTAATAAAGTGCTCACTGAGTGCATATAAAGTGAGCACAGAAATTATGTACAGTATGGCACATGGGGAAACAAACATCGATCTGTAACTTCAGTTTATGTACATTGATCAGTTTATTTAGTCTATCATTTTTTATAAAAATGCATTGGGAACAACATCGCACTTTTCATCAGTATTTATTGCACTGTCATAATGTGTTTTTCATTACAATAATTAGGGAAGAATCAACATTCTACACTTTCAGTCGAAGGTAGCTACAGTAGGAAAAGAAGACAGCAGTTTACCCAATTGGATTATGGTCTGAAATCAGGTCTTTGACTGCCAACTGATGTTCCCTGCTGCAGAGTTGTCTATTTCATCAGTCTATACAGAATGGTAATGGTCGGGAAACATTTCCATTTTCCAGCTACCATTAATTGGATTTGCAGGTATGGTCAGTAGTTCACATTACTTTCAAAGTTCCATGTACATTTACATGCAATCCTTTCATAAAATGTTTAAATAATAGAATGTGGTGCAATAATAATTTTTCATGTTATTTTATGTAATTACATGAACTGAGCAAGAACTCACACATCCAATGTGCCTTACAGCAGCTGCAGGTGCTGGGCAGAGTCCAAATCAGTTGATCCACAGAAGTAGGAGAAAGACCCATTTGGGTCAAAATGTCAGTTTTTCATGAGCTGCAGAGTGCAGAAGACACTATATTTTTATTCACTGGAAGTAATAAAACCAGCCAGCTATAAACAGCAGGTTTTACTTCTCCTTGTCAAGTTTCATTCCTTATTTTCAAGCAGAACACATCCATTTTAACTCAGAGATATTTCATTTTATCACTGGAAAAGAAATTATACCTCAAAACAAATTATGACTTATATGGTAGCAATGTATTCCCCATGTGAAATTCAGTCAAAGTTTAATCCGAAGGTTAAATTGTGTGTTCATTTTTTTAAATGTGCGGAGAAATTGAACTAAATAAAATACTATGCTTACAATAAAATTCACTCTTAAATAAACCATAAATAAATAAACATCTTTGTTTTCATCATCATTGTACATTGTGCAGAAATCACACAGAAAACACAGACCTGTGTTTCAAAGCAATTTCTGGTACAAATTCTGGATAATGAAAAATATTCATCTGAATATGTGAGTTGTCCTAAATCAACTAACATTCATGAAAACATCAGGATGCTAGAAGGATCCTCTTGTCTCCTAGGAGTCCTACACACTCAAGTTGTACATTTCTGAGTCTTTATGATGTAACCTTTGGAAACATATGTAGTAAAGCAAGATCATGAGGAGCCAGTAAAGGGCATAGGTGACAGAGCCATAAATCAAGTACTTGATTTCCACTTGCTTTGCAGGCATAGACCAATCGTCCAAGGTCCCCCTGTAAATAGTGAAGCAAAAGCCAGCCAACAGAATGGCCAACCAAATTGTGAGAGGTAAGAGGGGGATGTAGTTACCCACAATCCTTCGTCTGCCCGAGGTGCCCCAGCTGCTCTTGTTTATGGTGAGTATGGCAAAATACTTGGCAGGTAGAAGGCTGGTCATGTACAGCATGGAGTAGAGCGACATGAAGATCATGATGAAGTTCTTGCGCAGGAGGCAAGCATATAAGGCCTTAATCAGGCCAATGATCTGAATGCAGCAGAAGACCCAGAGGATGTCCCACAGAGAGCCTGTCCAGAATAGCTTGATGACAGTGCCCGTGACGAAAAAGGGAAAAATGCCGGACACAATGGCCTCATAGGGCATCCACAGGTTGTGCTTGTGCCACCACAGGGAGTTGTAGAGCCACTCACGGAAGTAGGACTTTGTCCAGCGCGTCTGCTGGTTCATCCACCTCAGAAACTTGGCTGGGGTCTCTGTGAAACACTTAGACCGGGCTGTGTACCTGGAAAAGGGGCACCAGTGGTTCAGACAAATGCTAGGCTGGGTAATAACTCTTAATGTACATCGTCTTAATCTTGGGTGATTTTAAGTAGCAAAGTACTCAGTGAATATTAAAACTGACTTGGTTGCATAGCCCAGGCTAAGCATGCGGTTGGTGAGATGACGGTCATCTCCAAATGTGCAGTGTGTCCCAAGGAACTTCTGATTGTACCAGGCTTCCAAGAACTGTTGAAGGAGGTCATTCCTGTAGAGACCTGAGGAGGGAAATGGAGAATAAATGTGTACAGTATGTGTACAAACTGAAAACTGGTCTCAATTAAAAAATAAGCTCATACTGGTTTTTTCCGAGGGTGTCTGTCTCTCTTACCCAGGGGGCCACTGATGCAGGAGACACAGTTGAAGAAGGACTGGCAGGCTCGCTCCACATTGAAGGCCATCCAGTATCTCAGGCTACTCATGAAGCTGATGAAAGAGTCCTTTAAGTTTAGGATCTTCACTTCACCACCCACAGCACCATACTTTGGGTTGCTCTCCAGCACTTTGCAAAGCTCCACTGTAGCCAGCGGGTCCAGCTTGGTATCTGAGTCACACACCTGTTAAGAGACAGTGGGTGCAGACCCAGATTAGCATTACAAAAATTTTAAGCAGTCACTTCTCACTAAATATTATAATACTTATTTGAAAATGAGGGAGAATTTATCATCTTGGAGAAGGATTGAAAGTAAAATTATCTTAGAGTAAAAAAAAAAGAAGAAAACATCTTCTGACCTGCACATAATCCACAGAGTCTCCCAAGGCTTTGAAGGCTGTGTACATCACCTCCCTCTTGCCGCCCCACTGTTGCATGATGCAGACACATCGTCTGGTTCTGATCAACTCTTCCACTTCAATCCTCTGAGGGTCTTCCTCCCCAGCCCCCAAAACAGCATCCCCAGCTGGACTAACTGGCTGGTTGTTTACATGGGTGTCAGCTGGCATGTCTGCTCTCTGCTCTCCTTGTTGCTCCTCTGCCTGTGGCCTTTGGTCCCAGGTGTGATAGTTATGGTCCCACTTATAGAAGCCAGGTTTCTGATCACCGAAGATTTCCCTGAACATATCCATCATGTAAACATCTTCCTCTGTGTTTCCATCCACCACCATGATGATCCTCAAAAGCTCAGGCGGGTACTGCAGGGCTCGGACAGAGTTTAGGCATTCTGTCAGGTAGGCAGGGTCCTCCTGGTATGCAGAGATGGTGAGTCCAATGGTCTTGGTGTAGCTGCAAGGCTCTCTGTGCGACCGCATGCGACGGTGCTCCACAAAGGCAAACAGGCTCTGGGTCAGGAAATGAAATCCCAGGAAGATGCCATAAAAGCCAAAGGCAACAATGCCGTATTCTGACTCAGCAATTGTGAAGCCCTCAATGTAGGCCCACACAATCACCGCAAACACTCCCAGGGTGAAGAGCATGGTGAATGCAACACGGCCCACTGTGCCAAGCTTCCTGAGCAGAGGTTTCAGGTGCATATGCATTGTTCCTGTAGATCCTGAGATTTTGGGCAAAAGTGTCAAAACAGGAACAGGTTAATTTTATTCCAAGGTGATTTTTTGCTAGGTAGAATGCATTCAGATTATGGCCAGAGCAATACTTGCAACCTAGCCAACCATCAGGTGAACTCCTAGCCATTGATTCTTTGGAATATACCTTTTTTCCGACTTACACAGAATTAGACCAGATTTCATTTTCATTTTTGTGCATTCACTGGCTCAGTTTCCATGTTGATTTATTTATTTGCAATGAAAGATTGCAAATAAATATTTATACAACACCAAACCATGACCTTATAATTAGTTAACCATTAAGACGCCATGAAAGTCAAAGGAATTAACTGACTCATTCCAATATGAATCGGCAATAACTAATTAGCTATTATTAGTAGTTGTTAACATGAATTCATGATTTACAAATACATTAACAGAGCTGTGCAGATTACAGATTAACTTCTCAGTAATTGTAAACTCGAACTTGGGGAGACCAGGTCACAAACGAACACGAGGTGTGTTTAAACGTGTGTTTAAAAGGTGTGTTTGCATAGTCGCATTTGCAAAATAATAATTGGTTTGGTTTCACTAATGTATTATAGCAACGCGCTTATAGCAATGTGTGAGTGGCTGAACAATGTAAAAGCTTCATCAAGCGTTATTAACAAATCTGTGTTTTAGCATCACGAAATTAATGGGGGGGTTTTTTTCTCCAAAGACTATTTAGAATAACTGCTTATATGTTACTGCCACACACTCCAAATAAACGAAATCGAATCACTATCTTGTGGGTTATAAGATTCGATACATGTCACGAGCAAGCAGAAACTGTGAGCCTTGCTGGTTCCAACATGCCTCTGCTTGTTATAAATGTATCACCCACAATAACTTCAATGTAACGTTGTATATTTGATGTAGACCATGGACTTATTTAGTCCGATTTATCACATTTACTCGCTTTCATCAATTTCTTCCGAGGCAGCAATTTATATATATTTATAAATGGTGTCATATGCGGTTAGTACAGATAACATTATAGACAATTTATATAAGCCAATGTTCAGATGGAAAATGTAAACTGTAAGAAATGTTGCATACACGAGCTTTTTTACGTTTTACCAAACTTTTTCCAGTCCGTTTTCCTACATTTTGGACGCTGTTGCAACTTGGATCACTTTCACTCCTACTGCTTTCGACTGAACTGTAATCGTCAGGAATGCCCTAGAACTGTACCGATGGTCTATAGTCATAGCGAAGACACGTATCTTCTTCACGGATGAACAATATTTGCTCTAATGTGTGTATATGTATTTTAATTAGGTGAAAACCTAAAAGTGTTGGCTGTTCCCCGGTCTCCCCTACATTAATTAATGCCAATTCATGGAACCTTATTGTAAAGTTTTAGCCACAAAAGTACTGGACAGATTTAGAATGAAATCGTTTCGAAGCTGCTAATTTTGTTTACTCTTTTACTCTCAAAGACATTATCTGCTACTATGATCATTCAGACGATGGAGTTCTTGAATATTTGGTTAATTTCAAATATCCATAAATTCCATAAATCTCTCAACAAATGTAAAAAAACAACAAAAAGAGCAAGAAGCCTTTGAAATATTACAAATGCTATTTTCCCCGGTACGTGAAATATTGTACTTTTTATTTATTTAATTTTTTTTTACATTTTTTAGAAATATGTGTTTGTGTAACGCTGTTTTTACATATAATATATAATATATATAATATATAATATATATATAATAATATATAATATAAAAATATAAATAATATACAAAACTGACTTTAGTTTTTCGTAAAAAATGTGGGTTTAATTGCACTTGTTGAAACTAGAAGCTTCAAACAATATTATTATTATTATTATTATTATTATTATTATTATTATTATTATTATTATTATTATAAATAATAATACATATAATGGCCGAATACATATAATGTTTCTTCTCAATAGGAAACAACAAAAGTCCATGTACGTACCTCTTCACCTTGCGTGCACAATAAAAACAGGCTGGTCCAGAGAGTGATAGATCACACTGAGCGAAACAAAGACGCAGGCATATTTTCTGCACGTTTTAACCCTTCCCACATTCTCAATCATGTAATTTAGCCTACTGGCATAACTGGAGTCTCACAATTTCTACACTAAGTAACAATGAAGATAGCGTTTAATACATGCGGACAGTTGGCTGTATATTAGCGCTTACAAAAAAAAATGGAAAACACATTGTAAGATAAAGAAATTAGACGCTCTGCATTATACTGCCATACTTTTATTTGTAGGCTATACACACCGCTACACGTTACACAATACTCCAGTCATGTCTGTTGCCTCAAGTGATTACCACACACAGAAATGTTCACACTCTGCCACTGAATGAATATAGAACACTCAGCGACAACTTTATTAAATTACATTACATTAATGGTATTTGGCAGACGCTCTTATCCAGAGCGACGTGCAAAGTGTATTCCCATACCAGGGATAAGTGCGCTGAAAGACCCTAGAGGGAAGCACAATTTCAACTGCTACTTGCACAACGACGATAAGGACCAGGGCGCCTTTATGATACTGAGACAATGTCCTTCATGGACATTGTTTTAAGAAGTCTGGGCGCTTGTATTGAAGTGTAACAAGCTACCCTGTTTTTATCAAATTCATGGTTAATATCCCTATCAGCTATTCCCCTCCATTTCGGATATTTGATTCTACTGTATTTATTCAGTAAATTAAAGCGTTTAAAAGAACAGAGCACAGCCCCACCAATACATTTTATATTTATTATGATTTTCAAAGCACGAATCCTTTAAAGAGCCATTTATAATTTGAATTTGGTTCACTTAAAACTTTGATTGTGAGACGGAAATTCAAAACACCATAAGAAAACAACCTTTTAAAATAGGCTATGAAAACACATTTGCATTGCAGAAATTCAGCTAGGTTATTGACACAACATTGATAATTTGCACGTGTTTGCATGGGTGTGGACTGCACACACTCAGCAATGAACATATTTTCCAATCATGTAGTTTTTACAGGTAACATTTACAGTTGTATGCAACTAACGTGTTCGAAGTTAAACTGCTCCATCTTCGCCTACAGATGGCGCCCTAACCACACCACCACGCCACAGCAACATTTTCATTTATCATTTCGATTTTTATTTCACATTTACATGATATATTATACATTATTTTTCAATCTTTCATAAATGCAAGCCCTTACTCTTGGTGAGGTACTGCAATATTTGACACAAATTTACATTTGGCGGTGCAGTGTGGCAGTGCAAATCCCAATCCCAAGGAAAAAGGGTCAAAAAGAAAGTCTGTCTGAATCAACATAACATCAGGACAGTGTTCAGACAATTTCTCTTTCTATTTTGTGAATGTTTTATTGTGTCTATTCTTAACAAAGTAAATAGGCGCAATGAAAGTTGGAGTTTAACAAACGGATTGGTGGAATTGGAATTATTGAAATTATGACTGGAGAGTCCTATGGTCAGTATGTTTTTGCCATACACACCAAACAGCATGTTTGGCACAAAATGGCGGCAAAAGACAAATCCATGGAGAAGAACCTCAAAGCTACTGTCAAGTATGGAGGTTGGTCATTGATATTTTGAGATGTTTTGATCAATGGCACAAGGAATGCAACTAAGTACCAGGTAATGTTGACAAATTATCTCTGCTAGCAAGCTGAGGCCTGGTTGTAAGTAAATTGTCCGGCAGGACAATGACTCCAAACACACATCAATAATCCACACAGAAATGAAAAGAAAATACATTTTCTACAATGCTATCTTAAGTCCAATCAAAAGCCTGTGGTCTGAACTGAAAAGGGGGGTCCATAAGTGCATGAAAGTTCTGCATAGAGGAATGGTCAAAAATATGTTCTCTAATCATTTCACAAATTATAGGTTATAATTATAGTGTTTGCACAAAGTAGTAAACCAGAGGTGCCAGAAATGTTGGAACCTATGGTTTTCAGAAAGAAAGAATAAAAAATATTGACTCAAAAATAAATGGATTGAAATAAACACATAGTTTTCCTATATGGCTGAATATAGTATATTGATTATTATCTGTGTTTATTGCTAAATACAGCATTTGTTTTTTCTTCATGTTTATCAAGGGAACAGTCATACTAATGCAGAAAAAAAAACATATTTTATATAAATATAAATATATAAAAAATAGGATGCCTAAGACTTTTGCACAGTAATGAATCTACATTACATTACATTATTGACATTTGGCAGACGTTTTATCCAGAGTGACGTACAGTTGATTAGACTAAGCAGGAGACAATCCTCCCCTGGAGCAATGCAGGGTTAAGGGCCTTGCTCAAGGGCCCAACGGCTGCGTGGATCTTATTGTGGCTACACCGGGATTAGAATCACCGACCTTGAGGGTCCCAGTCATTTACCTTAACCACTACGCTACAGGCTGCCCCCTATCTACACTCAGTAGGGAATCTACAGGTGAAGCTGACAGGAAGGTGACAGTAATGCAAATAACAACACAAATAAATTACAACAGTGGTATGCAGAGAGAACACACAATGCATCAAACCTCTAAGTGGATAGCCCTAGAGCAGCAAAGGTATCCGAAATAAGTCTAATAGATACCTAATAAAGTCCTCACTGTGTGTATACTGTATATTGCCTATATCGAAGGTATTTCATGCAGAATGCATATGCTATTGTCATATGAACTGAAATAGCTAGAATAGTCCAAACTCAAGGCACATGTACATGGCTCTCTCTCTCTCTCTTACTTACTTTTACTTGTTTTGTTTTTTTTGTGTGCGTGTATCATAGGAAACTAATTTACTTGTATATATTTCAGGCGTGTATAACACATATACCTATAATATTTTTTTTTGCAATAAATGCAAAAGTTCAAAGAGCACTGTGTCAAAAAAAGAACAATGCCATTTCTAAGATACAAAGATACAAAGTGAAAAATCTGCTCCTGTTCCTGTTCAGGAATCCCAGTCTCAGATAGATTTGCCTATCTGAACGGAGACCTGTATTCCTATTATGGAATGTATTAAATCATTTGGTCTAACATTTCTTCAGATCACCTTGTCTTCCTGGCAAACGGTGGAATGCTATTTATGCCAGTAGTGGACTGGTAGGCTAGAAAGCACATACTGTCCCCATGTTTTTTACTGAGTAAGCTTTTCATAGAAATAGATAACAGTTGTGTGTGAATGTGATCTTTCAGTTACTTTTATGTGATTTTCATGCAGGTTTATGTTCTGAAAGATGACAATGGCCAGCGATCACGCACAAATAATAATTCAATTATTCAATGAAGATACAAGTTGCACATATTCATAATTAAGGGGCATAATTATTTTCAAACACCGTTTCTGCATTTGAGCATCAGTTTTGTCTAGCAGTGTTTGCATTTCACCACTAGAGGAAGCCAATAATAAGGAAGTATGTATTCAAGTGGAAAATGTCTAGGTGGATTTCAGGGTAATCCCCTCACCAGAGTTCTAAAACCCAGAGGTCAGAGGGTAAAAGTCCTCAGTAGACTTTGTGTTTCTTCCACCCATGAACTCAGCCAGGTGATTTCACTGATTAGTTCTACCTCCTGGCAGAAGAATTGGCAAATCCAAAATCCTGGGGAGGCCATTATCTTTCTGAACCTGGATTTTACACCACTGCACCCCCTGTTGGTTTTTACTTGAGTTATGCAGGATGAATATATATATTTCAGCTGATGACTGAAATTGGCATTTGTTATTTCATTGCATTTCAGTGGGACAAATCAAGGCAATTGCTTTATCTCAACATGTATATAACTTTCTGATTGTCCCATGCTGTGTTTCCAAGCCCTTATTTTCAATCCTTTATTTTTCTCCTCTTTTTCATTTTAATTTCTCCTTTTCTTGCCCCTAGCTCCACCCATTGCGAGAGGCTGGGAAAAGATGAAAGAAAAATAAGTAAAGATGGGGAAATCGAGAAAACTTGAATTAGGCAACTGGAATTCCCTTGCTCCTTCAAACTTCAGTTCAAAGCCACATCAGTTACAGACATGGCAGATGCGTGGCAGATGGGGAGAGGTGGATCCACAGGTCAATTATCAATCATTTATACCTCAGGCTTTCTGAAAAGTTCCACAAAGAGAGAGTTTCTCACTCAAAGGAAAGATTGGGAGTCCCTAACTTGTACTTCTAGCTCCTGGAAGGAACATTTAAGGGGTTGGAATCTAATATAATATATAGAGACAGCAACGCAAATAGAAACCAATAGGGAAAGATTCCACTACACAGGCCAGCAGTTTGGCTCATTTGCACATGCTCATTTGTGTCCTTGGTCACATGCACAACGAAGAAGACACAGGGTAAAATAAATAAAATCTTAGTATGTGTGCTTGAAATTCTGAAGAAAAAAAATGTAGCCTGGAGTGAGCTTAAATATTTTTTATTTGCGTTCAAACATGAGGGAATGGGAAAATATGCTTTTTGAGACAATATACAGGTATCACTAGGGTGGCGACCTCATATCAATTGGTGAAACGAATAGCTCACAACCTGGCCCTGACAAAAAGGACCTTGATCGATTTCCGGGTTAGGAGCAAGGACAGGAAAAAAGTGGAGAAAAATAAGCAATTGGAATGAGTCTACTGATCCTGGCCATTCAACCTAATCACTTTGTTGTTAACACATATTAGAGCAGAGATGGGCATGATGGTTTGTTTTCATGCAAACTTCTGGCCCTGGTGAAATGTGATAACAATGTTCTTAACTGAACATTCCCCGAAATTGTATTTTTTAGCTTGAAATTTTATGACAAAGTTTGTGATGATTGACAGGTTGTTTCTTCATGCAAAATAGATTTAAAATTCAATTAATTCAATTGAGTTGCTGTATTTTAGGTGTGAAGGCTATGTAGTTAATGTAATGTAATGAGTGAATGAGGAGCATCAATTGTACAGCTCTTTGGATAAAGGGGCTAATCTAACTAGTGTTGGTATGTACAGGCAGTTAACTCATTTAGCCAGAGTAATTGGTGGAAACAAAAACAATTCCAGCTGTCATTCAGGCTCTCTTCAAAAATGTAGATTAAACGTCAGATTTTAGGGGCTTATAAAGTAATTCAGACTTTGAAAGTACATATGGTCCTATGGCTTCTGCATCTTTCTTAGGTAATGACTTTAGGATTGTTGCTGAGAACATTTTTTATGGTCTTATGAGTTGATTGTTAGGTGTATGAACCTATGATTTGTTATATGGTTCTAAGTTGGCATCAGTTAACATTGTTGGTTACAGAACTCAGGTGAATGTACTTAAATACATTTACATGTTCTAAGTTTCGTCCTGGATTAAATTGAGTTCTCCATGTTAAATGTAATTCAGTCTAAGACCTGACTTTATCTGTGTCTGTAAAACTGGCCCATAATGCTGCTCTGGTTAAGAGCATGTGCTAAGTCAACATTTCTTAAACACAGTCCTGGGGTAGCACTGTGTATGCTGTTTTTTGTTCCAACCACAATTGCAAACACAAGCTGTTAATTTTTCTGAATTATATTTTGCATGTTTTGAGGGACTATTTACCCTCCTAGCCCACATAAATGCTATGCATGCCAGGTCTTGGTTTAATTAGCTAATTGGCTGTATACACTAACACTGGTTCAATGATGAAATCACAGTTTTCTGCTTATCAAGAAAATACCAGATTTTTATTTTATAAATGTTAGGGCTGATTAAATAATTAAGGTTAAAAGAATAACAATATTAGTTGACCAGGACAGCCTATTCAAAACCTATAAGGCAGAAATGTGAGATCTTTTCATGGGACCAAAATCCATAGTGCCCCTGGTCAGGGTCAATGACTCCAAATCTCCCTGGTGAATTTCATAACATATATTTCATGTATTTCATATATTCTCCTGATCAGGTTTCCTGGTTACTGATCACTCAGACCACTTGTTTTTGAGGACCTAGAACACCTTTCAATAGTTGTGAGGGTGACAAAAACCAGCTCTGCATTTCAGTAGGTACAATAAAGATATGGGTATTCGGGACCAAATGTAATCTTTGGGAATCAAGTACCCTTGATAAAATCGACTTCAAGTGCTGAAAAGTTGGCGGTCGATTTCTTTTGAAAATCATTGGCTAATAACCGAGTAGCCACGGTTATTAACCAAGTTTGAGAACAGCGTCTTTATCCTATTCACAAGCTCGACACAAACATTGCCCTCTCCGTAATTACGTTTCTGTGGAAACTTATCCGCGTTCGGAAATGAGCCTTGAGCGATACTAAAATACTGTAGCGTGACTAAAAGGACTGCCCTGCCTGGGAGCAAAATAGTCATCTCATTTATTAGATTGTGCAAGTTGTCATAGTAACGACAGATGGATAAGGAGGGCGTGCAGAAACGTAATCAGTCTTATTCGCGACAGTTTAACTTTCCAGACAACGTTAAAAAATGACATTTTAAAGTGACGGGTTTTTGACAATAAGGTGTTTGGGCGGTGCTTAGTGAAAACATTTCCATGTACTGTAGGCCTGAGAGGCGTCGTTCTGTTTCAATGGATTTGATTGGAACGACAAGTTTGTTGAGAGCCACTTCCATAGATCACAGCACAGTCCATAAGTATTTGGACAGTGACACACATTCTGTTGTTTAGATTTCGGGCTTGGCTGGCCCGGGGGTCCCCTGAAGCAGCAGACAGGTACCGGGTGGCCAGAAGGGCTGCGGCTTCGGCAGTCGCTGAAGCAAAAACCCGGGTATGGGAGGAGTTCGGGGAGGCTATGGAGAAGGACTTTCGGTTGGCCTCGAGGAAGTTCTGGCAAACCATCCAATGACTCAGAAAGGGAAAGCAGGGCTTGTCTCAGGCTGTTTTCAGCAGGGGAGGAGAACTGCTGACCGGGACTGGGGATATTGTCGGGCGGTGGAAAGAGCACTTCGAGGAGCTCCTGAACCCGAACAACACGTCCTCTGTGGAAGAGGCAGAGCCAGAAGAATCGGGGGAATCTGCACCTATATCCCTGGCGGAAGTTGCTGAGGTAGTCAAAAAGCTCCTCAGTGGCAAGTCGCCAGGTGTAGATGAGATTTGCCCTGAGATGCTGAAGGCTCTGGACATTGTTGGGCTGTCTTGGCTGACACGCCTCTTCAGTGTCGCGTGGAGGTCAGACCGGGGTGGTGGTCCCCATTTTCAAGAAGGGGGACCGGAGGGTGTGCTCCAATTATCGGGGTACACACTCCTCAGCCTCCCTGGGAAAGCTTACTCTAGGATGCTGGAAAGGAGGCTCCGACCGACGGTCGAACCTCGGATTCAGGAGGAGCAATGTGGCTTCCGTCCTGGCCGTGGAACAGTGGACCAGCTCTTTACCTTGGCAAGGTTGCTGGCGGGGTCATGGGAGTTTGCCCATCCAGTCCACATGTTACATTACGTGGCATTTAGCAGACGCTCTTATCCAGAGCAACGTACAACAAAGTGCAAATCAAACACAAGAACAAGTGCAAAAGTGGACCTGAGAGGACAGTACAGTTCCGAGTCCAAGAGTAAACATACAGAAATTCAGAACCCTTGAAACATGTGCTTTGTGGACTTGGAGAGAGAAGGCTTTCGACCGTGTCCCCCGGGAAACCCTGTGGGGTGTACTGCGGGAGTATGGGGTACCGGGGCCGTTGTTACGAGCCATCCGGTCCCTGTATAACCAAAATGAGAGCTGTGTCCGCATTCTCGGCACAAAGTCAAGCACGTTTCCTGTGGGTGTTGTGTGGGTGTCCGAGGCCATGGTTCTCTGCAGGCAAACGGTGGATTGCTCCCTCCGGGTTGGGAACGAGTCTTTGCCCAAAGTAAAGGAGTTCAAGTATCTCAGGGTCTTGTTCACGAGTGAGGGTAGAAGGGAGCGTGAGATCGACAGGTGGATCGGTGCAGCGTCAGCAGTAATGCGGGCGTTGCACCGGACCGTCGTGGAGAAGAAGGAGCTGAGCCGGAAGGCGAAGCTCTCGATTTACTGGTCGATCTACGTCCCAACCCTCACCTATGGTCACGAGCTTTGGGTAGTGACCGAAAGAACAAGAACACGTATACAAGCGGTTGAATTGAGCTTCCTCCGTAGGGTGGCCGGGCTCAGCCTTAGAGATAGGGTGAGGAGCTCGGACATCCGGAGGGAGCTCGGAGTAGAGCCGCTGCTCCTTCGCGTCGAAAGGAGCCAATTGAGGTGGTTCGGGCATCTGGTCAGGATGCCTCCCGGGCGCCTCCCTTTGGAGGTTTTCCGGGCTCATCCAACTGGGCGGAGACCCCGAGGGAGACCCAGAGCCCGCTGAAGAGATTATATATCTCTCCTGGCCAGGGAACGCCTCGGGATCCCCCAGGAGGAGCTAGAATGCCTGGAATACCCGGCTTTGCTCAGTCTGTGCCGTTTTATGAATTGTTGTATTTAAATAAAGTAGGCTAGAGCCTATGCCCTTTTTCTAATTGGTCTAGCCCACGAATTGGTCTAGCCCACGAACGAACAATGTTTATTGCACATCAATCAATCAGTTTTATGTTTTGGAAATGCACTAAAAGCGAATTAATTAATACGAATGACGAAGTGTCAGTGTCCCTTTAAATGTAATCCACTATTCCTTATGAAATAAATAACAGTAGAATATGAGAGTAATCAAATAGCAGCAATTGGACATTGATACATTGTATCAGTTTATTAAGGGAAGTAGTACTGACGACGCAAGCAACAGCATAGCCAGTGGCACTGCAAGCGAAGTCGATTGTATAAATTGTGTGGGACTCGGCGCCTCCGCATAGTCCACTTTTGCGAGTCTCTCCCACAGATTAGTAGCTACTGATATTAGGATACTAATAATTCTATAACATTAACTTGGGCTGATGTCTGGGGAAACAGGGGGCCCCCCGAAAGCATCGTTAGTTAACGTCACCTCTAATGCACCTGAAAATAATATTTAATCAGGCAGGAGTTTAACACAGCGGTGAACTCTTATTTTGGCTGCCGGGTGTGTAGGTTGACCAATGAGGAGCAATCAGCATTTTAGGCCCGCCCAGACTGCGAATCAAATAATCAACTGTTTTTCTCAAATTAATTATGCATTCCAGTAATGGGCGAATTATAAACGGACCGGAAACACTGGTCAGGTGTCAAACGGTAGACCCCAGGCTCAACGGATGAACTATGGCCTCACTCGATATCTGAAATATGTTTATGAATGGCATGACACATCATGAGGTCTCGGGAAAGCTTCAAGAAATGGGCGTCCATCAAAGAACCTCTGTCCGGATAGTAGGCTACTCGTGGAACACAATTTGTGGGGTTTCAGATTCTCATCTGGAAATAGCTGTAAGGAGGGCAGTGAATTAGGTGATTATCAGTTAGGATTCACGAATGACATTACGTTACCAATCTTCTATCTGTAGCTACTAACGTTACAGATAGTAGCCAACAGTATAGCCCAGGGGTGTCCAATCTTATCCAGAAAGGGCCGGTGTGTGTGTGCAGGTTGTTGTTTTAGCACAGGACTAAGACAGCTGATTCTACTCATCAAGGTCTTGATTAAAGACCACAATTAGTTCATTCGTATAATCAGGTGTGTTACTGCTGGGTTAAAACAAAAACCTGCACCCACGCCGGCCCTTTTAGGATTAGATTGGACACCTCTGATATAGCCTATCGAAGTAACTCATAATGATTTGTAGGTCATCATCACACTTGTCCCTGTGTTGGATCTGTATGTCGCTCTGCATAAGAGCGTCTGCTAAATGCTTGTAATGTAGTGTATATGCAGGAGATTGTCGGGTTGGACGAATTTTGAGAGAAGTTTAGTTTCCATACCATGAAGATTAGAATGACATCAAGTATGTTAATGGTCTTTTTAAGGTTAAACAACGATTTCAACTTTGAAGTTTTGTCATTTTATTATATTAAGTCAACAATAACTTCATAAAATGTAATTGTCAAGCTTATGCTTAGTGTTTAAGCCAACTATATTTATTCGGCATCCCATATAACACCGAATACCTGTCATAAATTACACCTGAAACTGAATAAAGAATTGGTATTGTTTGGTGTAACCCATGTCATTGCTTGCCCTGTAGATGGCTATTGAAAATATATTTGCCAGTTAACTATGCCAGTTAAAAACAACATAACCATCTATGACAAGGTCAGTACCCTCGACTGATTATGTCAGATAATATTTCATATAAATTATAATAATTAAATAAACATAATTTCATACCTTCATATTGCTTTTATACCGACCTGCAGTTGTAAATTATGGAATGTGGGACCAAGTTTGTGTTGATCATGGCAGGGAGTTTTACCTGTGCCTGTATATGCAAAACAGACTGTCAGAATACAGACACAACCAGCAAAGGCAGCCATGTCTCCAAACACAATAAACAAAGCTGTGGTTCAGTCAAAGCCACTGGGCTACATTATAGGCTACTTTCATTTATTTATCTCAGGGCCGCCTTTCCCTGAGCGTCCATAGCGTTACATTTGCATTGAAAAATCTCCATTCTGTGAGATTTATATCCCATACAGCCTCTTAAAAACGCATTCGTAGCTCAGAAACCTGTGCAATTGAACATTCCTTTTATAAAGTCTTGTATAGCTTCATTTCTCAGTTCTTGAACCACTGGTTATACACGTTTTACATGGCTATTTGAAGGTTGGTGCGCAGTTTATAATGAATTAATAGAAAATGTGTTGAGGCAAACCTGTTGACACCAGGTCTCTGTTATTTAGAAACCTGCTTCATTGCAGGTTTCCAACTTTGACACTAACATGCAATATACAGGTAATACAGACGAGGCCAGGTTGTGAACTGGGGTAGCAAGCCTTTCTGCTACTGCACCTTGCAGGTCCCAATTAGCCTCGTAGGAAGAAGGAGGTATCATGCACTCCCTGGAAATGTACTTCTAATCAGAGTTTGTAGATTGGAAAAATGGTGTATAAAATGATGTTAAAGAGTTGTCCGGATGTCCCACATATCAATTCTATGCGAATTAGTGCCAGCATTATCGTAAAATCTACTTTCACTATATCTCGGGCAGTATTGCCGATAACTGAACAAATATGGTGTCTAGACCCATGTTTTGAGGGTCAAAGATCACAGTAAGATGACCGCAGAGCAGAACTTTGCAGAACATTGCCCTGATATTTCAACTCCTTTTGACAATGCCATCAATTACAACTGCATGCCATTTCAAGATGCCTTGATTTGCCTTATCAACTTCCATAAGAGGTATTCTTAATTCAGATTTACGTTATTTGACCTCTGCAGTAGGCTACAGAGTATCCGTTGGAATAGACTACTCAAGCCGGTTCCCAACACAATTAGGTAATTCTGCTCTTGTGCTAACATTATGCAGGACAAACATTGATTACTGTACTGGAAAAAGGGATTGTTACACGGTTCAGGTCTCATAATATTCTTTATTGACATGACGTGAGACGCATCAGACATAGTGCTAGGACGCCTGATTTATCTAACGTTAAATCATTATTATGAATCATAACACCCGATGCCTTTTCTAGGTATGGATTCTGCTAAGTAAAGCTATAGTCCTGCATAATGTTAGCACAAGATCATGGCTGAGATTTTCTGCATGTAATGTAGAACTGTGAGAAACCCCTGCTTCAGAAAGTAGATTTACTAACCATGTATTTGCTCGATTGTACATCCAGTAAACAGCCAGGTAGGAGAACTAAATAATGAAATCAGCTGGTTTAGCGCATGGGTGGATCAAATACATGGTTTGTACATGGTCAAGTTAAAGTTCAGTTACATTACATTACATGAATGACATTTGGCAGACACTCTTATCCAGAGCAATGCACAGTTGATTAGACTAAGCAGGAGACAATGAAGGGTTAAGGGCCTTGATCAAGGGCCCAACGGCTGTGCGGATCTTATTGTGGCTCGACCGGGAATCGAACCACCGATGGGTCCCAGTCATGCACCTTAACCACTACGCTACAGGCCGCCCCCGGTTCAAACTCAAGATTATTTGTCATACTACATCATGCAAGTACAATGAGCAGTGAAATGTTATTGCTGAGTTCTAAGTGTGTTTATTAAGTAGAAAGTGTTACATTTAGCCGAGTGCACTTGCACGCACACAGTAGGCTTATTATTCTTTTGGGCAATTATTATTTTTTCAACATATAGCTAGCAAAGCAAATTGGTATCTGAAGAGGCAATTTATTCTTGCATAATCCCTTCACTTATCATGGCACATACTGTCCCTGCAATTCAACTCGCAAAGAATGTACCTGAGGCTACGACTGACAGTGATGTCAATGCATATTTGACGTGAAAAAAGTAATTGATTTGGGGACAATTAGATGTCTGGCTAACAAGTCAGCCTTTCTATCAAACATACTGTCAGATCATATTCACAGTTTGTTAACCATAGGCAAAGTTATTGACAGAAAGGCTTGCTAGCATAAAGTTAGCTTTCAAGGTTATGGTCATTGGCATCAGTCAAGTGATGGGTGGTTGTCGAGCATTTGCTAAGGTGGCGCAGAGGGATCATAATGCAAGTCAGCAGTCAGCAAAGCAAAAATAACATATTGAATATTGTTAAAATATAAATACATTGAAATACAAATAAAATATATATTTTAATGTAGAAAATAGTAGCATAAATTGCACATTTTTATTTATTTAGCAAGTGGCCATGGTGTAAGTGGGATAATACACTCTGGGGTGTGCTGTTATCAAAAAATAATGCCCCCGCATCGTGCATTATTTTTCGATAACAGGACACCTCATTGTGTATTATCCCTTATATCACATCTCCTATTTAGCATATATGAGCTGTTACCATCAGGCAGACGGTATAGCATGCCGTCCCTCTGAACCAACTGGGCTTGCAGATCGTTTGTGCCTACCAGTATTGTAGGCTATGCTGCACCTTATAATAGGCCGTGTAGAGCATTACATTGCATTACATTACATTATTGGCATTTGGCAGTCGCTCTTATCTTATACAGTTCATTAAACTAAGCAGGAGACAATCCTCCCCTGGAGTAATGCAGGGTTAAGGGCCTTGCTCAAGGGCCCAAAGGCTGTGCGGATCTTATTGTGACTGCACTGGGATTAGGACCACCGACCTTGCGTGTCCCAGTCATTTACCTTAACCACTATGCTACAGCACTTTGGTGATATGTTGTGTACAGGTCTGTGGTTATGTTGAGGTGTTCTGTTGTTTGTTGTTGGTGCTGTTGTCGTAGTGGTTGTTGGTATTGTAGTTGTCTGTTTGTTTTGTCTGACTAATAAATTATCTATCTATATCTATCTATCTATCTGAAATCGTGATCAATAATTTGGTAAGGTGGGGAACTTCTGCTGGTCACTTTAGACAACACTATTTGGGATGTATATAGATCCTCAGCTAGTTGTTTTGCTCATTTTCGAGATAACTTTAACAGACGTGGAGCAGTTATTCAGTTAAGAGTCTTTCAATTCTCGCTTTTGGAATTAGTCCCCATTCTTCCTGGCAGAACACCTCTAGCTCAGAAATATTCTTTGGGCTCCTTGCTGTACGGCATGTTTGAGATCTCTCTGCAAATTTTATTCAAGTCTGGGGACTGTGGTGGCCGTTCCAAAACCTTCATCCGTCTTCCCTGGAGGTACTTCATGTTTGATTTCGAGGTATGCTTTGGATCATTGTCTTGCTGGCATACCCAACCTCTCATCTACTTCAATGTCTGGACTGTCTGTATTAGCCTCTATAATTTCTTGATATTTGCTGGAATCCAGTCTTCCATCCACTCGCACAATATTTCCTGTTCCCCCAGCTGCCACACAACCCCCAAGCATAATGGATCCAACTCTATGCTTCACAGTTGGCAAGGTATTCTTCTCTGCAAAGGCTTCACCTCCGAACATACCTTCTTTGGTGTATGTCACATACAGATTCATTGTAACAGACATTTAAACCAGGGGTGGTCGGGTGGACTGCTCATGACATCTCTTGATGTTGCAGCTAATGACATTGGCAATGCCAGTGATGAACGTGATGCCAAAAAGGAAAGGAGGGCTTGGAGTTGTGTCTCTAAAAGTGGGTGTACCCATAAAGTTTAATTTTAGTCACATTGCTTCACTTCTTTTTTTAGTCACTGCCAATTTCAAATGGTCTGCTCTGAGTAAATGGGAGGAAGAGGATAACAGGGTGGGGGACGGCTAACCAACATTAGTGGAGGCAGGACTCACCCTCTTAGTCATGGGTCAAGTCAGACTTGATGTCATCCAGATACTCAGATTGCCCGTTTCTCCAGCAGTTTCTTTGGCCTGCACAGCCACATTTTAATCAGTCACAAGAGAGTCTCATGAGAACAACTTTCTGAGCTGTTACATGATATGCCTATTATGTATCAGATACTGCAATTACTGCAAAGCTACCAAGGGGAGCATCTGGATACAAATTCCTTTGACCTATAGGGCCAGTTTCACAGACACAGACCAAGGCTGCTCCTAGACAAATTTGATTTTGTCCAGAACTAAGCTTAATCTGTGTCTGTGAAGCAGACCCATAGTTTGCCTCAGACTAACTATGTTTTCAGCTGGCATGAAGTTGGGGGTCTATCATCGAATGGAAATGTAGAATCATGCAGTTCAGTAAGTATTCAGACAGTGGTACAATTCAAGGTATTTTGGCTCTGTACTCCCAACGCACTGGATTTGAAACAAAGCAATGAATAATGTGGTCAAAATGCGGAGTGTTACCTTTAATTTGAGGGTATTTACACCCATATCAGGTAATCAGTGTAGGAATTACATCCCTTTTTATACATAGTACCCCCCATTTTAGGGGAATAAAAGTAATTGAACAGCTTCTAATTAGTCTGATGTATTCAATCACTTCCTTACTGAAAGATTTCCTATACCTTTCCTATCTAGTTTTGATTCTAGGCTTTTGTTTGCCTTTGGCTGTTTGTCAACACGAGGAACTGTGTTGTGCCAATGAAGGTCAAGCGATCAATTGAGATTGCTTTATTCTTTTACATTCTTTTAAGGTCAGAACTAACTATTTATTGTATGATGGTACCAAAAAGGTATTTCCAAAAGGTATAGACCTTTTCAGTTATTTGAATTCATAATCGTAGGCTATAGCTGTTGTGTGAATGTAAAGGTAAATCTGTGAATGGCTTCAGATTACATTGGATGCTGTTATTATGGTACAGTGTGTATTAAGCATAGCAAAATTAGAGAAATCGAATGCATTGCAATATGAAGTTGTATTATTTTCATCTATTCCTATGGTGATTTTATGGGTGGAGTGCAATGTATTACCAGACTCTGAGCTATTGATCATGATGACATCAAGAACTAATGGCCAATAAATGTTTTATTCTTGCATATCTCCTCACATAGTTTAATCAGATTTGTACATAGAGATATTTCATAGAGGGATTTGTTGCATGAGCTATGAGGTGGCATGGTGGCACAGTGGATAACAGTGTTGCCTAACAACAACAATGTCAAGGTTTTGAAACCTGACCTTTCTGTGTGGAGTATGCGTAGCAGGGATAGGTTGACTAGTTCGCCCATAGGCACTGTCTGAGGTGGGGCACGACAACGCTCCTATGTCGTAACTCTTAAATTCAAAAGAATGTCGTTGCCCTTGGCTATTGGCGAGTTCGCCTTTAACAGACTGGGAGCTTGTTCATCTGGCAAATTATTTGGACGAGTGAGATGTGGTGTTCAAATCCCACCTTGGACTCAGGAAAATCTCTTACACGTTGCATTGGTGCCATGACCTGGATTGGCCGTAAAAATGAAAAAGTGGTTGCTGCGGAATTTCAAAATGGAAGTCAAAGGGCGATGACGCATTGTTCCCCCAAGTTTGTCTGTTTAATGGGTGGTAATGTAGGCGTTCTGTCTGATAGATGGCTCCATGGGATGAATACAAAGTGGGTAATCTACCGCAGGACACTGTCGGCACCTGATTGGATAGCACTGTGTTTGTCTGTTTTGGCAAAACCGAACAATATGGCGGATTGTAGCAATACTTTTTCTTCGTCCTCTTAAACAGACCATTAAGATATGTTTTTGAAAACATTTGACCCGAGAAATAAACAATACATTTGCTTAATCTTGGTTCATATTTTATCTGCTACAACTAGAATGTTTCATCCTAGTTTTGTGAGCCATGCGAGCTGTACTGGACGCAGTTGATTTGTATTGTCAGAGCACTGTATGCAGATACAGAACTGTCAAACATACACTGCACTAACCGGACTGTGCACATCATGCTCCGCAAGGCTCTCTGTAGAAAATTAATGGAATGCATTGCATGCCTGATTTTGTTGTGTAAGCACCTTTACATGGATAGCTCGGCTAGTTCGCCCACAGGCACTGTGTGAGGTGTGGCGAAGGCCCGGAGCAGGTTACCATGACGATGCTCTCTTTCAAAAGAACGCCCTTGCATTTGGCTATAAGCAAATTCACCTTTAGCTGGTAACGCATTCATCTGGCAAATTCTTTGGAATTTCATACCTTGGACCCTTGATGACACATCATAGCAGAGACTGCTGTGACAAGGGCAGATTAATATAATTTCTCTCATTACAGTGGCTGCATTAGTTCAATACCCAATACTCGTGACATATAATTCATGTTCTACATCCCCTTTCTTAAGTTGGTACCAAGCAGCAACATAAAGTAGCTCTGCTGAATATCAATAACATCAATATTTGGAGAGTAATAATGAAAACAAGTTCCAGTGTCATTCCGATGATTATGGGAGCAACTGCAATAAACAATAAACATATTCAACAAAGGCCCTGAACTTAGCACTGCATTATGCGCATTAGGAAATCCACTTTTAGATTCATGTTCAGGTTTAAACCATTTCAGTGTTTGTATTTAGGTTTTGGCTGACTGATGGTGCCCCCTGATCGGGTCGTGTTTTATAAAGACTTTCGCTAGTGTTTCGGATTGAATAAGGGAGGACCTCATTTCCTTACAGATTGCCTTTAGCACACCCATCCGATTGTACCCTTGGGAGGTCTGCAGCCTGGCAACCCATTGTTCAGACAGTGGGCAAAGTGGACTGCTGGACTTGTCATAGCTGCGTTTCTGAGACTGTTTCTTTCTGAGGAGTTTGGCTTTTACCTGCTGAGTGTTTAGAGGGGCTGATCTGAGGAGTTGTCTGCTAACTGGGAGGGTAGTGCATGTCTGTCGTGACATCGGTCTCTGTGCAGGTGAGCCAAGTTTCAAGACACGGGACACATTCCTCAGATTTAACAGATTGAGAGATCCGTTTAATCTATTTTAGATTTTTCCATTAGCTGTTTTGTACTTCGCACTGCTCTTTGAACCACTCCATTGACTTGCGGGTACTCTGGCCTGCTGTTGATGTGTTTAAAGTCCCACTGTGTGGTGAAATCCCGGAAGCTGGTGTATTGTTTAGCATTATCAGATATAACTGTGAGTGGTGGCCCGTGGACTGAGAAGTGTCTTTTCTGCTTTGTGATGGCTGTGGCTGAGGTCTTGTCACGGAGTAGGTCAATTTCGAACCATCCAGATTAGGAGTCTACAAGCACCAGATAGTCAGTCAAAGATATCAATTGCTACTGTAGACCATAGCAGGTCTGGGACTGGATGCAGCCGAAGTGGCTCCTTCTGTTGATGTGGCTTTGTACTGTTGCAAACAGCACATGAGAGTACTTCCTGCTCTATGTCCTTGGTCATAGTGGGCCCGAAAAACTACATCCCGGGCTCTGCGCTTAGTTGATTCTGTGTCTGGGTGTCCTCTGTGCAAAAGGTTTTATGTACTCTTCCTGTAGCGTCTGTGGAATTACCACTTTAGGGCCCTTTCATTATGATTACATCCTCAATGGGTCAGTTCGTCCCTGAAAGGGAAGAACAGACAGGCAGCCGGTGGAACGCCATGCTCTTTGGTGGGCCATCCATGCTTGAAGACAATGCTTAGTCTCTGTTAGTGTGTCTGCCCCACAGTTCTTTGAGGCGGCGGAATGAAATGTCACGGAACTCGCATTCGAGGGGGTTTAACCTCAGGTGTACTTGACGCGCACGGTCGAGTACCTTTTTGCGTCGTGTTCCTCTTCACCGTGGCCGCCCACAAAAATGATCAGCAATGATCGCCATCATCATCGAGAGATGGGATTTGAACCCCCGGTTCAATGCTTCACTTTTCCTATTGTCTTTAGAGTCTATTACATCGGTGATCACCTCCATCAACATAAAATTATTAATCAGTCACTTGTGGCTTGGTCTGGCTCTGCCTAGTCGACATATTTCCTGGGGCCCTATCTCTGCCTTTGTGCAAACCTGAAGCATTTCTTTACCCTTGTGTTGTCTTAAGGGTCAAAAATGACCCGCCACTATGTTTAACAGCAGAGAAAACCCCCTAAATTATCTTCTCTCAACTTGAAATTTGATGATAAGTTTGTGATGAGTGACAGGTTGTTTCTTCATGCAAAATAGATTTGAAAAATATTAATTCAATTAAGCTGCTTTATTTTAGGGGTTTAGTGAAGGTGGGTAAATTTTTAGGACAAGGGGAGTATACAGAATGTGAAGATTACACAAGTGTTAAAGTGGTTTGACTTTTTGCAATTATGGTGTGTTGACTGCCTTCACAATTATTACAGTTAGCTATGGAATGTGGGGTATTTCTCGCTGACTATGATTTCACATGTCACATATTCAATTTCTGTGAAAACTGGTGCTGCTCGCTGTCAACATTAGTGGGTGTTTGCTGTGGCGTGACTGAAGTCATAGTATGCTGTTCAGTCAGCTCATATACTGAATAGCTAAAGTCAAATCACTATCACGCAAGATCATTTTTCTCAGACTGTCATTGTTTATGCCACACACAAGTCTGTCATGGATGAGTTCCTCACCTAATATTCCAAAATTGCAGCTCTTGGCTTTAACTCTCAGATCAATGACATATGACTCAGTTGATTCACCTTGTTTTTGGTTCCTGGTGTTATATTTGTTTGAGGATGGCGGATCTTCTCCAGTTTCTCTGCGGGAGTGATGATTCAGCCATCATTGCCCGGCTCTCTCACCTCAGCTGCATAGACGAATGTGCGATCTGGCTACCTGGCTCGATGGCTTCTGATCCTGCTAGGTTGAGGAGAATGAATGCTTGCGTTTGGGCAAACTTGTCATAGTGAGCTGCCACCATGAAGACGTCAAACTCCTATTCAAACACTCGCCAGTTCTTTCGATGTTGCCACCGAAGACGAGCGGGTCAGGTCTGCACCATTGATTAAGAAACAGAACATTTCTGCTACCAGTGTTTAAAGGTACAATGGGTCATTTTGGACTTGTAAAGGTCAAGAGATGGAAAGCAGCAACAAACGCCTTCAAACCACAACACTGTTTATCCCTCCCCCTTCACTGTAAACGCGCTGAGTTGAAACGCCATTGGCTGTGGCAATTATAACCAATTTTCAACCAATGAATTATTGTACAGTTATACATTGTTTTGTTACAGAATGTCGGGCCGTCAACTGTGTATTTTGAAACCCGAATTTAAGGACTATAAACACAGACAGTGGGTGAGTCAACATGTCATTGAGCCTTTTTCAATGATAGGAAGGGATGTACAATGATCTTGTAACAATGTTTTAATCTTGATGTGAATAAGAACAAGTTTAGTTTCTTCAGGCAAATTTTCTTTCTTATGTCTTTTCAGTGTAATCTATGGGACTCAATGTACTGTATACATAGACAGCAGAACGATTTTATGTAAGGGGGTGCTGAACACTAGGTACAGTGTTCCAACAATGAAACAGCAAGCCTTCTCTGCATGCTTTAAGTACATTCAAGCTAATGGTTAAGCATTCTAGATCATTTTGACGAAGTCATTGTAAGGAATGTACATTATATTCTCTCAGACACCAGAGGTGAAATATTTCAATATGGGTTTCAACCACAAAGCTCCTCCCTGTTGCAGAAAATGAGTTCAGTTTGTTGTTTTGCTCACTTCCGAGATTGTAACCATAACAGACGTCTAGCAGCTATTTTGGTAAATGACACCGAACCCCACCTTTCCTACAAAAATGTTAAATGTATTACTCACCCAATAACATTAAATGCTGTAACTTACACACCTCAGTCCTGAAAAAACACTCATTCGCAAAACACTATTACCAATGATGTTCCATGATTTGTACGCCCATGATGATTATCAGTCTGACTATTTGTTTGGTGGTCCCCCAGCATACACAGCAGTGGGTGACAGAATCTGTTGTCAGTGAAATACATGAATTTTGTTCATGTTTAATGAATGTACAGCCCTATAAAAGCATAAATAAGGAAGTCGAAGATACAATCATACAGCTTGCTTTTTAATTTAATTAGAAATATATTACTGTTAGCTCTATGACCTGGGTCAAGGGTAATAACTTTTGCATATTCTAATGTGTTACAGCACTACTAGGATATCCAAGTTATTAAGTATAAAAAAGAGATGTATCTTATCTCAAGACACCGCCTGGTTCAGATAATGTTGAATAAAGACATGGAAAAAACAGCGTCTCCTTGGGGTGCATACAGCATTGCTGAATACAAGGACCATATGACAGAGCATTCAGCTCCCATATGTGATTCAAAAGTAATAGGAAGTTGACCCTCCGTCTCATCTGGATTTCACCCTATTTCTCTCTTGTATTTTTATATAATATTTCCATTCTCTTGTCTCTTTTATTGCATGATGTTTTTATGCTTTCCATTTCTTGCAGCAGCGTTGTCCTTTTTGGTGAAATCAGTGTAAGCCTACTTCACAAAGCCTGACACACCTCTGGATAATGGACTGCATATACAGTAACATCTCTTGATGTTGCTGCTACTGACATTGACGATGTCAGTGATGAACGTGATGATGAACACCATGTCAGATGATAAAGAAATTCCATAAAGGAAAGGAGGGGATGGACAGAGGTCTGATCTGGAAGGGTGGACCCCAAGAAGTTCCATTGAGTCACATTGCTTCACTTCCATTTTTAACTGAAGCAGCCTGTCTCCCAATCCACTGCCAATTTCAAAAAACCTAATCTCAGTAAACAGGAGGCAGCGGATGAGAGGGTGGGGGGACCCAGCCAGCTGGGAGCATTACTGAAAGCCAAAATCACACCCTTCTACTCACAACTGTTTGGCCTGCATTGTCAGTCACAAGAGAGTCTCGGGAGGACATCTTTCAGAGCTGTCATTTGATATGCCTATTCTGTGTCAGCTTCTGCAATTTCTGTACAATCCACTAAGGGTCCAATCCATTCAAATTTCTTTGCTTTATAGGGCCAGTTTCACAGACCAAGATCAAGCCTAGTCCTAGACAAAATTCATTTTTAATGCAAACTCCATACAAAATGCAATTTAGTCTAGGACTATGCTTTGATTTGTGTCCCTGAAACCAGCCCTTAGTTCACCTCCAGTAGACTATATTTCCTGCTTTATTTCAAGTTGGGGGTCTGTTGTCGAATGCAGATGAAGACTTGTGTATAGATATATTCATACAGATGTGTGTATGCATCCATCGGGTTGCCTTCTTCCCCTACATTGCAAGTCAGCCATCAGGGGACTGAACGCAGACAGGTAAGCAAAGATGGAAAGTCCAGAGGTCAGAGCCTGCCATGTGTTTCTTCCACTGCAGATTTCACTAATTCATTCTACCTCACAATTCTAAGGCTTTTTATATCAATGACTATCCTGATCCTGTATTTTCCATGATTGGCAAAAGACATTGGCGAAGTTCTGGTTTAACATTAACTGTCAGGCGGCAAGGCAGAAGAACCTGTCGCAACCAGGAAGTGTGCTGAATGGAGGTTTTAATTCAGACAAGGACAGCTCAAACAGAAACAGGTCAATCGCTAGCAGACAAATGTATTAAGGGTCCGGCAATCGTTATCACAGCATATAGTCCGTTACATTACATTATTGGCATTTGGCAGACACTCTTATCCAGAGCAACATACAGTTGATTAGACTAAGCAGGAGACAGTCCTCCCCTGGAGCAATGCAGGGCTAAGGGCCTTGCTCAAGGGCCCAATGACAGGGCTATGCGGATCTTATTGTGGCTACACCGGGATTAGAACCACTGACCTTGCGTGTCCCAGTTATTTACCTTACGCTACAGGCCGCCAGTCCAAAATCAAAACCAGTAAATTAAAACGCAAACAAAATCAGCAATCAGAAAACAGATGGGTATAAATACACGGGTGAATTAACTAAGATGACGAACAGCTGAAATGAATGAATGGCAGGACTAAGGAAAGCGTAGGGATTAAAACATGTGAAACGCCAAATAACCCATGTGAATGTATTTTAGTTTGCAACACACCAAAACAAGAAATAATCAATGACACATGAACACTTGTGCAGGCAATGTATGAAGGGATATAATTTAAGTAATCTGGTCAGGCAGGGATGAGTTATGACTCATATCTTGATGCATAACACAAACAAGACATTTTTAGATTCACTTTTTACTAAACACAGCTCACCGTCAAAGCATTTCTTTCAAAATATGCTTTTTTACAGATCACATTAGACTGGATGGAAATAACGCAAACTTAAAGAACAAGTCTTCGTTCCCAAAGTAGTCATTCTCCTATATTACAATAAATAAACACAGAAACTGTACAAATGTCTCAAAGATTTGTTTTAGAATTCTTCTAAGTCACATACAGTCCCCTCCAAAAGTATTAGAACAGCAAGGCCAATTCCTTCGTTTTTGCTATACACTGAATACATTTGGAGTTGAGATAAAAAGATTAACACAACACAATGGAGTTTCAGCTTTTATTTCCTGGTATTTACACCTAGATGTGTTAAACTACTTGGAACATAACGCCTTTGGTATCAGACCACCCAATTTTTAGGTGAGCAAAAGTATTAGAACTGCAAGTATGTAAGTAAATGAACTGCATCAAGCCTGCGACCAAACTGACATCACCAAACTGTCGCATTCTTCTTTTGTGAGGCTTTTCCAGGCTTTTACTGTAGCCTCTTTCAGTTATTGTTTGTTTCTCAGTTCAATTTACTATTCAGGAGGTGAAATGCATGCTCAATTAGGTTAAGGTCCGGTGACCTGGGCAGTCTACAACCTTACACTTTTTCTCCAAAATGAGATCCTGTGTGTTGCAATGTGTTTTGGGTCATTGTCTTGATGCATGATGAAGTTCCTCCCAATTAGTTTGGACACCTTTCTCCGTAAGTACAATCATGAGTTACATCATCAATAAAGATGAGTGAGCCCACCCCAGAAGTAACCATGCAAGCCCAAGCCATGACACTTCCTCTACTGTGCTTCGCAGATGAGCTCGTATGATAGAGGTTAATTTTGGTTTCAGTCCATAAGACTTTGTTACAAAACGTTTGTGGCTCATCTCAAAATTTTTCTGCTAATTGTAATCTATCTCGCCTTCCGAATCTTACTACTGATGAGTGGTTTGCATCTTGTGGTATATCTTCTATATTGCTGTTCACTAAGTCTTCTTCAAATGGTTGATTGAGATACCTTCACCCTTGCCCTGTGGAGATGTCACTGACTGATGTTTTGGGGATTTTCTTCACAGCTCTCACAATGTTTCTGTCATCAGCTGTTGTTTTCCTTGGTCGACCTGTTTGATGTCTGTTGCTCAGTACGCTAGCAGTTTCTTTAATTTTCAAGACATTCCAAGTTGTTGTCCAAGCTCTCCCCAATGGTTGTGCAATGGCCCTGATCTCTTTTTCTGTTCTTCATGTTTTCTAAGAAAAATGCAGTCTGCACAGGCCAAATCCAAGGCTAAAACCAAGAGTAGACATTCATAACTATTTATCATTTGACCAATCAATCAAACAGGACACATCTCGGCAACAAGAAGCACCTGTCAGTCACATGTTCCAATACTTTTGCTCACCTAAAAATGTAGTAGTCTTATACAAATGTGATATGTTCAAAGTTGTTTAAGAAATGTAGATAAAAATACCATGAAATAAAAGCTGAAATTCGGATCTGTCATCTGATGTACATCTTTTGACCTTAAACTCAATTGTCTTCACTGTATATGAAAAACAAAGGAATTGACCTTGCAACGATACTTTTGGAGGGGACTTTATAAATGACAGTGTGTTTGGCAAATGGGGAAACAAACATACAGGTACATTAGTGACTTCATCAGTTTGTCTAACATCCTTCATAAACATGCATTGGGTACAGCATTGCATTTCAGTTCAGTTTTTATTGCACTGCCATTATTTATTTTGTCATGACAGTCGTTATAGAAGCATCAACATTCTACACTTTTAAGGTCCAGTCAAAAAATAAATACAGCATTTTACCCAGTAGGTTTACGTTCTGAAATCAGGCCAACTGATGTTCTTTGCTGCAGTGGTTGTCTACTTCATCAGTCTTTACAGCATGGTCATGTAGTATAAAATTTCCATTGTTTTTTTCAGTAATTGGTGCTTTGCTGATGTGTTCAGTAGTATATATTACCTCTGAAGTTCTATTTACATTTACATGCAGTATTGACCAAATATAGCTGGTTTTACAGACACAGATTTTACTTTGTCCTTCATAATTTAATTTAGCTTGGGACTATGACAAAAGCTTAATAATGTGGTATAATAATAATAATTGAATGTTACTGTATGTAATAAAAAGAACTGAGTTAGACCACACACATCCAACATACCATAAATGCAGGTGCTGTGTAGAGTCCAAATAGATTGATCCTCAGAAGCAGGAGGACCAATTTTGGTCCAAATGTCAATATTTTAGCTATTGTAATGAAATACATAGGAACAGGTTTGACTTTTCCTAGTCATTAATTCTATCAAAAGTTTAATTTGGTGCTGTAAAAGTTATTGTCAGAGAAACAAGCTGAACACATCAAATAAAACCATTTAATCACTAGACATTATATGTGCAGTGTTAAAAGTGCAGAGGAATTAAAATAAATAAAATACTATTTGTACAATATAATTTGCTCTTAAAATAAAACATAAATACACAAATCTTTTTATTTTTTCCCACCCTACATTGTGCAGTATCAAACTTGCAAATGACACTCCCTACTAAGTCTACATTTTAGGTTAAATTCTGAGCACTTCCAATGGACTCGTTTCATTTTAAATTCAGGTTAATGTCCACCTTCAGGATTAATCAGCTTCATGATCAGCATCCATGTTTTACAGTTTAATTTTTACCACAGAGTAGATCATGGCATTACATGCCATAAAGATCCTCTAAGCAGGTTACAAAAAGAAACATCACTGTCATCTAGTGCAAAACAAAATGGTAAACATCGTAAATTAATTGTTTTTACAGGCTAAGATTTTACAGGCATCAGGTGTACCCATAACCTCCCTTTGTGCAGAAAATGGCACACACTGACACCTCAGTGTTCTTCAAGGCAGATTTGATATCATCAAACTATCCTAAACTGAATAATTAACTTGTACCTGTCCTTTAACACGGTTTTGTGCTTTCTGTCAAAATTAACAATACATTAAATAAATACATTATAAATTACATTCATGAAAATAAAATTATAGCATTCTCTCATGTCTTAAAAATCTTCAGTTCACTACACACTCACATTGTAACTTCCTGACCGTTTACGACACAACTTCCGGAACCATGCCCAGTAGAGTAGGATCATGAAGAGCCAGTAAAGGACATAGCTGACAGAGCCATAAATCAAGTACTGGATTTCCAGTTGCTTTGCAGGTGTAGACCAATCTTCCAGGGTCTCCCTGTAAATAGTGTAACATAAGCCAGCCAACAGAATGGCCAACCAAATTGTGAGAGGTAAGAGGGGGATGTAGTTACCCACAATCTTTCGTCTGCCCGAGGTGCCCCAGCTGCTCTTGTTCATGGTGAGAATGGCAAAATACTTGGCAGGTAGGAGGCTGGTCATGTACAGCATGGAGTAGAGCGACATGAAGATCATGATGAAGTTCTTGCGGAGGAGGCAAGCGTAAAAGGCCTTAATCAGGCCAATGATCTGAATGCAGCAGAGAACCCAGATGATGTCCCACACTGATCCTGTCCAGAATAGCTTGATGACAGTTGCCGTGACGAAAAAGGGAAAAATGCCGGACACAATGGCCTCATAGGGCATCCACAGGCTGTGCTTGTGCCACCACAGGGAGTTGTAGAGCCACTCACGGAAGTAGGACTTTGTCCAGCGCGTCTGCTGGTTCAGCCACCTCAGAAACTGGGCTGGGGTCTCTGTGAAACACTTAGACCGGGCTGTGTACCTGGAAAAGGGGCACCAGTGGCTTAGTTTTCCCAAGACTAAAGCAGTTTTGGTTAGCCTCTTGAAACAACAACAATTATGTGACCCCAAAAGCTTCCGAAACACTTAAGTGAAGTTTTGGAAGGGCTAAATGGTGTTGATTGCAATGCCATGATTGCCATTTCAAGTTCACTATTTTTAACTCAAATGGTCCATGAACCACCAATTTTGCCATTGAGAGCATAGGTTGGAGCAACCAGTAGAAACTTATCCTGTGTAAAAAAAAAAAAAAAAACAATGTGCTGGAGTATACCTGAAGCATACTATTTCATGCTTAAGTATAATTAAAGTATAAAGTATAATTAAAATGAATATCAAGCATGCTGAGTAAACTATGTTGTACATAGTTGTGAATCTAAAATATGGACACGTCCCTGCATAGAACTGACCTGTTGTAAAACTGATGCTTTTAATGCTTTTAAACCCTTTTCATTTAAACTGAAAAACATTATACCACATGCTAGGCAGGGTAATATACTCTTAATGTGCATAATGTTCATCTTCAGAGATTTTAGTTGGAAAAGTACCCAGTGAATATTAAAACTCACTTGGTTGCATAGCCCAGGCTAAGCATGCGGTTGGTGAGATGACGGTCATCTCCAAATGTGCAGTGTGTCCCAAGGAACTTCTGATTGTACCAGGCTTCCAAGAACTGCTGAAGGAGGTCATTCCTGTAGAGACCTGAGGAGGGAAATGGAGAATAAAAGTATGTGTACAAATATAAAACTGGTCTCAATTAAAAAAATAAGCTCATACTGGTTTTTTTCCGAGGGTGTCTGTCTCTCTTACCCAGGGGGCCACTGATGCAGGAGACACAGTTGAAGAAGGACTGGCAGGCTCGCTCCACATTGAAGGCCATCCAGTATCTCAGGCTACTCATGAAGCTGATGAAGGAGTCCTTTAAGTTTAGGATCTTCACATCACCACCCACAGCACCATACTTTGGGTTGCTCTCCAGCACTTTGCAAAGCTCCACTGTAGCCAGCGGGTCCAACTTGGTATCTGAGTCACACACCTGTTAAGAGACAGTGGGTGCAGACCCAGATTAGCATTACAAAAATTTTAAGCAGTCACTTCTCACTAAATATTATAATACTTATTTGAAAATAGTCTGACGGAGAATTTATCATCTTGGAGAAGGATTGAAAATAAAATTTGAGAGTAAAAAAAAAAGAAGAAAACATCTTCTGACCTGCACATAATCCACAGAGTCTCCCAAGGCTTTGAAGGCTGTGTACATCACCTCCCTCTTGCCGCCCCACTGTTGCATGATGCAGACACATCGTCTGGTTCTGATCAACTCTTCCACTTCAATCCTCTGGGGGTCTTCCTCCCCAGCCCCCAAAACCGCATCCCCAGCTGGACTAACTGGCTGGTTGTTTACATGGGTGTCAGCTGGTATGTCTGCTCTCTGCTCTCCTTGTTGCTCCTCTGCCTGTGGCCTTTGGTCCCAGGTGTGATAGTTATGGTCCCACTTATAGAAGCCAGGGTTCTGATCAGCAAAGATTTCCCTGAACATATCCATCATGTAAACATCTTCCTCTGTGTTTCCATCCACCACCATGATGATCCTCAAAAGCTCAGGCGGGTACTGCAGGGCTCGGACAGAGTTTAGGCATTCCTTCAGGTAGGCAGGGTCCTCCTGGTATGCAGAGATGGTGAGTCCAATGGTCTTGGTGTAGCTGCAAGGCTCTCTGTGGGACCGCATGCGACGGTGCTCCACAAAGGCAAACAGACTCTGCAGTAGGACATGAAGCCCCAAAATGAGGCCATAGAAGCCAAAGGCAACTATGCCGTATGGTGAGTCCACAAGTGTGAAGCCCTGAACATAGGCCCACACCATCACCCCTAGGACTACCAGGGCAAAGAGGATGGTAAATCCAGCACGACCCACTGTGCCAAGCTTCCTTAACAGAGGTTTCAGGTCCATTTTTATTTGGCAGGTATCTAGCTATAAAAAAAAATCTAAGATTAATGACATGTAGAATACATGTAAAACATAATTTAAAGTAATTTCTTCTACATCTGAGAATACTCAATAGGGTTCGTTTTTTTCATGCGGACTAACCCCAATTCCCCCGCATGCTTATTACCTGTGGGTCCTCTTCTTTGGTCGTATGTATTATTTCTTCTTACTTAACTTGGAGCTAACTGGGCTATAACGGCCCAGCTTTAGGTTCCAAGAGATTTCGAACTCACAAGGAAAACTGTTTATTTTTGGTTGTTTGAATTCATTTATAAATTATATCGTTAACGATACGTGGTCCGTAGGCTATAGTTTAGTCGCCAGCTTGATAAAATACCTAAATCTGACGGTAATTTTGGGCAGTAAAACTAAGTCATGAAGTTAATGTCAGCACATTTCTCTGAAGTAATGACAATTTTTTTTTCGCCAAAAATGTGCAGACTGATAACCCGTAGAATAGCGAAACATAAGATTATCTTATTTATATGATAACCCCGCTAACTTATATTTATTATCTGATTATATGATCGCTAATTGTGTTGTTCTTTTTTCAACAATAATAATAATAATACATAAATACTTAACTAAATAAGTAAGTAAATGAATAGATAAATAAATAAATAAATAAATAAATAAATAAATAGTCATCCTATTCATGAGGAAAACAAGACGACGATGAATAAGTGGACCCATTTGTTTAAAAAGTTTATAGGCGATACATAACTGGAATTTTTTCCTGAAAGGTATGAAATAAACATCAGACGGTGGAGCAGAGATTTTCTAGGTTTTCTGTGGTTATGAATGACTTTAGACTAGGTTTCTTGTTTTCCATTTTGGTGTTATTCAAACGAAAATAATGCAGTAAATCACAATCTTTCATAGCTACTTCAGGCAATGCAATAGCTAATATAAGAAATATAAAGTTATGGAAACAGTGTATAACCGCTATATGAGAGGTATTCTTTTAAAAATCTGAGCATATTAAAATTCCTGTCACTGTCCGCAAACCGTTTTTGTATTGATATATTATAGGCATACGTCCAAAGACATTTTGATCACATTAACTACACTGGAAATGAAATGACCAGGTATGAGAATAGAGGCTACTATGCTATGTTCGTGTATGCGTGTGTGTTCAAGCAAATTAATTCACTTACTTTGTTACGTCTCTCTTGTAAAGACTCCGCACTTCAAGTTTAGTTCGCCTCTTAGTTTTACAAGAGTGGTGGCCCCTGGGTGTAAGCAGGATACTGACAGTATACAAGTGTATATATACCAGATGTTGCTCTTCACCTTAGGACCACTCCACCCTCCTCAATGGGTGCTTCGTCACACAATGCGTCAGTGTTATTTCCCAATAGCGATAGACTGTCTGGGGAAGAATATATGATGAGGAAGATTTGTACCAGAGTGTTAAAATATCTTTGGAATATAGGGTGTTAAAATATCGATATTTTTGCTCCTAAGAAGTACTAAATTTGGGCCAGAATCAATAAGTATTATGTCACCCAAAATCAAGACCTTACAATGCCTCAGTCCGAATAGAATGTGCTTAATCACTTGAATGAATTTGAAATAAAATATATTTTGCATCATTGCTGTTTTCATCATATCTGGCCCAATAGTCTTCATTTCTTTTATATTTTCACATTCTGAATTGTCAATGCTCATCAATTTCTCTATCAGTGGTCACTCTCAAAGATTTTATAATAATCTGGGAATATTTGTGCCACAAAATATTCCAATGGCTGCATATTTTGACAGATTTTCCAAATTAAACCTTTTTATTAAGATTAATAATCAGCCCTTTAAAACACATCATAGCAGTGTTACTAAAGACAGTTGTGACGATGTCATTCTCTAGACTAAAGATTCTAAACAATTTAATGTGCATTGTTGGATATACTACATTACATTACATTACATTACATTACATATACATATGCATTGTCTATAATTTATCAAAACACATTGCACAAACATACCCAAAGTTCACTCTTGGAGCATGCAGGAGACGCTACTAAAGCTAAGAAGACTAGTCTCCCTTTAGCTCAGGACTTCAACAAAAAAGCAGCCTTCCCACCCCCTAATTGCTTATTACACCCTAAAGGACATTGTTTGCATTTCCTGCATACTACAGTCTTGGAAAACCTTTCATTAAAACTTTTTAGCTTCCCTTTTATCCAGTACATGCATCTTGACGGTTATTTTGTCCATATAAACATTTTTATAATCCATAATGCTTCCGTTTGTATGCAAGCTAAATATGTTTTCTTTGTTCGATGCTATTTTCCATCGACTCAGATGCGCGTCCACCTAAAAACAAGGGTAGATTATGTGAAGCGGGGTGCTCTCTTTACATACATGTAAGGAGCCGATTTCTAGGCATGACCTTTGATTGCCTTAAAAGTTTCACTGCAAAGCAGTTTGGTGTTCCTATTCTACAGAAATTGATAGAAGACTCCGATCTTTGAATCAAGGCAGTAGGCTTTGTTACGTTAGCAAATGTTGCTGGACTATCAGTTTGATCAATGGTCTAAATTCATATACTGGCTACCGCTGATACAACGTCAACTTGGAATCGCAAGAGCTGCACTGTATGATGAACAATATTGGGATGAACGGATTGGTGTCCTCAGTCCGCCGCCAGACTCTGTTGCCGTGCTTTGAGGTTTTACCAAGCAAGAGAGAGCTACATCAGCTTTGGTTGAAGTGGCATGGTCATGAAGCAAAAGGGAAAGGCCATTTATGGACACAGAGATGGTCACAGAGTGTATGCTTGCATCAATCGATGAGGTGGTTACTGATGAGAACCAGAAACAGCATGATTGCCTCGATCAAGAAGATTCCATTATTAGACACATCAGCCATAAGGTGTGAGGAAGTGGGATCGGAGGAACAGACGCAACCTTGAGGGGGGTCAATAAGTTACCCACGGGCCGTGGGGTAACAACTAGTAGGGAAGGCAGAACACAAAAAGGGAATAAACTCCCCGGAAGAAAATGCCAACACAACACAAACCAACCCATAAAAGAGGTTGAAAAAGTCTAAACAGACTCAAGTGAAGTAAATGGGGAAAAGACGGGGAAAGAAAGAAAACACAGCCTCTTTCTCCGAGAATGAGGTGAGAATGAAATGATTTTAAAAACAAAGGCGGCTGCCAAAATTAAGGGTAGCACGGCAAGCAGTAAGGAACACAGCAGAGGGTGAGAAAAATAACAGAAATTGTGAAGGTCACTAATAACCTAATCCTAGCCCTAAGCAATATGAAGTTCCTGCGTTTCTTTTTTTGTAAGCGGAATGCAGTCCCCCGACTAATGTCTACCTGGCTTTCTGGACGTGGCAGAATATCACACAAAAGTGCAGAGCCAAAAACCAAAGCTTAACTCTAGAATGCACAACATGGGTCCAAACAGACCCGGACAGTTTCTTTTTATTGTATTTTTTAAATAAAATAATTGCTAGGACATTCTCAATGTATTTGCTTATTATGATCAAATACCATTCATTTTTAAGTTATTACTTTTAGAATAAAATGTGTTTTGGTATGACTACCCCAAGAATGCACGACATGGATCCAAATGGACCCGTATTGATTGTGACCTGGTGGTAGAATATCACACTTGCCAGTTGTCTTTAGGCAACAACAACAAAAAATGTGCATAATCTTTGTATTATTCAGTCATTTAAATGTATCTCAAGACTTGTTTTTCTAAGCGGTGCAGTGCGTAGCACTGGCGCCTCACAGCAAGGAGGTCCTGCGTTTAAATCCCTGTCAGCCGGGGCCTCTCTGTGCGGAGTTTGCATGTTCTCCCCGTGTTGCGTGGGTTTCTTCCGGGTACTCCGGTTTCCTCCCACAGTCCAAAGACATGCAGGTTAGACTGATTGGAGAGTCTAAATTGCCCATAGGTGTGTGAGTGAATGGTGTGTGTGCCCTGCGATGGACTGGCAACCTGTCCAGGTTGCATTCCTGCCGTTCGCCCAATGTATGCTGGGATAGGCTCCAGCCCCCCTGCGACCCTACCCTGTTCAGGATATGCGGGTTAAGATAATGGATGGATTTTTCTAAGCCTCAATTTCCCACTAAAAAAGTTGTCTCTGCGTGGTAATGAGAACTGTCAATTAGCTATGATTGACAGTCCTTGCTGTCACTTTCCACACGTTGTTTGTTACCACCTCCATGATACGCATTCAACTTGAGAGACTGAATTTTCACAAGATGGATAAATTAATTTTAAAAAAGGTAACAAGGACACCCTCAGCTATGCATGAAATTCCATGGGAAATGGAATTTTGGACCCATGTTGTGCGTTCTAGGGGTATTCAATATGTTCTGTATTCTAGGGTTAAATGATCAAGCCTGCTAATTGCTGGAGACAGAAAACACAACAGGAGCGTCTCACCGCCAGAGGCAACACCCTAGAAATAATTGAACATGCTGAAAACCATGACATAAGGAGAGTGGACGTCCTTGCTTTCGAGACTCTTATGGACAGACTGAAAAAGGCAGAGTCCAGCGTGGATGAATCAACCGACAACACCGATGTAGCACAGTTTACGCCTCTATAGAAATAGAATTTTTGATCGCGAATGTTTTCAGGAGGATCTGTAGCGTAGTGGTTAAGGTAAAGGACTGGGACATGCAAGGTTGGTGGTTCTAATCCCGGAGTAGCCACAATATGATCCGCACAGCCGTTGGGCCCTTGAGCAAGGCCCTTAACCCTGCATTGCTCCAGGGGAGGATTGTCTCCTGCTTAGTCTAATCAACTGTACGTCGCTCTGGATAAGAGCGTATGCCAATAATGTAATGTAATGTAATGGATCTTCTAGCACTGATTGCTTTTGAGGACACACAACCGGTGATATCATTTTTTATAAAATTGACTCATTCTTTGAGAAGAACAAGTTGGATTTGCAACAGATTAATATACTGGTTACGGATGGTGCACTTGCGATGGTGGGAAGAATGCTGCGGTGGTCGGCTAGGTTGACTGGAGTAATCCCACAGCTTAGATTGTCTTAGATTGTTTTATCCACCAAAGCCTGTTGTGTGCCAAACTCGAGCGTTAACTCAGTGAGTTAAAACAGACCATGGACAATGGCATGGCGATTATACAATGTATTCGTTCTGAACATTCTTACAACATCGTCTTGTCCCTTATGCATAATGACATTAGATAGCTATGGAGCTGCAGGGCAGAGATAAAACTGTCACCCAACTTGTGGAGAAACTTCATGCTTACAAAGATCACGTTTCTTTTCTGCTAACTTGCGTCCAGTCAAAATGCTCCACTTCCCCGCGTTGCGCAATCTGACTCGCAGCTCACAGGTCCGCATCGCCGAGGTGATGACGGGATTTTTAGATGCATTGAAAATGTACTTTGCCATATCTAGAATTCTCATTTTTTGATATTTGAACAGGGTATATGTTACCATTTGAATATAGATTGGTCGACGAAAGTGCCAGAGCGGGGATCGAGACTATTCACAAATGTGTTTTATATATCCACAAATAAATATCTCTCAACTTGTGTCTTGTGTCTCAAATATAAAATCTGCATTTGCGGAGCAAGTGATAGGCGTGCATTCGTTGACGTTGGAAAGTTTTTTTATTGTTTTTTTTTTTTTTTTTTAACTATCACACAAACTATCACACAAACAACTATCAATCCACAAATGTGGCAGTCTTTGTATGGAACGCCAAAATGGTCATAATTCGCCAGGTTTTCTCCATGTTCTCTTTGCGCAGATGGCTAGCGCGCATAAATACTTAGACATAATACACCTTACATAATCACTGCCACTTCAGCTAACAAACTGCCATTGTTAGACACGCCCATTAAAATAGCAAGCTAGATACCCAACACCTTAGTATTAGATATCTAGCTTGCTATTTTAATAGCTGTGTCTAACAATGGAAGTTTGTTAGCTGAAGTGGCAGCGATTAGGTGAGGTGCTCATCCATTTTTTACTCATGATTTACTCTGATTTTACCTCCCACAAAATTTATCAAATGCTCACTGCATGTTTGGTGGGCACATTTTTAAGCCATTGTGGCCAGGACTCCCTTGTTAAAGAGATGTAAATCTCAATGGGCCAATTTCCTGGTGAACCTGGTAAAATGAAGGTTAAACATCTGCAAATACTGTACAAAAGACACAGTCATACTTTTCTTCGCAAAAAAGGTACCTGTGTAGATTGAATATCTAGGTGAGGAAATGTATAATAGTTGTAATAATGTACAATCCATCAATCACCTGCACCCAGCAGTCTTTTACACAAGTGGATTGATCAAGGAGTTTTTGATATTAGAGGTCAGTTGTATCCAACACAATGAGGCTAATTTATTGCATTGGGAATTTTCCGATGTCTTACTTGTGTGTGTGTGTGTGTGTGTGTGTGTGTGTGTGTGTGTGTGTGTGTGTGTGTGTGCGTGTTTGAGAGACGGGTGGGGCAGAGGTGGAGAGGAAGGCATTAATATGCCCAAGTAAATGGGGATGATTAGATGACAGGTGCAGGCAGACACATTGGAAATGTGGTCTGGACAATGGGGAGCCCCATGCCCTTAGATAAATGCCATGTGGGATATTTAATGACTACTGTGAGTCAGCTCTCGAGTTAGCATCTCCTCCAAATGATGCCGCCTCATGCCACAAATTTGTTGCCTCCAGTGACTCACATGGATCGCTGTTCCTTGCATTAAAAAAAAAAAAAAAGCAATTTGCAGATTCACAATTTTTAATAACTTAATTGCATGTAAACCATTTGGTTACTGTGGGGCACAGCCAAGGAGAGAAAAATTCACTGTGCAGTAAAAACAAGATGCTGATGCCCACAGATGCACGTCTGCACCAGAAACTCTGAGGCATAAAAAAGGAATGGTGCAGGATTTGGGATTGTGAAATGGACGCACCTGTGTATTAAAGCAGAGGTTACCCAAGCAGGGATGTTCAAAGTTCCATGGGGTCCTTCCTTTTTCCATTTCAATAATATTTCTATATTTCCAAAAGGAAATATATTAGATATCTCATACACAGCTTTGGTAATATTGTAATAATTGTAATGATCAATTGCATTTATTAAGCAGAGTAAATGTGATTGATCATTTAAATGTTGCTTACAATATTGCTAAGGGTGCGTAAACAGTAAAATATTTCCATGGTTGCCAATTAGACTGACATATTCATCCACCTTTGTTTAACAGCCACTTCATTGTCACCTGCAGCACGTGTCAAGAGTTCCATTTCATTGACTGAGCTTGGGTGGTGTTTGCAGGTTTTGGTGGAAGATGGACAGTGACTTGATCATCTTCACTCTACTTGGTGGGCACAGCGAGGAAGAGGTGGGGTGAGAGGTCACAATTCGGGGCTGAAATGCACTGGTAATTCATTGGACAAACAACAGGCTCTCACAGAATGAATGGAGGTCAAAGGCGTTTTTCCAAAACAGTTTGCTAAACAGGACATTTCTAGAAAGAGAAACTAAAAAATACCACCAAAGAGTTGCTTTGACAGAGCCTTGGGCCACCATGTACCACAGAACAATTTGTATCCATTGCGGCATGCCGTAAAATCTAAGAATCTAAAAACAAATTATACTAAGATATTATTAATATTAATATTTAGTGGGTAAACAGAGTTTAAGTGGGTAAACAGAAATGCATGGATCACTGCCAGGGACAAGGCAAAAATTCCCTGGCATTTAATTTGTGTAATGTTTTAGGAGTGTGTGTGAAGGTTTGGAGCTGACAAAAGGAAATCTCCCTGAAATTGTATCCATTCTGAATGATAATGCCACACTTTAGCAATTTCAATATCTGTCCCTTTCTGGAATACCAAGGGTGGAATGCATTACCTTCTGTTTCCTCAATTTGGTTGTCTTATGTTCATTATGTAAAAATTACCAACATTAATGTGCACAGCACCCTCTAGTGGCTTAAAAAACATTTTGGGACCCAACGCCTGCAGGGTTTCACTCATTGCCACAATGAGTCACTCAGATCGGAAAACACATGAAATGACAGTGTTTTGTTCCCATTACGCATTAGACAAGTAAGACAGAGGGATATTAGGCTGATCCAGTACGTACCGTATTATGCGCAATTATTCCATGGGTGTAAGTAACAGTGCAGCAGACAGTGCTCTGAGTCACATGCAATTGTGTGTGTGTGGGTGTGTGTGTGGGTGTGTGTATATATATATGTATTGCATGCCTTACATGTTGTGACTGTGGCTGTGGAGATCAGATTATTGGGACTGGGAAGAACAATTATTTTGGTGGCGGTGTGTGTGATCGTGAAGAGCATATTCCTATTGTAGACTGTTAGCCTATTGATAGTCCTCACCTCCTCCTGTGAAACAGATAGCAAGGATCAAATAAATCAAGGGCATTATCGAGATTTCACACGAATAAAGAAATTAAATAAATGCAAAAAAACCTCAATATATATTGTCTTTGGCTCAGTTCCAAACAATATAAACAATATAGTATATATACATACATATATACATTTGACGATGCAAATTTAATTAATTATTGTCATGAAAATGTGGCTTATATAAATCCACTGTAATAAAGGCATGGGGGGCAGAAATCTGCGAAAAGTTTAAATGAAGTGGTGAAAATGAAACTACATTTCACCTGGTTTAGTTACTGGTTATGAAATACACACTTCTGCTTTTGGGTCTATTTGGCCCAAACCAAACACAATGGTTAACAGCTATGGTGAGCAGCTATAGTGAGTAACATTACATGCCATTTGGCTGACGCTTTTATCCAAACCGACTCACAGTTGATTAGACTACAGGCCGAGTTCAGACAATGCAAGATGCAAGAGCATAGAGAGGGAGAAACAGATAGAGAGAGAGTCATTAATCCTCCGCCCACTCCACCAATATGTCAGATGCTCTGCATTATGTCTTGATACCGAATATCTAAGAGCCAGTAGTCATAGTTCTTAACTCTAACCACAAGGGGGCACACTTGAATTGTGCCCAGGTCCTGTTTCCTGATAAGCATGTTCCTGTTGGAGTTTCAAGTTCAAGTTTATTTGTATAGCACATTTCATACATATACACATCCACTGTGGCTTACATAAAATGTATTTACTGCATAAATGAACATACCTTTCAGAAGGTTGATATTTCTGTATTATAAATACTTTTTATGTAATATGTAATATTCTAATAATTTGAGATACTGGATTTTAGATTTTCATGAGCTGTAAGCAGTAAGAGTAAAACAAAAAAACTCTTGAGATATTTCATAATATGTAATGAAGGTAGGATGAAGGTAGAATATATGAAAGTCTTAAATTACAGAAAAAATAAAACTTTTCCAAGATATTCAAATTTTTTGAGATATAGGAAATCAAGAGAGAAAAGCAGTATTTTGCTAATTTGCACAATTCTTCAGCCAGGAGGAAGAACTCAGCAGGCTGAGTTCAGGGCTTGGACTTTCTGACCCCAGGAGTTTCCACCCCTGCATAATGTGAAGGTTGTGGCGTTGTTTCAGTAGACATCCAGCTGTATAAACAGATTGTATTTTCAATTGCAGTCTGTGTAAGAGTGAGATGCTGAATGCCAAAACACACTCAGTGACCACTTTATCAGGTAGTCCTGCATACCAGGTTATTAATTAAAATATCTAATCAGCCACTCATGTGGCAGCAATTAAATGTATAAACGCGTGCAGACATGATCAATAGGTTCACCTGTTATTCAGACCAAATATCAGAATGGGAAACAAATGTAATCTAAGTGACTTTGACCATGTAAAGATTGTTGGGATTTTCACAGAGGATGGTACGAAGAAAAAAAAAACATCCAGTGAGCGGCAATTATGCGGGCAAAAATGTCTTGTTAATGAGAGAGGTCATAGGAATATGTCCAGACTGGTTCAAGTTGACGGGAAGGTGACAGTAACTGAAACAACCACTTATTACAAGAGTTAACCCCAAAAAAAGGGTTAATGCTTGATACAGTTTGCCTGCAGTGGAAAATCTATTACACTAGCACATAAGCATGCCATGTTCAATAAAACAACTATCTTTCTCACCAGCCTTTGCCAACTCCATGATCAGGGTTAAGAGCTACATGCCTCCAATTCGGCCATCATTGCTGAGCAAGTTCAGCATTTGTCCCAGCATTGACAATGCATTTCTACAATCCCCTTTACTCCATTATCTCATTGCCATTCTCTCATTATCTCAAAGACACCATAAATCAGCCATGGCCAAATAGTTGTGCAAAAAATTCCCTTGTGATATGATGAAGTTAGCAGATTTCATACAGTATATTGCAGATATGTACTACTATATACAAAATGGCAGAGGTGGAGAAGAAAGGTCCAGGTTCAGAAAGTATGTCTGACCCTTATCTGGACTTATTCATTCATACAATTATTCAGCCAGAAGGTAGGCCTAATTGGTGAAATGGGTGAGTGAGTTCACGGGTGGTAGAAACACTTTTCGTTTCTGACCCCTGGACGTTACACCTCTACAAAATGGTTGAGTTGCAAATTGCATTACATCTGACATGTTGCTTTTTGCATGCATGCCTCTGTCTGATTAAACAATAAGATCTGCACAGCCGTTGGGCCCTTGAGCAAGGCCCTTAACCCTGCATTGCTCCAGGGGAGGCTTGTCTCCTGCTAATAAACTGTGCGTCGCTCTGGATAAGAGCGTCTGCCAAATGCCAATATTGTAATGTAATGTAATTTCTCATTTCACTCAATACTTTAGCCTGATATAGAGTACTCTCTTTAAACTCAGTTCTGCTGGATCTGAGATTACATTCATTCCCTATGGTACATTACTCTTGGAGAATGCAAATAGCTGCAACACATTTCAAATTCCTCAGCTAAATATAGCAGTACTTTTCAACAAAAGCTGCTCTATGTGAGAAAAACTCAATTCTGCCTGAATTTATGAAAAGGAAGCAGATTAGCACAGCACTTGTGGCTGTCTGTGCAGTTTTTAATTTAGCTTGTTTTGACTTGTTTTAAATGTGTTACAAATAGAAGTTCATATTGAAATTGCATGGTTCCCCCTTTGCAGCACAGATTGCTAAAACTCATTGAGAATGTACCCACTATTTATAAATACGTTTCTCTTAATGTAAATATGAATTCATATTTTGCCATGAAATTGCTACAACGTAAATAGAAATGAATTGTAAATTCAGATTGTAGTTAAATGGTCAAATGTGGACAATATTCTAGCAATCACATTTCTGGTAGCTCAATACATTTATATTCCCATACACGGTGTATTATATTAAATCCAACAGAGAGAGGCAGTGTGCAAATAGACTTTTTTATATTTTACAATAGACTTATAAATGGGTTAGATTAAAACGTGATTTTAAAAAGACAAAATTTGTTGATGCAAATCAATTCAATAACAGTTTTATTTGTAAATAATGCTTTACGTTAAGCAAGCTATGTCAATTTTTTAATGTTTAGGTTTCAATTTCAGCATCAGAACCCACATGGAATATACGTGCAGTTCAAAAATAAGTGTGCTCAGCGAGGTTTACCAGAGACTTTTCCAAGCAATTTGGCGAGATTTGACCATACACTCTGACATAAACTTCCCTGGCCAGTGGCTTTTAGACAAATTTAACACTGTATAACACACGTGCACTATTTTCCAGGAAACTATTGAAAACCCTTGAATGTGCTACCCTGTTGTAATAGTTATTTTAGAAATGTGCAACTGACACACATCACATTTGGCAAAAGAAGAACAGGAATAAGGTTAAAAATGAATCTGTGTATGTGATCATTATCCATTTGCAGTAACTATTCAATTAAATTTTACTTGTATAGTGTTTCTACAGTAGACTTTCACAAAGACGTTTTGCAGAGTAACCGAAGAAGCAAACATCAAAACTGAGCCCTCAAAATAGCAAGCATGTGAGGTAAAAATATCCCTAGAGGGGAGGAAGCCAGCCACAGAGAGGGGAGCCCATCCTCAGCAAGGTGTAATGGTGGATATCATAAATGTGTTCAGAAATCAATTATAGCAAATCAAATGGGTTGGGCAGGTTACAGTTAGGTAGGATACTAATTGGGAAAGTAGAAAGTCCAAATGAGGGGAAAATGAGTTAACAGTTTAGGGAGGCATGGTGATGCATCTGTAACTGCCTCTACTGTGAAAAAAGTCACATTCCCTGTAGAAGGATAAGCTCATTTGTTGTTCCTTTTTTAGTGGCCTGTATGCCCTTGATTATGAAATGCACATGTGACTAAATTACTTCAGGCATAGGGGGGCACTCTTGTCACTTTTGTCACTTCCCGTTCAGCCCTATCACATGAATCCTTACAAATAGGAAGAGGAAATGAATTTCATGTTGCTTGTGTCAATAAACAACCAGCCCCTGCTTTATTCATGGATCACACAGGGCCGGATTCACTGACAAAGATTAAGTTTAGTGTAGCCCAGTCATAGAATGGGTTAATAGTATCTGTTTGAGTATAGGTCGAAGAGCAGGTTTTATGACCAATGAGAAGTGTCTTATTGGGAAGTCCCGCCCAATTGAGAATGCACTTTTCTTGTGTTGCATTGCGAGTTCATTTGAATAGAGTATGCAAAAAAGTCCATTTCAATTTCAAGTGCTACGGAGTTCTAATTCGGGAAAGTTTTTCACTCTTAGAGTTGTTTGAACTATATATCTGATATAATTAGTCAACATTCATGCATGTTACCACCGGTGTGAGATGGGTGCGTGGGGGGTTGGACCCAAAATGCACGACTCAGACAACAGAGATGTAATAAAGTCCCGTCAGGGCTTTATTCAGGGAATATCCAGTGAGCGTAGTCGAAAAATAAGCAAAGTTCATACACATAAAATCTAGCCAAAACCAAAGTACAGAACCGAGGGAGAAGGCAGTCTCGAAATCAGTAAACCAGGAAAGCTGTCAGCAGGGCAGTAGTGCAAACGGACGGCAGGCAGGCTCGGAGTCGAAGGCGGTAGCATAAGGTAAAACATAATTAAAAAAATTAAAATAAAACATAAAAACGTGGCCTAGACTAACATAATCATGACATGACAATAACTAAACACTGAAACATGACGTGACAAGCATGAAACGTGACAAGGGAACTGCCACAAAGTATCCTGTGCATCGTTTGTTGCTGCGTCTCAAGATTGTCTTGGTTGGGTCTTTTGATTTGATCAAACAAAGAAAGATAGTTCTTCACAATTGACAAGACAAAGACAAAGACAGAAGTTCTTCACAACTGACATTCAATTCGCCACATCTCTCAGTGTGGTAGGACACTTAACACACACACCCTTTTTATTTGATTTACTTTTATTGAATTTGAGTGAACTGCCTTGTAAAATGGATATCACTGCAGCTGAAAATATCAAAGTGCCGAACTCTTTCATTGTTAGCAGGTAGGGCAGCCGTTAGCGTAGTGGTTAAGGTACATGTCTGGCACACACAAGGTCGGTGGTTCTAATCCCGGTGTAGCCACAATAAGATCTGCACCGCCGTTGGGCCCTTGAGCAAGGCCCTTAATCCTGCACTGCTCCAGGGGAGGATTGTCTCTTGCTTAGTGTAATTAACTGTACGTCGCTCTGGATAAGAGCATCTACCAAATGCCAAGAATGTAATGTAATGTTGTCTGACACTATGGTGGATGAGGATGTTTTTGACTACCTTAAGTCACATGGGTCAATTTCTAGGATAGTCAAGATCATAGATGATGGACCATGTTCCGCAGATTCCAAGGTTGTTCGTATCGTATCCGAACCCTATCTAGCATTTACAGTAGCCAAGTAAGTGCTGTAGTGACTTCTGTCAGAGCTAAAAGGTGTAGGTAAACTGTTTGCCAAGGTTTTGCGAGAGGTGTTGACTAAGATTATTAAATCTACTGATATAGAGTCAAGTGAGGAATCAGCTCAGTGGCCTGCATGGAGAGTCTGATGATCTTTTGTACCTTAACATTTCTTCCAGCCTCGCATTCCTTACTTCCAGCTTCTCTCAATAGTTACATGTTGTAAAGTACTATTCTTACCAACTACTACTAATTTTGATACAGTACTAATCCGATTAATACACAGTCTGTCTAACTAACAAACTAACAGTCACTTTAATTGGGTGGTTTAGATTTAATCAAATAACTATATCCTAGCTTTCCGTCGCCTCTCTGCGACTACGTGTCGCTGGGGGGAAAGCTCTGTCATTTGTGCTTATGCACCAAACGGCAGTTTAGAGTATCCGGCCTTCTTGGAGTCACTGGGCGGCATCCTGGAAAGGGTGCCACCCGGAGACTCCATAGTTCTGCTGGGCGACTTCAACGCTCACGTGGGCAATGACGGAGAAACCTGGAGGGGGGTGATTGGGAGGAATGGCCGGCCTGCCGCTTCCATTGCAGAGGCGGCAAGCAGGAGCTGTGGCCAGAAGGTCATCGGTGCCTGTCGGGGCGGCAATCCAAGAACCCGCTGGTGGACACCAGCGGTGAGGGAGGCCGTCAAGCTGAAGAAGGAGGCCTTTCGGGCTTGGCTGACCCGGGGGTCCCCTGAAGCAGCAGACAGGTACCAGGTGGCTGCGGCTTCGGCAGTCGCTGAAGCAAAACCCGGGTATGGGAGGAGTTCGGGGAGGCTATGGAGAAGGACTTTCAGCAGGGGAGGAGAACTGCTGACCCGGACTGGGGATATTGTCGGGCGGTGGAAAGAGCACTTTGAGGAGCTCCTGAACCCGAACAACACGTCCTCTGTGGAAGAGGCAGAGCCAGAAGACTCGGGGGAATCAACCTCCCTGGCGGAAGTTGCTGAGGTAGTCAAAAAGCTCCTCAGTGGCAAGTCGCCTGGTGTAGATGAGATTCGCCCTGAGATGCTGAAGGCTCTGGGCTGTCTTGGCTGACACGCCTCTTCAGTGTCGCGTGGAGGTCGGGGACAGTACCTGCAGAGTGGCAGACCGGGGTGGTGGTTCCCATTTTCAAGAAGGGGAACCGGAGGGTGTGCTCCAATTATCGGGGTATCACACTCCTCAGCCTCCCTGGGAAAGCTTACTCTAGGATGCTGGAAAGGAGGCTCCGACCGACGGTCAAACCTCGGATTCAGGAGGAGCAATGTGGCTTCCGTCCTGGCCGTGGAACAGTGGACCAGCTCTTTACCTTGGCAGGGTTGCTGGCGGGGTCATGGGAGTTTGCCCATCCAGTCCACATGTTACATTACGTGGCATTTAGCAGACGCTCTTATCCAGAGCGACGTACAACAAAGTGCAAATCAAACACAAGAACAAGTGCAAAAGTGGACCTGAGAGGACAGTACAGTTCCGAGTCCTAGAGTAAATATACAGAAATTCAAAACCCTTGAAACATGTGCTTTGTGGACTTGGAGAGAGAAGCACCGGACCGTCGTGGTGAAGAGGGAGCTGAGCCGGAAGGCGAAGCTCTCGATTTACTGGTCGATCTACGCCCCAACCCTCACCTATGGTCACAAGCTTTGGGTAGTGACCGAAAGAACGAGATCGCGTATACAAGCGGCCGAAATGAGCTTCCTCCGTAGGGTGGCCGGGCTCAGCCTTAGAGCTCGGACATCTGGAGGGAGCTCGGAGTAGAGCCGCTGCTCCTTCGCGTCGAAAGGATCCAATTGAGGTGGTTCGAGCATCTGATCAGGATGCCTCCTGGGCGCCTCCCTTTGGAGGTTTTCCGGGCTCGTCCAACTGGGCCGAGACCCCGAGGGAGACCCAGAGCCCGCTGGAGAGTTTATATATCTCTCCTGGCCTGGGAACGCCTCGGGATCCCCAGGAGGAGCTAGAATGCGTTGCTGGGGAGAGGGACGCCTGGAATACCCGGCTTTGCCTACTGCCACCGTGACCCGACTCCGGATAAGCGGGTGATGATGGATGGATGGATGGATGGATAGCTTTCTGTGCTGTTCTATAACTTCGCCTTCCTATGTTATCCCTGATTACTTGCTTATTTTCAGCGAAGTGTTTGCACCTGTCTCTTACTATTACTACGTCTTCACTCTATGCAAATGCCTACTCCCTAATCCAGAGCCGTATGTTTTACATGTGTGTTTATGTGCATCCAGTCTGCGTTTTCATCTTCCCCTGTTATTGTATTGTTACCTTAATATGTTTCCCACCTGTTGTCTAATTGTTTAGCTCACCTTTCTTCCGAGCCCCGCCTAGATTGTTATATTCCCTCATGTATTTAAATGTCAATTTCCGCAGTACCCATTGTCAGAATGTTGGTAATATTCAGTGCCGAGATTTAAGTACGCCTGTTCATTGAGATTCCTACGAATCCCACTTTTGATTTCCAAGTTTGCCTTGCCGTCTTGTTTTGGTTGCCCATCTGTTTTTTGGTTTTTTATTTGCTTCGCCTTCTCAATTCCTCAGCCCTTTCGTAGCTTAGTTTTTCTGACTCCCTGGATTTTGACCTTTGATTTTATTTCATTTTCTATTATTCTTTTGAATTCTGATTTGGCCATTGTCTGTTGATCTCTTGGCTCTGAACCTTGGACTGAATAAACAACATTTTTGGATTATCCCTTGGTCTGCTTTTGGGTCCTTAGTGCCGAACATAACACAAAGCCATTGCTTGGACTAAGAGCTGGGTCGAGTGGGGGGGGGGGGGGGGGGGAAAGAGGCGGATTCTCTGGATGAGGCAAAGGAAGAATCTGCATGACTTGGTCACCCCTGCAATGTTCTCAAAGGGCACAGTCTGTTGTCCATCACCATTCCAAGGTTTCTTGCACAGGGCGTTGACGTCACCGGAGTGCCACCTAGGTAAATGGAGAAATTAAGAAGGGGAGAGGTTAGAGCAGGATCATTTCAGTCTTGCCTGGGTTGAGTTTTAGATGGTGTCGATGGCTTTCCTCTAGGGTCCTCATCGCCCTAGACCCTGTGTTCGATTTGTACTTCATTGTACGTTGCTCTGGATAAGAGCATCTGCTAAATGCCTGTAACATAATGTAACGTGTCCGCCACCAAAAATAACATTTTCTGTTTTTAATTAGACCATTCAGGCACTGGCTTAAAATCCCTTTGAAATCACCACAAAGAACGTATATGAGGGTTCACTTCATGCATCAAAAGCAAGTCACATTAGGAACATGTGTGCAAAATCTGGGAAGTATATGAGTAAAAGCAATCCCAAAAACACTTTTCAGAATCATTTATGTCCTTGGGTTTGTGCTTATTGACCCCCCTCTTCAGTTTAGACCACAGGTTTTTGATTGGATTTGGGTGTGGAGACTGAGATGGCCATTGCAGAACATGGATGTTATTTTCACTAAACCATTTCTGTGTAGATTTTGATTTATGTTCTGCATAATCTACCTATGACCATGTCTCAACTCCCAAGTAGACAACCAGTTTTTCTGAAAAAAAAAATCTTGGTACTTTGCTGAATTCATTATGCCATTGATCTTAAATAGTTGCATAATTGACATATGTTTATCATTTCCAAGCGGATAGCTGTAAACATTAACAAAACATGCAAAAACGCTTGTCTTAACAAGTAAGTATTTTAGGCTTGTAATGAGACTTAAAATATTTATAATAATTAGAAAGTATTAGCTTGTCACTGTTTGTTTATAGTAATGGTACCATTACAGTTATTTAGCTGACACTTTTATCCAAAGATTTACTGTTGATTAGACTAGGCAGGAGATAATCCCCCTGGTGCAATGTGGGGTCAAGGGCCTTGCTCAAGGGCCCAACAGCTGCACAGATCTTTTTGTGGCTACACCGGGGGGTGGAACCACTAACCTTCTGGGTCCCAGTCATGCACCTTAGCTGTCCCACTGGCAAATCTTGAAATTTGGTATTACCTTTTGTCTTTTTTAACAAAAAGTAATAGACATAAAATTTTAAGTCAAATACTTGTTGAGACTGACATTTATTTTGTTTTTTGTAGTGCAACTTCAATAACTGCATGCAGAGATCCTTCTTAATTAACATAGGAATCTCTGTGTCAACAGTACAACTGATCACAAGGCCACAGTGCACCTTTTTAGCAAGTTAATGAAGGTCTATGCTTCCTTTTCGGTCTACCCCATGTTTAAATGCTGGCGCAGAGCTATAAAAATATATTTAGAATGCTGATGGATGGCCAGCAGTTCCACAGCATGTGCTTTGCAGATGTTTCTTGGTCCAATCTTGGCTGACTAAACTGTACTCAATGTAAGCAGCAAGCTTTTTTAAAAAAAGGAAGAGAAATTTCACAAAGCCCTAGCTTGTGCACGTATAAAGTGTGTTGACATTGTCAGAAAGTCAGAGGTACTGCTTGTGGATTCCCTATTGCGAAACCCCCCCCCCCCCCCCCCGCATTCACCACCAACTTTCCAGCCCATTTTCCTCCACCGGGTCTTTTCAGAGTTTGTTCAGACACGTGACAGCAGACCTTGATAATGGCCAAAAACATTGGCTGGTGTAACTTTCAGTTCCGGTTAGCAAGTTCTTCTCACGATAGAACTTCAAGAAAACATATCTAAAAACATACCAGAAGAAAATGACAATTGATTAACCCCACTGGCGAATTGCTATCGATGTTTTGCTCAAAGAGAAGATGTGGCTAAAACTGCAATGTGGCAAAATAATTGGTATTATCATTCTACAATTGTTATTGTAATAGTAAGCAATGGCCTTTAAAGAACTGTGCTTGCTGGGTACACCGTTTGCTGCAGTAAATAATGCAGAAACAAATATTTCACACTGCTTCAACCTTCTGCTCATTGAGAATTATTTGAGGGTAAATGCTTAAAAGTGTGTGTGTGTGTGTGTGTGTGTACAAATAAAGGCCACAGAAGGATAATATATAGAAGGATGAGTACATTCAGGAGGGGGGGGGACAGAAGAAAACTTTGTCAAGAAAGGATGAATTTACAAAAGGCTATCCAAAACTACATACATTCATAAAGTGATTCATATGTTTGTAAAGTGTGCAAGGATTCCTCTGAGCAAGAAACTATTTTTTCTAGGATAGAAATCATATCTCAGAGCCAGTGCTAAAACTTTTGTCGGACAATGATTCCTTTCTTGTCTCTTGTCTTGCTCTCTGGTGAAATCTCTGTTCCTCTCCAGAAATCTCTGTTCCTCTCCAGGGGAATGAGATTCCAAGAAAAATATGGCCCATGAGGCCCGGACAGTGCACCATTAAATTACATTTAACTTTATTTAGCAGACGCTTTTCTCCAAAGCGACATACAAAGCAGTGCATACCAAGGTCAGAACATGTCACATAAGGTACAATTCATATAGGATTGGTTGCCAGGCCATGAACATATGTCCAGTACACAAGGTAGATATGCCAAGTCTCTAACTACCATACCAACTTCAGGAGCTACAGTACCAAGACAAATAAAAATGTAAGTACTAGATTACGGTTATTATATGTGACAATAGATTAAGGGACTCCTGCAAAGGAGTTAAGATACAGGATGAAGAAATTAGTCTTCAGACAGCAGTGTAAAATGGGCAGCGAGTGAGCAGTTCTTATTGGGATGTGGCGGTCGTCCCACCACTCCCAATCCACCACTGGTCACTAGGGTGCAGCTCTGCAGTCGGGACAACCCATTCACATGGCTGGCAGGATGAGCATGTCAGCCTATGGCAGCAGAGCGGGGTGATCGAGCTGGTGTGTAGGGCTGAATTATGTCCTGTAGGTAGGGAGGGGGGAGTCTTGTTTGCGGCAGCATAGGCCACAGTCAGAACTTTTAACCTGATCCTGACAGCTACTGGTAGCCAGTGGAATGACTTTAGCCTTTGCGCAATTGTTTACGGCCCAGTGTCTGTCAGCCTGTGGTTGTTCTATTTCTTTGGTTGGCCAGGAGCTCGATGGAGGTTTGCCCGCGTGCCATGTTGCTGCAGCTGGGAGTAGGCAGGGAAGGAAGTGGTTTGGCTGCTGAGTCTCAGTGCCTAATTTTTTTTTATTCGGTGGAACAGGGATGAAAGACAGATGAATGTGACACAAAAACAACATTTTGGAACAGCTAGCCCATTTCCAGGCAATGACTGCGACCTTGTTGACCAGCCTAAGCGGCCATTCTGTTGCACTACACATCTTTACAGATATGTCAAAATACTGGATATAGCATGACATAATTTAGCAAGGTGCTTTTCCAAATTTATCTGGCAATCTGTCCACATTTCCCAAACTTGCTGACTGTTGTAGCTGCAGACATGCTTCTTTTCCTTTTGGGGAATGCCATTGTTATGCAAAAGGTTTGTTGCCTTTTAAACAGAAAAACATTTTTCTCTAGCAACAGTCCCCCAAGAAGTGCATGTAGTGTACTTGTAACTTCATATTGGATTCCATGTCAACAGCTGACCTGATATACAAATGCCAGCTTTTCAGTGTGTTGGCCATTCTCTTGTCTCTGCTGCAAGGCTGCAGGGTCCCAGGGACAAGATTTTATTATGAAATTACTCTTGCCCCCCCTCCCACTAGGGCCCGGGAAAATGTACTCTGCCACACCCTAACTCTATGGTCATAGAAGAATTCCTAACCCTCCTCCCACCGGAGAGGAAAAAATAAAACCTAACTGCCAAATGTGCGTTCATCCCAAAACTCCCACTTGTTGTCTCACACACCCAAAATTGGTATTTGTGTTGGAGAACATAATTACAAGTTTGGCTGGGAAATCAGGGAGTGTGGTAAAACACAGTCTGTAAGAACAGTCCACAGACTATAGCTTAGCTGCAGATAGTCATTTCCTCTGATGACTCCATTATTTTGGTGAACTCTATATACGGCATCACTCCTGAGCCTTAGACTTAACAGTCAAACTGTTCAAGATCTAATAATACTGGAAATAGCATGACAAAATTATTAATAGCAAACAACCAACAACACAACTGCAATAAAATAAAATGAAAAACCCAGTCCGACAAATGTGATATTGTTATTTGCTTGGAAACAAGTACAGATATGTATGGACGCAGGATGTTTTACACATGGAGGAACCCGGGGTTAAGTACAAACAGCTGTATACAAAAGAGGTATCAAATGTCTCTCCCGATGTGTAGGTGTACTACGAAAGTACATTTAGGCATTGACCCATAGGAATGATACTATAGTACTGCAAATTCTCCCTCCCATCCATATTACTGCTATTTTTTATGATAGCGGGGATGTTCACTCCCACTCACTCTTTGTTTTGTTCCCCTGTGCTCTCTCAGGCCCCTCACATCTGTTCCATTGACAGTAGGGAACCATTTCCAAGCATTATGCATACTGCTATGCATTACTGCATTATGCATTGATGCTAGTAAACAGGATGACCACAGTGACTATTCGCAATTACTTTTCACAAATTCAACATGCATTCACATGTGAACAAATCAGAAACCAATTGGACAACAAAAGCTGGAACAAGAATTGCTTAAATAAGTTCATCTCTTTTTATTACTGAAGTTATCTTAATCATAACATTGGTAATTCTGAAGACTATATTTACAGAAATAAGCAATTTGATTGAGGCAGCCATCTTTATATGTGAAGAAGCTGGGGTGTTAGCTCAAGGGTTTGATTCCCAAATGTCTGCACTGCTTAAATAGATATATATTAAATATAAATATATTAAGTATAAAGATATACAGCAGTACAAATACATTGAATTAATTTTAAAATCTAATTTGTACATTTAAATTGAATTTAATTGATCCTTGAGTTTCAAGTATGTATTGGCTGCTGGCAAAACACAAAAACTGGGGCTCACAGACATTTTCACAAGAGCTGGCTATAAGAATAAGTGCAGGGATTTGGTTCATAATTTCTCTCATTCAGGTGGCACGGATGGTGCAGTGGGTAGCACTGCCGCTTCACAGCAAGGAGGTCCTGGGTTCGAATCACTGTCGGCCGGGGCCTCTCTGTGGGGAGTTTGCATGTTCTCCCCATGTTTGCGTGGGTTTCCACCCACAGTCCAAAGACATGCAGGTTAGGCTGATTGGAGAGTTTAAATTGCCCATAGGTGTGAGTGAATGGTGTGTGTGCCCTGCGATGGACTGGCAACCTGTCCAGGGTGTATTCCTGCCTTCCGCCCAATGTATGCTGGGATAGGCTCCAGCCCCCCTGCGACCCTGTTCAGGATAAGCGGGTTAGGCTAATGAATGAATGAATTAATGATTTCTCTCATTCATGGTTTGCAGGTTCTGTTTCTTTGTTTGTTTGTTTCTTGCTTTCAAAAATTGAAATTCATTCTTTATTCCAGAGCTGTACTTTAAAGATACAGTGAGATTGTTTCTCCTTACACAGGGAAAAGGAAACAAAATGCATCATATTTGCTAAATATTTATTAAATTGGCAATGCACAGCATGGTCAGTTAAGTCTTTATCTATTTTTTGTATAACTGCCTGAGCCAATGTCGGGGGCAACATCAGAACAGTTGTCTGGCAGTCGGAGGGTTGCTGGTTCGATCCCCTGCCTGGGGTGTCAAAGTGTCCCTGAGCAAGACACCTAACCCCCAAATGCTCCTGACGAGCTGGTTGGTGCCTTGCATGGCAGCCAATCGCCGTTGGTGTGTATGTGCATGTGTGAATGTGTCACAATGGCGGGCCAGAGGAACCAATAGCAGACTCAGGGGTGTTGAAAAATAGCAGGTTTAATAAGCAGATGAAGGGGCAGACAGAGCATAATCAAAAACAGTTCAAAAACCGGGAGGTCAGCCCAAACAAGGCAATGCTACAGAGATCCACAAAACAAGAGAAGAGTCCAGAGAAGCAAGCAGGGGTCATAAACAAGAAATCAGAAAACAAAAACCACCAGGATAGAATACCACAAGGGCAAGGGCTCGGGAACAAGGAGGCTAGAACTAGGGAAAAGGAATATAAGGGCTCGCGACTCGAAAAAATGGATAAGACAAACCAGTGGAGTGCAACTGAGAAGGACAGGTATAAATACACAGAGAAATGAGACAACCTAGGTAGGGCATGGGAGTGAGGGCAGTCTAACAAATAAACATTATGTGAGAAACATGAAAGGGTAATAATACAATAACGAGGGGGAAACAAAAACGCGGACTGGATTCACAAAGACACAAATGGGTGAATGAGAAGCATCAATTGTATACTGCTTTGGATAAAGGTGCTATATAAATGCAGACCATATTTATTATTTACAAAAATAAATAAAGAAAATTACAATTGAGTTAGAGGAGAATTGAAAAAATATGCAAGGAGTTGACTAACCCCACTAGTGAATTGCTATCGATGTATTGCTCAATGTGGCTAAAACTGCAATGTGGCTAAAACATTTATTTTATAACGGGCAGGGATTTGTTTTTATTTGTTATTATTATCATTCTATAATTGTTATCATTTTTACAAATAGTAAGCAATGGCCTTTAAAGAACTGTTCTTGCTGGGTAAAATAATGCAGAAGAACTGCTTCACACGGCTTCAGCATCCTGCTTATAGACAGGTTGAGAAAGCAGTACCTCAACAGCGTGTGTGTGTCTGAGTGAAAGAAGTAAGCCGCTGCATAAATACACATGTTCCAATTCACACAGATACATAACTACAAGAGAATGAACACAAATAAAGGCCACAAAAGCACAATACATAGAAGGATGAGTGCATTCAGGAGGGGGGGACAGAAGAATGTGGTTTTCTCTTCTATGTTAGAAGAATGACTACCACAAAAACAGAGGCACCCGTTTCCTATTGTGCAATGACTATGGCACAGTATTACTTCAACCATTTCAACAAAGAGAAATGACCAAACTGAAGTAAATTCCACCATTTGTACAGGGGTTTTAAATAAATTCCCCTCCATGTGGAATTGTACAATTTACACGGCACATGATAGTGATTGGGGTAGTGGCAGGTAATTAATTCTACACATTATAAATAAACTTACTGTAAGCCCTTGTTATGCTGCCTTTTGAATTATCCATACTATAAACTGAAAATCTATCAATGGTCCCTCAATGACACCACAACCAATACAGATATGCAAAAAATGTATAGAAAATCAGCACAGAAGAAAACTTAAGCCAACATGGATTGTACAGATAATATCACAAGGACAGTATATTGGCAAACAAAACTAGTATTGCTTCTCAATGATATATGAAATATTTGAAAAACACACACATCATACTATCCTGAGGACAGAATTATGACAATGTTAATAACTGACATTGATTAATTGAAGTGATCTAGTTAATAGTAATAATAATAAATGGCAATGATCCAAGATCAAATGTTCCATACTGAAAAGAGTTAAGAGTGTCAACAGTGACAGGTTTGTGTGGTTACTAGTCACTTTTACATTCAAAAGAATAGTACAATAAAAATAAACCCTTTGCTGGGAAATAAAATCATTGAACCCATTAACTGTTCTTTCTTGTTTTCCAGTTTTCCAAGCTTGGTATATGCAGCTGGTATATTTGGGCCAGTTTCAACACTGTGATGGTCAACATGGAATTACACATTATATGCAATATACAGTTGATCAGAAATGCTAGAGGATTAACACCATATTATAGATACTATACATATTATAAAATCATTTTTACAAATGTTCAGGTATTTGAGAAGCACACATTTTATTTTTGGTCTAATTTATTATTATGTAGGTTTTATTGACTAATAATTCATCCTAGTCCCAAAAATAATGCAAAACAATCATACCAATAGCTCAACATAATGATCAACATAAGTCAACTGCTGATCATCTGATATTGTGATTGTGTACATTCACTGTCTTCCTTTTCCAGGCATGTAGACATGTACATGTTCCTTTCCTACATGTATAGCATGTAAAAAATATATGACTGCTATGCTTGCCTCTTTTATGCATTCCACAATGCTGAGACAAGACAAGGTCAATACTCACAATCTAGGAAACTGCTTCCCCCTTGACCTCTGACTAGCACTTGGGCTCTCTTCAGATCTGTCTCATCTATACATATCCTTCTCTCACAAGGTCTCCTCCCTCTACCTTGCTCTCTTCCCTTTCTCTGGTGTTAAAAAAAAAAAAAGGTCTCCTGGAAAATCTGCCAAAATTCGCAGTCACCCCCACACAAAAAAAGCTGTGTACAAAAACATGGGAGCAAGGAACAAGTGGGCGATAAATATGGACGGCCAGGAGAAATGGTGTTCTTCCAGTCTTTGACTCCTGTGGGATAGGCTTTGATATAACCGAATGGCTCCCACATACACAGGGGGAGGGTTCAGAGTAGGGGCAGGCAAAGGAGTGGCAGGGAATGGTGTGCAAGCTCAGCACTCCGCTTCCTCCAGTTCTACAGCTTCTCATAATTGCTCAGACGTTCTTATGCCCGTCGCTGCTATTGTGGCACTCGCAAAAACTTGGGTTTTAGGTAAATGTTGACATGTTCAAGTGCTGCCCCTTTGTCTGAAGGATTACGCGGCGGAGTGTCTGTTGACACACGGCAGTCCTGATTCATAGTTTGGTTGTTTTGAATAAATAAACATTTTGTTTCAGCTACAATGCTAAACCCCCTATAATTTGTGCTTGTATAATTGAGTCATTTGGTCGTGAGGTTGTAGCCAAACAGACTTACACTTACATTTAACATGGTATTGCAGAAGAAAATGGACAATGTTCACTGTTGCAACCTGCCTCAATAGTAGTAGTAGTAGTAGTAGTAGTAGTGAATAGAGATTCACATTGATATCACAAGTTCTAATTTAATTTGAATAATCTAAAAATAACAAACAAAGCAGCCAGCAGAAGCAAATGGGTATCTGGGGAGAGAACGCTCACAAAATGGAGACAAAATGGACTAATGCTCCGTGTTTAAATCTCAAAACGTCCGCGAGTATTGACTTGGCATTCCATACAAAACGCAGAGTAAACAAATAAACAACTGCTTCCGTGACGAGTTAACTGTAACGTTAAATCAGTAATTGTTCTAAAACTCCGGGCTTAATACCTGACATGCTCAATTTTCGAAACGCCAGCCGCCGAGAGCCGACATTCTAAAACTGGACAGTTCACACCGATAGAACTGTCTTCTAAAGACGTTCTAAACCCGCCTCGTCTCGTTTTGGCTGTTTGGTGGAGACTGGGCTTGAAGAAACATTAGTGAATTTGAAATTGGAATTTGACCTTTTAAGAATGAAGATTTTACTTGTACTGTCGCTGGTATATGCCAAAGTGTATCGGAACATTTTTAATATACTTCTCACGCTCCTTTAAGATTGTTGTTTTGTACGGTCCTTTGGCCTTCTATGCGTCTAAGATCTCACGTATAGATCTTCTTATTTCTGTCGAACACTTTGATTACTTATCAAAATGGAAAATATATATAGCATCAAACCAGCAGGAAGATGACTGCAGCACTTTCCCCCTCTCTGCTTACTCATTCTTACGAAAGCCTGGAAATTCATCACCTCAGAAAGTAATTATATGTCTTAAGGCATGTCATTTCTCTTTGTACGCGCCTACGCTAGCACATTTTTTATTTTTGTTGCTAAAATTCTAACATGAGAATTTTGGGTTTTCCCCTTCCAAATTTTTTTTTTTTCAAGTAGCACAACTACTTGAAATAGTGAGGTTAACACAGTGAGTCTGAACTGAGAAAGGTGGTAACTGAGAGTTCCTGGAATTCCAAGCATATCATACTTGTGTGGTGAAGACACACTGTGAGTTTGAGATGGTGCATACAGTACATGAATATGTAATATGTAATGCTCCCTAAAATATTCTAGTAATTGTGCTTGTCTTCTTTTGTATACCAATGCAGCATGATTTGTTTTTGCAATCCCCCCAAACAAGATAAAACAAGATCTCAGTGGTTGAATTTACCACTGGCAATATGTTGGTAACTGTAAGATTTAGAATAGAATAGGGTGACATTGAATTATTGCATTAATGCATTAATGGCATTTGGCAGACGCTCTTATCCTGAGCGACGTACAGTTGATTAGACTAGGTAGGAGACAATCCTCCCCTGGAGCAATGCAAGGTTGAGGGCCTTGCTCAAGGGCCCAACAGCTGTGCAGATCTTAGCAATGCTTTCCCAATGTCTCTTCTTTTATTGGTATTTTAGGAATGTTACCTAGTACTGTGTGTTACATTCAAAAGAATAGTACAATAAAAATAAACCCTTTGCTGGGAAATAAAATCATTGAACCCATTAACTGTTCTTTCTTGTTTTCCAGTTTTCAAAGCTTGGTATATGCAGCTGGTATATTTGGGCCAGTTTCAACCTGTTGGCTACAAAGTGGCAAAAAGTAAATCGCTGGCAGCAGTAATGACTCACATTTACTGCAGAAACCTGTGAGTGAGTGAGGCAGCGAGTGAGTGAGTGAGTGAGTGAGTGAGTTAGTCAACACAAAGCCATTACACTGACCTCAGAAATACATGAGGTCACCCCACAGAAATATAAAATTGGGAGTGTTGTGGGCAACATAATTGCCCAGCCTTTGGAACAAACCATGTGATAATAATGAACATGCCAGTCATTTGATTCCAGCGAAAGAGATGTTTGTGTCAAACGTTGTGCATTTGTACACTTCAATGCAAACATTACACTGGTAAGGAGTGACTGCGGTAGGTTTGACCTGATTGAAAGGCTCTGTGACAAGAAAACTCTTCAGGAGCTTTTGTGGGTAATGTAAAGGAAGGAAATAGTGGATCCACTTTCTGATAGCATGCAACGTGATGTTTGTGGAAACACATCTCTTGCAAGAGCACAAGATTGCAGATTCTGGAAATGCATACACAGAACTAGTAGGTTACTGTATGTCAGAACTGGGAACTGTAGAAACACCCAACAGCCACATGAACTGCAATGTAAAAAGAAAATTCCATTAATATACAAGTAATTCCAGACTAATCTTCTCTAGGCAATTACATTCAGAGATGTCATTCAGAGAACAGTTCAGAATTTACCCTATAAATTTTCTTTAAAAAAAAGAATTTATCTTTTAATTATTTAGTGTCAGGCGGCACGGATGGTGCAGTGGGTAGCACTGCCGCCTCACAGCAAGGAGGTCCTGGGTTCGAATCCCCGTCGGCCGGGGCCTCTCTGTGCGGAGTTTGCATGTTCTCCCCGTGTCTGCGTGGGTTTCCTCCGGGTACTCCGGTTTCCTCCCACAGTCCAAAGACATGCAGATTAGGCTGATTGGAGAGTCTAAATTGCCCATAGGTGTGAGTGTGTGAGTGAATGGTGCGTGTGCCCTGCGATGGACTGGCGACCTGTCCAGGGTGTATTCCTGCCTTTCGCCCAATGTATGCTGGGATAGGCTCCAGCCCCCCTGCGACCCTGATCAGGATAAGCGGGTTCAGATAATGGATGGATGGATGGATGGATGGATTATTTAGTGTTTATTTTTTAAGTAATTATGTTTGAGCTCCTTCCCTTCCACAACCTGTAAATTCCAGGTTCAGAAAGTAAGTTATTTTGATTATGAAGTGTGCTTGGGATCGTTGTCTTGAAGAACAATCCAACAATCCACCAGGTTCCAGCCGCTGGGGCAAGGGTGGGAGTAGTGTCGTGTCTAGGAAACGACAGAGTCCAAATCTTCAATTTGTCGAAAAACATCTTTGAGAGGGAAAAGACGACACCAGGCAGCAAGATCTTCAGGAAAATCAGACTTTATTAGCACACGTGCATAAAGCCGGATCAGCTCTCCAGAACTGAACCCCGACTGGCATTTGTACACCCATTTTATACACAGTTACTCCACCTACAACTCCTCCTCAAACCTTATTCTGGCAAATCACCCACACTTTTCTTATCGTAACTCCTCCCAACGCTCCTCCCACAACGTCATTGTGGCAAATTGCCAACGGTCCTTATGCTCTGCCAACTCTGTACAAAGTTCAGGGCATTCTGCCAACTACGTGTCCTCACTTCACCCCGCACCTGCTCTTGGCAAACTACCAGACCAGAAGTTCTGGATGCCCTCCCTCTAACACGTCATCCATACACGTCACTCTGTATCTTTCGCTTTTTATAAGACGAACTAAGCAGCAGAAATCATTGAAAATATACAGACAAACTAAACATTTCATTAATATTCACTTCTAATATACTTTTCTAATATACAGACATACTAAACATTTCATTAATTATTCTCTTCTAAGGGAATAAATGTACGTAGCATTCTTTGCTCTCATTTCAACAGTTTTCACTGTGGTTTCTTGCGTTTTCATAAGCTCAGCTATAATTAATGTTCAAGGTCAAATAGATACACTTCTGGCATAAAACATTGAGAGTCCCGGAGAAATCAGCTGTACAGTCATATCTTGCTCTGCCCGTGTCCTTGACAGTTTGGTCTACACAGTTCAAGACGGGGCCCCCCCCTGCCAGCTGGCTGGGCTCACTGTGTAATCCTAGCACAATTTAGCAGTTAATCAGTTTGAAACTATACAGGGTACATATCATACTTTAATACAGATATATTGATAAACTTTTAGCACACATCGTCGAGAGTTTTGGAGGAACCAGCCTGCTCACTAAGGCGGAGAATCTGATTTTGACTTGTGATTGGTTATCATGCTTTTCGGAGGGAGATCTTTCGTTCTGTGAATTTTCCCCTACAGTAGTAATAGAGTTTGGCCCAAAAACGCCTTTGTCCTTGTTGAAGTACTTGATTTCACTGTCCTCAACAAAAAACTTAGGACCCTAGATGCAAAACAACCCCAAGCTCAAAAATGAATATTTCCCACATTTCATGCTCTTCCCAACATAAAAAGCTTTCTTCCAATGCCTAGCTCACCCCTTTTGCACAGGCAAAAAAAGGACAACATCTAACAAAAACGGCTGATTTCATTGTCACTCACACAGAGAACTAGGCTCACCGCAACAAAACCCAAAAATGTGCAAGTTGCACAATAGCTGAAACACATATGCACTTGAGCCAGTGACTGTTTTTCACACTCCCACCCAGACGGTACAACAGGAGTTATAATCATGGGCATATCCCTCTCTGCCTGACAGCCTATAGTCCAATGGCTAAGCTGCTTGACTGGGACCTGGAAGGTTGCTGGTTTAAGCCCCAGTGTAGCCACAATAAGATCAGTGCAGCTGTTGGGCCCTTGAGCAAGGCCCTTAACCCCACATTGCTCCAGGGGGGATTGGCCCCTGTTTATTCCAATCAATTTTGGATAAAAGCATCAAATAAGTAATGTAATATTGGCCATTTTTAAACCTGTTGGTATTTAATGTCCATACTACTTCTTCAGTGGTCCTTGAAAACAATAAAGCAAAAAGGCTGCATATAATATACAACACTGATAATAAACTGATATTTTCAAACTTATGGGGAAACAACATACTTTGATTTTGATACATTGGCATTGAAATTGGCAATAATTTGAAAAAATAATGTGAAAAATGTTACTTAATTTAGTTAATCTCGGTCAAATGGAATTATATTGTCATTCCATCACTTCATGTTTCACTAGAGTATAAAAATTTGGTGACAAGCATGCAAAATCCCTTTCAGTGGTTGAAATGACAAATCACTTCAGTTCATACAAAGATTCTAGTGACTTTACCAGATGTGTTTGCACAAAGTATTAAACCAGGGGTGGCAAAAATTTGTGGGTTAATTATTCCATTGAATAATTAATAAACCACACTACTTTACATATGTTGGAAAATAAAGCTTGTGTTAATAGCTATTAGTTTTTAGTTTACAGTATTTTGTATGCATATTTACCAAGGGTGCCAATAATTGTGGAACCCACTGTAAGTAGAGTCAATGATCAAAGCTCTTGAGGGCTTTCATAGAGTCTTTCTGGGGACCTAGACAGATAAGAAACACTTTTCTTCTCAGTGTTGTGCAAGAAGCATGTTTGTGAAACTTTCTGGTGAAACTGCTATATACACTGTTGTGCGGGGGCTGGAGGGCTAATCTGAAGTTCCAGAAGACTTGTACTGTCTGTCATTGTCACCAATTCATACACCCTAGACTGAAAATATCATGAAATCTAGGCTGCAGATCAATATGCCTCTTGGCCTTAACATGCTTAAAATGCTGAATTTCTTCTTTGAAGTTGGATATATAAATATGCATGCATCCAGTATTCATTAGCCTAAGACACTATTTCCATACATTTGTTTTCTAGCAAGTATGATTCCACAAGTCGCCATCTGTCTTTCTGTTTTTCCATCAGTTTAATTACATACTATTTATTTTATTTTTATTACCATGGTACAGATTCTACAGAACCATTTCAGCACGATTTGGTTTAAGCGCCGTGCAAGACAATCGGACAACTGTATGCAGAATCCTACAACTTTGAGCGTGGTTTCTGTTGCGACACTAATCTCATACACTCAAAGTATGAATAATTGCTTGATGTATAATTTGCTTGTGTCTGCAATAGAGACAAACTTAATGTGATTCACGTTAATGATGTAATGGTAAACGCTGTCCACAGCTATTTTCAGGCTATTTTTTTTCCTTCGTAGGAAATGGACAAACTTTTGGCCACAGCCTGGCAACCATATTTGCTTCGCCTCTCTGCCTGTTAGCAGCCGGGGGAAAAGCAGACATTCCCCGGTTTTAAGAACAGAGTGGGCATGTGCTGCATATGTGTACAGCAGTGTGCAGAAATTTAGGCAGCCCTGGTCAAAAAGCCTTTTACGATTAATATCTATGTGAACCTGACCTCAAAATGGTACAACACATTTCTTAAAATTTTAAGCAAGATTACTTTTTATTTTAATTCCTTACAGTTTCAAAATAATAAAAAAAGGAAAAAGGCCCTGCGCAAAAGTTTGGGAACCCTGTCAGTTAGTACTTCGTAACTCCTCTTTTGGCAACTACAACAGCTTGTAAACGCTTCCTGTAGCCAGTTAAGAGTCTTTCAATTCTCACTTTTGGAATTTTTCCCCATTCTTCCTGGCAGAACACCACTAGCTCAGAAATATGATTTGGTCTCCTTGCCTCTACGGCATGTTTGAGATCTCTGCACATATTTTCAATAATATACAAGTCTGGGGACTGTGGTGGCCACAATCCCAATCCCATGATCTGTCTTTCCTGGAGTTACTTCATGGTTGATTTAGAGGTATGCTTTGGATCATTGTCTCGCTGGAATACTCAACCTCTCTTCAACTTCAATGTCTGGACTCTTACCTTTGAACATGAGCCTCTAGAATTTCTTGATATTTGGTGGAATCCATTCTTCCTTTCACTCGCACAATATGTCCTGTGCCACACAACCCCAAAGCTCCAACCTCCATCCTTCACAGTTGGCAAAGAGTTCTTCTCTATACATTTCTTCAAAAAAGTTTAATTTAGGTTTTGTCAGACCGAAGTACATTGTTCCAAATGACTTCAGGCTTCTCAATGTTTTCTTTTGCATACTTCAGATGCTTAATTTTGTGTTGATGTCATTATTTCTGGCAACCCTGCCATGTAGGTCTTTTTTGGGTGTTGTGTATGTTATATTGTTGTTCTGTGAACAGCTAGATCTGTTTGTTCCTCTTTTTTGCGGCTCTTTTGCAGAGATGTATGGGTTCTTCTGAGCATTTCTCACCAGGTCTCAGGCCTTCAAGACCTTGTCTTGACTTCAACTGTTCCATTTATCTTCCAATAATGCTTCTGACAGTGGAAATAGGTAGCTTGAAACTTCTCCTTCTTGCTGGAAACTGTTGAGAGAAATTAACCATGGTTGTTAACACCATACAAAACAGCCAATGCAGTTGGATATTTTAGAAGGCATGTAAACCACAGATTTGATGTAGTAATGCAAGTCAGTCACAGTAGGTAATGTAGTCAGTCAGTGTTCAGTTGTTTAGACCAATTCAGTCATACTAGATCAGTGGTTTCTTTGAAAAAGAAAGTTTGAAAGGATGCAATTTAATGGCAATTTCTTAAGCCTTTCCTTTCTGGGCATTGCGCTGTCTGCAATCAGCAGAGCGGACGATCAAAATGAATGACTGGCATGTTTATCCCAAACACAAATTAAAAGCCTGGACCTGGACCAAAATGTTAGCATAGAGTTGTGCTGACCTGGGACCTGTTTTACTCTTCATTATAAGTCATGATAATATTCTAGATCAGCAGTCCTACTCTGACATGCTTCATACATAAGCAATGAATTTGGAGTTTCAAACCTTCCTTCTGTTTTCATATTCTCTATCATTTTGTTACACTCCATATATTTAATAAATTAGAAATATGGCACAACTACCGCACTGCAACTTGACTTTAGTAACATGTTTTTGAGCATCACACTGAGATGAAAAGAAACCACAGTTTTATATTATCTTGGGCGACATGCCCAGACAATAATACACTTTTCAACAGTACGTTTTTAGAAAACTGGCTATAAAGAAAATGAGGTGGTAATTGCATATGCAAGTTGTGGATGACGGAGATAACGTTGTTTTAACCCTCTAAAGAGGTTCGGGTCTGTAGGACCAGCTTTTCAATGTTTACTGAAATAGAAATGATACAACAAACATTTTTTTCAACCTTTGACTCATAACCCTTGGCTCATTTTCTGTGAAGAACATGTAAATGAACTCATTTTCATTGAGTACACACTGTGCACCCCCCTACACATTTACATTACATACAGGCTATTCAGGTCCACTGGACCCAAAGGTTATAAGTATGAGGGTTATATGTTTTATAAGTATAAGGTTTGCTGTATACCTTTACCTGGTCTTCCTCCTACCTTGGACTATTGTGTGTGTGTGTGTGTGTGTGTGTGTGTGTGTGTGTGTGTGTGTGTTTGTGCGTGTGCGTGCGTGCATCAGGGCCGTTTGAGTAATGACTGGGTCTCAGAACAAAAGTCCAGTGAAAGGGCCCTCCAGTTTTTTATGACTGGACTGCATTTGCCCCCTCCTTGTGGCTGGGCCGCTGAAAGCTTTGCTGTTTTCCGCCTTATTGTGGGCATGTGTTCATTGTTAAATTTGTGTTCTGTATCCTAATTTCAATTTTATTTAAATTAATAAACACCAATATTGAAGACAGACTTCTCTCCTTTATATTTGTTGAAGATAAACATGATTTATTCCTCCCAGTTTTGATTATTATTGATTTGTTTGACCAAAATCACATTTCATCACAAAAAACGAATACTAATGAATGTGATTTAGCAGGGGTAAGTGGCACATATTAATCATATATGCTATATGTTATGGTATATATTGCTTGTAATTAAGATAAGGTCAACATCCATGAAGTATTTTTACATAAATTGTTATGACTGTATTGTTTCAAGACCCCAATAATGGTATGGGTCCATCAGACCCGCGAAAAGGTCCTGAGTAACAGAAATCCTTGTCCGCTGCACAAGGGTTAATGATAATTAGACTAGTTTGCTTCCGAGTACCGAGGCTAGTAATGACAAACCTACAGCGTGAAGGAAGCAACTGGAAAGTCCCACTTATTTACTTCATTGTTTTTAATGGATATATAACATAAAAAGTAACACATATTGTTTCATCGTGGCTTCATAATTGGACCACAATAGAACTGGAGCTGGCGATGCGGTGCCTTTCATGGCACGTTGTATTCGGAATGTCGGAAGATGTGACGTTCATCGATTGAAACACAACCATTTGGAGGGTGTATTTGTATAGGTGTATTTTTATATTTTCATACTTGATAGAATTTCAATAAGAAATAAAGAAAAAAGAAAATACAATTAACACCAGCCAAGAAAAGGGCACTTTTTGAAGGCAAAAGGGCAGGAGCTGAAACTCCCCTTGGGCCCTATTGTGCACGTGCCAGTATATATACACTCACCAGCCCTTTATTAGGAACATTTTTACTTTATTACACCTACTTATTCATGCATTTATCTAATCAGCCAATTATGTGGCAGCAGTGTAATGCATACAATCATGCTGATACAGGTCAGGGTTAATGTTCACATCAACCATCAGAATGGGGAAAAAATGTGATCCAAGTGACTTTGACCCTGGAATGATTGTTGGTGGCAGACAGGGTGGTTTGAGTATCTCGAAAACAGCTGATCTGATTTTCATGCATACTAGTCTCTAGAGTTTGCAAAGAATGGTGAAAAATAAAAAATAAAAATAAAAATCTGACTGAAACGCCTTGTTAGTGCGCTATGACTTTTGGAATGATTCAGTTCTTCCATGTTCTGGTTGGAGCAGCCTCATTTCGCATGCTAATATAGGCCTAACAATTATTGTCAAAGAGCCAACATCCAATAATGTTTTTAATAGTAGCCTATTTCCGTTTTGCAATTGTTTTAATTTCGAGTTTGACTGGGAGACAAATGTAGAAAATGTATCGATGTGAGAAAACCCCTTCTGCAATACATTTTATTTGATCGACGTATAGGATAAAAGCATCGAGTCATACAAATAAACACACGTTTGGTGTATGCGCATTTGCCATATGTAATTAAATGTTTTAGTCATCCATAATAACAGTATTTTGTGGGATTCTATGTATGGAGCTTTGTAACTGTTAGGAGCACTGTTCGTTTTAGAAGTTTTAGCAGATATTCCGAAGTGATTACCAGCTACATGATATTGAATCAAGTTTTAAAGATTAAATCGGGTTTTTACACAATCTACCCTCAAAATACCACCCCATCTAGCCGACAGCAATAGCGTGACGTCAACACGTCCAGAATCTAAAACTGTTTGCCCTTGCTTAGAACTGATAGTAGCCTGCAAGCCACTGACTGGATTGAGACGTTGCTTAACGCCAATCGTCTGCTGTTTGGATTACAGTATTCACGTTTTCATTGAAAGATAAAAAGGTACGTTACATTTTTTTTACCGCATGTCTTCTTTGTGAAGCTGTTATTATTTATTTTCATGCCGGTATAAATTATGTTTTTCTACAAAGCACGAGAGTCGGGTACAGGTAAAACGTCAATCAATTCATATTTTTACTCAAATCTTGTTCTTAAAACATGTGTCTTGTTAATCAGAAAATGTTCAATGTTTATTCCGCTAATTATTTGAAATGGTGTACTCCACAATGTCATTCAACTGCAGTAGTGATGATAAAATGATGGTTCACGAAGTAGCAGTCGTAACAGTAACAGAGAACATCCCAGTTTATTTCTTTATTTATTACTTTAGAAACAAAACCATGTGCATTATTGAAAGTAACAGAGTAAGTGCAACTGTAATTGTTTTGGTTCCATGAATACTAAACTTTTGCAAAACATTATGTGAATTTAGAATTCCAAAAAGTTTTGTATCACTTTAGAACTACGCTTCAGACTGTACTCAGAGGCATGAACATGGCCTCCCTCTAGTGGCTACATAGTTACTAGCTGTGGAAAAAATCCCCACTAGAAATATTCCACATAGTCCAACTGTTGAATCCTGGATTGTGTACATTTTTGACAAGGCTTCACACTTTCTCCCAGGTTTAAAAACAGTGATGGCATTTCTCATGATCACCACCACCACTGCCCTGTATCCAGGCTACGGAATGGAGACACCTTACAGCAACAACCACACATTGCTCATCAACGGAACAGAAGACGACTATTATGACTACGAATCCGATGAACACGCAGAGCTCCGGAAATCTCTCAACATCATGTCCCTCATTGTTTACTGCCTGGCCTTTGTGCTGGGAGTGCTTGGGAATGGGGTGGTAATCTGGGTGGCGGGATTCAAGATGAAAAAGACAGTGAACACTGTGTGGTTCCTCAACCTGGCTGTGGCTGACTTCCTCTTCACTGCCTTCCTGCCCCTGAGTGTGACCTACACTGCCATGGATTTCCACTGGCCTTTTGGCAGGTTCATGTGTAAGCTCAACAGCACCCTGAGCTTCCTCAACATGTTTGCCAGCGTCTACATCCTGGTGGTGATCAGCGTGGACCGATTTGTGTCCGTGGTCTATCCTGTCTGGGCCCAAAATCACCGCAGCCCACGCAAGGCGTCGGTGGTGAGCCTGGGCGTCTGGCTTTTTGCCCTGGTCTTGAGCGCCCCCTACTTTGTCTTCCGAGACACCGCACCTGCATACCACGACAAGACCGTGATCAACTGCTTCAACAATTTTGCCCTTTCGGAGGACTATGATACACTGGCTGTGTTGGAACTGAGGGCACGCCTTCACGGCGCAATGATCATCACCCGCTTCCTCCTGGGCTTTGTGATCCCTTTCACCATCATTGTCTCCTGCTATGCAGTCATCATCCACAGGCTCAAGAGGAACCGCTCCCTGTCTAGCCGCTCGGGGCGCCCCTTCAAGATAATTGCGGCGGTCATTACTGCCTTCTTTCTTTGCTGGGCCCCTTACCACATCCTGGTTCTGATCGAAATGGTCAACCACACGGCTGCTGAATCTAGCACCACCCTTAACCTCATCATCACCATTGGAATCCCCATTGCCACCAGCTTGGCCTTCCTCAACAGCTGTCTGAACCCACTGCTTTATGTATTCATGGGCCAGGACTTCAAGGACAAGGTGCGCAAGTCCATCCTCACGGTGCTGGAGACTGCCTTCACGGAGGAGGTGTCTCGGTCCAATTCACATTCAAATTCGGCCATCCACAGCCGCAGCAAAGAAAAGTCATTCTCTGATTCAGAAGTATGAGCACTGGTGCAACACTCATGTTAATACACCTTGCATGCAGGACTGGAGATGATTAGTCACAATCTCAGGAGTTTGAAATTGAAAGATAAGATATGCATACCCATATAAATAGAGATCACCATACCTTCAGAGAGACGACATGAAGTTTTGAATCCTATTGCATTTCACTGAGTGCTCACTGAGTGTATGTTGTCTTGTGGCTGCAGAATTGTTGTTTCCTGCCATGTTTGTTATTTTTTACATTGATGAAGGAAGCTGTGTAAAAAAATGGTTAATAGAACTTGTTTTGAGTGAATGTTTGTCACAGTAAAAGCAAAGTGTTGGATTCACAAAAAGGCAGGTTCTTTTTATCTGTTGCAACAAAATTTATATCAATGTCGAAGCTATGACTATTTTTGCATTATTTGCACGATGAAATAATAATGAGAATGTGAAGCGCATTTAGCCAATCTTTTCTTTCAAATTCATATAAAAATATTTTTGGATGCTAATTCATACATTTATATTTCAAAAGGATGTTTAATATGCAAAATATTCCATAAAGGTATATCACCAGGGGTGAAGTGGTATACAGATAATCCATGGTGACCAGGGGTTTGATTATCCACATTTGCTCTTTTTGTACTATGATACCATCTCTATCTGAAACCCTCTTTGCTTTACCCTTGTATATAATGAGGGTGGACTGTCTGCTCTCATTAAAAATAACACCAGGAAGTATAAAATCTTTTATCATGGTGTCATGCCAAAAAAATCTAATTAGAAGCTTTTTTTAATGTCATTTTTAATTTGCTCCGCATGCATTCTCTGTTGTAATTCCTAATGACTTTGTTTTTTATAATTGTTGTAATTCCTTCTCATTTCTTGTTGAGCTATCTCATTGATTTCCTATCGATTCCTTGATCTCTGTTGATCCTGATTTCTGCTGCCATTGAATCAATGCCCTAACCTTATGTATAGATGCACACATACTTAAGGATGCGCACACGCACACTCCCTCGTGCTGCATGCCCCGTAAACTCCAATTCACTTCCAGTGACCCCAAGTTATATTGCTGTAGAGACTCTATTGATTTATTTTTTTGACTCCTTGATTCTGGATGATCCTGATTTCCACTATGATTGAAACAATACAACGACCTTATACACACACATACTCATTCTCACTCACCAATCATAGAAATGCATACACACAGATGCTTACGTGTATGCACACAGGCACACACACACAGAGTTCCTGTTTAATTTAACGGACTACCAACATCTCAAATCCACCCCGCACTGCCCCCTCTGGTCAGGACCGTAATTCATATGGCTCATGAAACAATGAAAACAATGTAAGAAGAACTATGATGCCCCATCACGAGCCTGAGCCTAGATGCCCATGCTTCTACATACCCGAGGGGTGACCCCACCAAGGTAAAGGCATTACTGGCAACACTAGCTCCGCCAACCCATGGGCAGGGAAGTAGTACAGGACAATCAGAGAGGGGGCGCAATATAGCCCTGATGGACCAACTGCAACATGACAGGTGTGCATCAATCCAAATTTTGACCTACCCATAACCCTCCCTCCCACACTGAAGGAACCCTGTCTCCTTTCCTCTGCCTCCACCTTTACTTAAGCCATAGCCTCCCTTTCCCCCTATATACTGTAAACACTCACTTTATAATACATACCCTTGCCTAATTTGTTATTTGTATATTATACATGTAACCACTTTTTGTCTGGTTAGCCTCACCTTGTCTAATATGTTATTACTCTTTTCTGTAACCACTTTATAATGCATAATAAAAAAGAAGGGAAAACAATATGGCGTTGTGCCAAGGATGGCATATGTTAGTGCAAACCTGTCTAAGAAGTCATTCCCATTGTAACAAGTCATTTCATTTAATCTGCAAAATTATTATTATTTTATATTTGGTGTTGTCTGTGTATTGACATGGTCCACCAGAAATTGTGAAAATGTTATGTACATAAGAGAAATGGGCGGCACGGATGGTGCAGTGGGTAGTACTGCCGCCTCACAGCAAGGAGGTCCTGGGTTCGAATCCCCGTCGGCCGGGGCCTCTCTGTGCGGAGTTTGCATGTTCTCCCCGTGTCTGCGTGGGTTTCCTCCGGGTACTCCGGTTTCCTCCCACAGTCCAAAGACATGCATGTTAGGCTGATTGGAGAGTCTAAATTGCCCGTAGGTATGAGTGTGTGAGTGAATGGTGTGAGTGAATGGTGTGTGTGCCCTGCGATGGACTGGCAACCTGTCCAGGGTGTATTCCTGCCTTTCGCCCAATGTATGCTGGGATAGGCTCCAGCCCCCCTGCAACCCTGTTCAGGATAAGCGGGTTCAGGTAATGGATGGATGGACGTAAGAGAAATGCACATTTCATGTTGATCATAATGGAACATAGTGTTTCTAGTTTGTTTTAAGTTTTTGTATGTAAATTGTGAACAACAAATCTAATGGCATATGGCTTGACTGCTTGATATACAGTGCATTATACATGATATACAGCATTATATCAACTTGGTATCAAGAATGGGTGTAACTTTTTTATTTTACAGAAACAGTATATTATTGGCTGTAGTACAAAATGAACAAACAATAGTAACAGGAAATGTATACTATGATAATGAGGTATCCAATTAGAAAATGAAGTTTTTATTCATGTGGATTACAATATCATCATTAAAAATCATAAATAAATATACACTCACTGAGGACTTTATTGGGAACACCTGTACACCTACTTATTCATGCAATTATCTAATCAGCCAATCGTGTAGCAGCAGTGCAATCCATAAAATCATGCAATCATTGACTGCTTCACAATCCAAACTCTTCGGTTCCTAATCACCCAATTGTATTCACAATAGGTGGCTAGCCAAATATAATAAAAAACATGCCACATATTTCTCAAATAGTTTTGCAAGCCTGTAGTGTAGTTTTGCGGCCTGTAGCGTAATGGTTAAGGTACGTGACAGGGACAGGTCGGTGGTTTGATAATCGGTGTAGCCACAATAAGATCCGCACAGTCGTTGGGCCCTTGAGCAAGGCCCTTAACCCTGCATTGCTCCCAGGGAGGATTGTCTTCTGCTTAGTCTAATCAACTGTAAATCCCTTTGGGTAAAAGCATCAGCCAAATGACATGTAATGTAATAATGTAATGCAAGAGCAGCAGTGCCTAAAAAAAGTAGTACTTTAGTATATCAAGTATTTCAGTCTTATAATTACAGTGGCTTCAGAATGTATTCAGACCTTTTGCACACTTTATTGTGTTTTAGATTTCAAATGGATAAAAATCTACACTCAATAACCCATAATGACAAAGTGAAAACATGTTTTTAGAATTCTTTGCAAATATATGATATATTCTTTGCAAAAATTATTCAGACAAGCCCAAGCCATGACACTTCCTCCACCGTGCTTCACAGATGAGCTTGTATGTTTTGGATCATGAGCATTCCGATTCTTACAACTGATGAGTGGTTTGCATCTTGTGGTATAGCCTCCATATTGCTACTCTCTAATCTTCTTTGAATGGTTGACTGAGATACCTTCACCCCTGCCCTTTGGAGATTTGTGATGACACTGACTGATGTTTTGGGGGTTTTTTTCACAACTCTCACAATGTTTCCGTCATCAACTGCTTTCGTTTCGAATGGAAAACAGGCATGCTCGTAGTGGGTGAACCACAAGGCGACCAGAGCTGGCAGACCGGAGTGGTCTTGCTGGGGAGCAGGGGGTGATTAAAGATTGTATGTAAAGTGGGGCAGTCCCCTTAGCAGCCTGAAATGCCACCACTAGGGCCTTGAAGCAGATTTGTGCGGGAATAGGAAGCCAGTGGAGGCCAATGAGGAGTGGGGTGACATGAGGCGACATGGGCTGACTGGTGGTCAGGAGGGCTGTAGCATTCTGGACCAGCCGGAGGGGCTTGATGGCACAAGCTGGGAGACTGGCCAAGAGTTGCAGTAATCCAGGCGGGAAATGACAAGTGCCTGGACTAGGAGCTGGGTGGCTTTCTCCGTCAGGAGATGACGGATACGGCATATATTGTATAGGAAGGACCTGCAGGTTCTCAGCCCACCGTAACCTCCACTCCCTCTCACCCTCTTCCTTTGCCACCACTGTCACCGCCTCACTCCCCCCTCTCGAATCCTTCTCCAAACTCCCCACTGACTCTGCATCTGCCACCCTCCTTTCATCTCTCTCCTCCGCCTTTGACTCTCTCTGTCCCCCTGTCTCAAAGCCACCTTGCACATCCCCCCCCAGTCCTTGGATATCTGACACCCTCCGTACCTCCAGGGCCAGCCTCCGCGCAGCGGAGAGGAAGTGGGGAAAATCCAGAGACCCTTCAGACCTCACAACTTACCAGTCTCTCCTGGCGGCATGCTCTTCCGCTGTCACTGCCGTCAAAGCAAAATACTATCAAACACATATTCAGAACTCCACTTCTAACCCCCAGAAACTGTTCTCTATTTTCTCCTCTCTCCTCAACGCACCACCTCCTCCACCTCAGTCCTCCTTCGCTGCTGATGACTTTGCTGATTTTTTCGATGAGAAAACAACCACCGCCCCCCTCTCTGTGCCTTTCCCCCCCTCTAGGCCCATCCCTTCCTTTTCAACTTTCTCCCCCCTTACAGCTCTGATGTTTCTCAACTCCTGCTCTCCCACCGCCCTACAACCTGTGCCCTTGACCCTATCCCCTCTTCTCTTCTCCAGACTATCACAGCTGACATCTCCCATTTGTCACCTCCCTTGTCAACTCCTCCCTGTCTTCTGGCTGTTTTCCAGTGTCCTCCAAGAGGGCCCATATCACTCCGCTGCTAAAAAAGCCTACTCTGGATCCCTCCATCATCCAGAATTACCGCCCGGTATCTCTTCTTCCTTTTCTTTCTAAAACCATAGAGCGAGCCGCTTCTACTCAACTTTCTTCTTTCTTTTCTAACGACAACCTGCTAGACCCCCATCAGTCTGGCTTCAGATCGAGCCACTCGACAGAGACCGCGCTCCTCTCCGTCAGTGAATCACTCCATGCCACACGAGCAGCCTCCCTCTCCTCTGTCCTCATTCTTCTAGATCTCTCTGCTGCCTTTGACACTGTGGATCACTCCATCCTCCTGTCCGCCCTGTCAGCAACGGGCATCTGTGGCACAGCCCACAGGAGTTCCCCAGGGCTCAGTTCTAGGCCCGTTTCTTTTTTCTCTTTACACTCGTTCCCTTGGCCCTGTGATCACTGCACATGGGCTATCCTACCACTGCTATGCGGACGACACTCAACTCTTCATCTCGTTCCCACCATCTGATACACAGGTTTCAGCCCGTATCTCTGCTTGCCTGAGTGACATCCAGAGTTGGATGGACAACCACCATCTAAAGCTCTACCCAGGTAAGACCCTGCTAATACCTCTCCCTATCTGGATCTCTCCATTTCCCTCGGGGATACCACACTTACGCCATCACCCAGTGCATGGAACCTCGGCGTGGTGATGGACAGCAGACTGTCCCTCTCCAAGAACATTGCGGCGGTGACCAGTTCCTGGTCCAAGCAATGGTTTTGTCCCGCCTTGACTATTGCAATTCCCTCTTGGCTGGCCTCCCAGCATCCGCCATCAGACCCCTCCAACTTATCCAGAATGCAGCAGGGTCTGGTCTTCAACCTTCCCAAATACTCACATGTCACCCCCCTGCTTATTTCCCTCCACTGGCTGCCTGTCATGGCTCGCATCAAATTCAAAACATTGGTGCTTGCCTTCCAAGCAGTTAAGGGGTCTTCCCCAGCTTACCTCCAAAAAATCATCAGACCCTACACCCCTGCCAGACCTCTTCGTTCAGCCTCCACAGGCCGCTTGGCACCTCCTCCTCTCCGAACTTCCACCTCACGCTCACGACTACTGTCTGTTCTGGCTCCACGGTGGTGGAACAAACTCCCTGTTGAGATCAGAACTGTAGAATCTCTTCCCACCGTCAAGCGCAAAATGAAGACACACCTCTTCAAGCAGCACCTCTCCCTGTCCCTCCCTACCTCCCTGTGAACATTAATTGTTGTCTTTATGTGATTTACTTTTTTGTGTATCGGTATTTTTAATTTGGCTAGGTAAGCAGTGTTTGGCTAGTTAAGTTTGGTCACTTTTGCTTCGTTGTTTGTTTATTTATTTGTTAAAAAAAAAAAAAGAATTCAAATAGGCCCTGGTCCTTATCGTTGTTGTACAGGTAGCAGTTAAAATTCTACTTCCCTCTAGGGCAGGGGTGTCAAACTGAATATCTAGGGGGCCGCAGTGTCTGCGGGTTTTTGTGGTTTCCTTTCAATCAGCTGCCAATTAAGGCCAATTAAGGCCTTGAGAACAAGGTGTGTGGATACTTTAACCAATCAATGACTTGAATGAACCCAGAACACCCCAAAAACCAGCAGATACTGTCGTGAGCCACGGACCCCTTGCCGAGCTCAGACCTCACGTTCCCACGAGCAGTACCTCATCATGAGGTGTCTCGGGGACGAACTCAAGTACTCCGAACGTTCTGGAGCCCTGGTAAGTTCTACTGAACTTCCAGCCCAGTCTCAAAGTGAAGGGTGTGATGCAAATCTGGTATTCGATGTCCTGTATTCAATGTATTCCTCTAAAAGAATCTTTATCACATATGATTATAGTAAGATATACTTTATTATAATCAATCAAAAGAATAGAGTTATACAGATTACAGTGTAAATATCATCTTTCAGTTTGCTGATCACATGCAAGTTACATATACCCCTTTAGCTCTTTCTAATTTACCTTTCCACCATGATGTTTAAAAGTCAAGGTACACCCCTCAAATACCCATCCTCTTTGGCCTTAGCCTTATCCTATAGCTCCCCCTTCTGGACGTTTAAAAGAAACTATTCCTAGAATATTATATTTATCTAACTATAAAAACTTCTCTACATTTTTCTACCTTATATAGTACCTTAAAGACATAAAAATAAAAGGAAACTTATAATGTATTACTTCTATGTATTACTTTTCCTACTTCTACAAGTAATATAGATTATAATTACCACTCAAGCTTGATTATAGTTGTTCTGCGCTGCTCTTTCGACATCAGTCCTGTTGCCACAACTCTTGGGCTAAGTCCGCACCGCGTACATCACTCTGTTCTCCATATCCAGATCCTGGAGTGGCGCGCAGAGGGAGCGTGCCACTCCAGCTTGACTACAGCTGTCTTGCGTTGCTCTCTCTTCAACAGCCCATAGACATCTTCTGAAGCAAAATTCTAAGATGCTATCCTAAGGTCTAAAAGCTTATTCCTTATATATCCTTTTTGCGTACAAGAGTGTACCTTTTTGATAAGAAATGTCCCCAATATATCAAACAGGAAGACATTTATCTCTTATGCAACTTTTTAATGACCATATTCATCACTTCTGTTTTTCCCACTGTCATTTTCTCGTACCTCAAAAGAAATTTCCCCAATACTTTATCTCATGTGCCCCTCCGGTTGGGAGTTTCCACCAATCAATATCAATATACGAATGGAAAAACACTTGCTCTTATGTAATTTTTCAATGAACCTATTCATCACTGGTATTTGTCTCCCTGTCATAATCTCTTCTTGGACTCTCTCCAAACTTTGACTTCATACAAGCCAGAAGTTAGTGCCCTCCACCATCTCAACACACTCTTCAGGTGCCCCTCTCTGCGGCGCCTTAAGGGATCTACAAAGGACATCCAGCTAATAGCTGAGTGTAATTCATCATTTAACTCCTCCACTGTTAGTCCTTTGAATCTATCCGATAAATTATTTGTGCTATAATCAGGAAGGCCCTTGAAGCCTCTTAATCTTCTTTCGGTATTGACATCCCTTCCATTTTCCTTATCTTTTTGCTTTAGCCAGGCATTGTGCCCCTCCCCTGTAGGGTTGGGGTATTCCTCGACTGCTCGCTCAGCATGTTGAATCTCCTCCAAGGTTATGCTGGAACTCATTCTATGCATGGCCTCAGTCAGAACTTTAACCTTGCTCCTCAAAACCCTAAATCTGAGTCCCCCAACTTCAGACTCCTCCGCTGACAAGTATGGCTGCTCATTATCTCTGAACCACATATTTTTCCTCTTACGGGCGTTCTTGCTACCACCTTAATGGCGTGTGCGAGGGGTTAACAATGCATTCCTTCCTAACCCATCCCCCGTCAATCTCTCATCAGGGGGGCCTAGGGCCGGGTCCTGACAATACTACGGCCCTCCAGGACTGGAGTTTGACACCTGTGCTCTAGGGTCTTTCAGCGCACTTATCCCTGGTTATGGGCATGCACTTTGTTGTACATCACTCTGGATAACAGCGTCTGCCAAATGCCATTCATGTAAATGTAAAAGTCATCCACGCAGAGATATCAGCCAAGCAGGCAGAGATCTGTGTGGTGACCTGGGTATTGGAGGGGAAGGAAAGAGTGTCATCGGTATGAGCATGATAAGAAAAGCCAATATGTTCTAAGTTGTTTAACAAATCTAGATAAAAATAAGGAAAGGAAGGAAATAAAAGCTGAAAATCTTTTGACCTCAAACTCAATTGAATTTGAGCAAACAAAGAAATTGACCTTGCTGTTCCAATACTTTTGGAGGGGACTGTATCATGCAAAAAGTAACAAGATAACATTTTCTACTTAAATATAATAATAAAATGTAGAAATTACATAGTGCCATTATTAACTAAATACTTGCTTTTTTTTGGCTTTTTTTTAAAATCAGTGTAAGGCCTTTCAGGACTATTTTACAATGAATAGGGGTGAACTCAGCCATCATTAATGTGTACCATGCACCTGAACAATCACTTTTGCCAGCTGAAGCCAGGCTGGGAATTTGTCAAGGACACTCAAAATCCATCTACTGCATGTAAGTCACACCCTCACTCGGTTTAACATGATGCCTGAAAAGTGTCACAGTGTTTCTTTCACTTCATAGGGGTATTGGTTTTCTGCTTGATGAAGAGGGAAAAACCGCCCCCTGCTGGCCAACCAATCCCACTTCCAGCTGTCATGAGGTCTCTCATCCAAACACAAGTCAGTCTGGCCCCGAAAGTACATAAATAGATATTGACGCCAATAGAAATATATGGGGTAGATTTTCACCACACAGGGCACCAGGAGTGAGTAAGAGTAAGTTAATAGCTTTGCTCTCTGCACATGCCCATTTGTGTCCTTCGTCACATGCCAAGAAAATGCTTGGAAATCACGTGCCTTGGCGGATGAACCAATGAAATATGCTTTGGCAAAGATTTTATGTCAGAGAATTTTTTTTGTTTTGGGAAACAAAAAGATCTATAGCTTTGTGTACTTAGGGGAAAAATTGGACTTTGGAAAACAATTTTTAGCCAAGTGCACATCAATATATGAGCAGAAATTTACTGTCAAACATGTATGGAGTCCAATGGGAAGATATAGGTATCACGAGGGAAGACTTCATATCAATTTGCAAACTGATAGCTTGAAAGCTGTCCAGCCTTCCAGCCATATGGCATGAAAACAACACTGGATGGTATGGCTGCTGGTAAAAAATGGTAAAAATGGTCCCGGAGAACCCTATGTATGCTGGTAAATATTTTGCTTCAGCCTTGGACTCAATCTTAACACTTTTCTTCATATATTCAGTTTGGCATGTTCGTTTTAATGATTGCTGAATTTGCCAAACTTGAAAATAAGTTATCTCTTTTAACTGTTGGTCAAAGTGAAATCCAAAATGATTAAGTCAAGTAATATTTGACCTTGACTTAACCATTTTGGATTTCACTTATTTCAATGCAGAATGTAACCTTATTCAAAAGGATGAATTTGCAACAGCACATTACACACAAACCATTACTTGTTTGAGACCTGAATGATTCTTTATGAACACATTTTTTTGTAATATGAATATGTTTCTGACATAAGTAGGTAAAGCCTACATCATCATACATTAAAATTGTCTAAATAAACACAACTTTGTGACAACAGGATTTAGGATTTGTTATGTTAAGTTCTGTTTGTTTAATTATCAATACGTTAATGTCAATAAAGCTTCACTGAATTTCAGGAAGCAGTAATGCACCACTGACTGATAGGCCTATTACAAGGTCCTCAGATTAGTACCCAACATGTCAGCAATTTTTGGTTTATTTCTAAATGATCCAGGATAACCCTTTTGGTCGAAGGTGATTGATGGATGAGGTGCTCAGCATTCTGTATAATAGCCCTAGTCAAAGTCCAAATCAACACACCTTATTATTTTCTCCCAAGTATATAAGGCTATTGTGAGCATCCGAGAGGTCAGAAAACTATTTTGAAGACATCCATGCCTAAAGGCCATGTATAACTTACATATACCCATGTATGCATGTCCGAAATGGGAGTATCATTTGCGTAACATTAACATAATTGCATTATCAACATCAAAGCCTGATAGACAAGCTGTATTGATCCAAATTTCTGTCTTTTTACAAATATCTTGAAAAAAATATATTGGTTAAAAAAAAGGTACGAGGAAGGTAGGCTATTCTATACTTTAAAATGCTTCAGGCTTCCTTTGGCTGTAACGTTTTAATTCTGGATTAATCTACTTAGGTTAATAGGTATGTTTCCAACATAAATGACTGATAATGATAACGATTCAAGCTATATTGTTACAATTTATTCCATCTGAACTGGCTTTCTAGCTACTGTAGCTATGTCATTCTCCATTGCGCCAATGTCACAATCATAACTATTCTTCCGCCTTTCTCTTGTCTTCGCCAAAAGAAATGTCCCCGCCCTCTAACCATCCCCCGGGTCGCTTCTTGTTAAGCTAGCTAGCCAACACAACGGTAGAATAAATATCTTTGCTAAACAATGGTAGTTACCCAAACAAGGATATTATTATAAAAGGAGACAATCTCCCGGCGAAAGGCAGAAAATAGACATTTGGCTAAAACGAGACGCATCACATCCAGTTGGTAAGTGTGGCAATACATTAAATACGATTTGATGTTACAAAATATTCACATACGCGCTAGCTAGCGAATTTATGTAGCTAGCGATATAGTCTAGCTACCAAGAGGCCTTTCTTCCTCGTAGTAGCTAAACTAGATAGCCCATACAAATGTAGCTGTTTTTGGTAGCTAGCGGAATGCTAGCCTATTTAATGCTATAGGACGGGTTTGATACGTAGCTAGCTAGCTAGATATTTGGCTAGCTAGAAAGGTAGATATTTAGCTAGCTCACTACGTAGTTAGTTGGCTAAAGCTGTACTGTTTGAATTTTATGACGAGTGAAACAGTCGTGCTAAGTAGTAACTTAGCCATATCATTGCGCTGTTGGGTAAGTTAGTAGCCCATTCCAATATTTAATTCGCTGAATAGCTATTTGCAAAAAAAAAAAAAAAAGTAATATAGCTACAGCTAGTCTATGTAGGTAGCGGCTCGCTATCGGCTGTATGCTTCTTTCGTTGTCGGTTCACGTCACAAATGGATAGCTAGCTAGCTAAATTAGAGCAAACGTTACAGTATTAAATCAATGCCATCATTACTGTTATAACATTGCTGCATATTGCATGCGTCGTTTGCTCGATATGGTTGTTAGTAGCTTGTATGTCAGTATCTTGAAGTGACGAACGTTACTGGGTAGTTGGCTGCAGGAGTTGCATTCATTTTTCATAATACGTTTAGTGGAGTGCGATCTGTGTCTGGATAAAGCCAGCTAGGTAGTGATATGGGTTTAGCTAGCTATGTTAGTAACCTATAGCCGACGGTAGCTATATGGAATATATTTTCAAATACAGTTACATGAAATGTGTACAGTTGTATATCGACAAGTCCCATAATGCAGCTAGGTAGTGCAGCTAGCTACTTTGTCTTTCGTGTTGTAGCTATTTAAAACGGATACTGTATCATTCAAAATGGCCGCACTGCTTACTTACACTATGTAGCTAGCTAGCTCTCACGAGGCATTCATTCAGCTAACAATAGCTAGCTAGTAAGCTATGAATTCTTGTAACGTTCTAGCAAATCATTTAGAAGTGTCGTGTTGGGTCATGTTGTTGCAGTAAATTACTTGATACATTTTGTTTGTATAGAACTTAACAGGCCCATAAATATTTAACATTGTTAATTGGGTCTGTAAGTAGGCATTCAGTATTGGGTGAAGTTCATTCATTTTCATTAGTGGTCTCACATAATTTAAATGATTTGTAGCTTTTCCAAATGTATTTATCTAAAACTACGCACAGAAACTCTTGACACCTATTTGGAAATTAAAAATGGGCTATATTCTGCTCTTAGAATATTGTGGATGGTTGTTGACCTGGCATAGTCTATTATGAATAATAATACTAATTTGTTACTTCGCTGACACTCCAAAGTGACTTACAGTTTATTAGACTTAGCAGGGGACAATCCCCCCAGGAGCAATGCATTACATTACATTACATTATTGGCATTTGGCAGACGCTCTTATCCAGAGCGACGTACAGTTGATAAGACTAAGCAGGAGACAATCCTCCCCTGGAGCAATGCAGGGTTATGGGCCTTGTTCAAGGGCCCAATGGCTGTGCCGTTTTTTATTGTGGTTTCATGTACCTTCGCCACTAGGCTACAGGCTGCTCCTATTAATTGCCCCAAGTATATACAGAAAAATATGCCATAGAAAATAGATTTTCAGTGTACCTCCTATAGGATACCCTTTACACTATTTGTAATAATATGTATGTAATATGTAAAGAGATGCATATTTATTGCATCATTATTGATGAGTAAATTCCATATTCTCAACCTCTGATTTAATCGTCCTCAGACCATGCATTTATTTCTCTGTGTAGTGGAGTGCTGGGCCTCCAATGAAAAAGGCCAGCTCAGGTGATATTTCTAGCTTGCAGTGAAAAGTTGGCCTGGGCAACAAGAATTTCACAATTATTATATTTGTGATACATGGGTGATGATACAATTCAAATGGTGATACATTGATACACTGTGATGTCATTCACTTCACACCACATTGTGAGTGTGGTTGCTATATGTTTGCCTTGGTTGGCACCTCAATTCAAAACAACCTCAATATCTCACCCGTTTCAAAATATAAATACCATTTTGCAGGTCTAATACAATGGCAATGGGCTCGCCAACTACCGATTTTGGTATTGAAACGTTGCACCATTTCTGTGTTATGAATACCCTTAAAAAATAGCATAAAATGTAATCCTTTTTTTTGTGCAAAAATAACTCAATTTAAATCCAACATATCCCAACACCACTGAATGGGCCTCATTTATCAAATGTGAGCCGAACGAAATTCCCCCTTAATTCTTTGGAATTGCATTGTGCACAAATAATATGGGATTTGTGGGATGTTTTCGTAAGAGCCGAAAGAACTTCACGAGTAGTCTCAGCTGTTCGTATTGTGCACGGAAAGGAAAGCACACGGTTGTAAAGCGTGCTTTGTGTCCATTCATTTATAATTCTTTTATTTCTTTTAACTTTTTTTTATAAGCCAATTGAATATTATAATTATTCATATCATATAAAAGCGCAACAGGATTCAACATTAAAATGGGTGATGTTTCATTCCTCATTAATTCATGCTTAAGTGGAGTGTAATATAAATTCCATAAAACACGTAAAAAGTTTCCAATAAATAAGGCGTCTAAAAGTTTGCTGTAAGAGGGGTGTACCGTGCTTAGACTGTCATTTATATGTCTGGCCTCTCTTTACATTACATGTAAATCTATTGCTTTTGCCTATTAGAAGATTTATTTCTCACAGAAGAAACCGTGAACAATAACAGTGAGTTCAAGTTTCAAACATCTGTATAGTGGCATGGCATGTGGCGGATGCACTTCATTTGTTAATGAGTTTTGTTTTTGCCTCGCATTTAAATTCAGAGGTTGACATGTACTGACGTGAACCAGTCGGAAGGTGGTAATTCCGATATGACATGAACGCAGCATTATCCTCTCTTTAGATTACATTTATTGCTTCCATAGAAGATTAAAGCATGGCTTACTTCCAGAACATGGTCAGGTGCTTTCCGTCCTCAGTTTTTTGCGGACTGGCACAGGACAGTGAAAATATATCACTCCTTGATAATCCCAGAGATGACAAAAACAGCAATATCTCAGATTCGTAGGTCAATGCACCATTCCAGTCCTGTGTGGTGCAGATGTAGTTTATGTAGCCTATATAAACAAAAGTAGGCTAATTACCAATGTGAAGATGTTAGTTTGAATGAAAAGAAGGAAGCCTGTGAACTGATATGCTCTTGACATTCCTACCTTTATTGTAGACAACTTTTCCATTCTAGTGGATCTTCGTCAGGTTTGGCACATCGCTTTATGTTTATCCACGAGAATAAACGACTAACAATAACGGTGAGTTCAAGTTTATTATGAGAAAACATCTTCTATGCCATGATGTTAAGTCCTAAATATGTTTTATATATATTTTCATGTTCACAAAGAGAAGTTACAAAGTAGTTGTAGCACACACGGTCATGTAGGCTACAGGGATGTCAGGGACAAATCATCAGTTTTTGTAACCTGTTACATATTTAAAAATGGTTAACCAGTTAACCAATACTGCTTATGACAGCTAGGAATCATATCTTTTTTTTTTTTTTTTTTTTTTTTTTTTTACTGGATGACTATGAAATGTAATTGCATTTTCAAACTTTATTTTGGGCCATCTCAATAGTTAAATGTCAACATTTTAAGTCAGATGATAGTAAATCAGCCCAATTGGCAAATTAAATATTTGCATTTTCATTGACATTGTGCAGTGTAATTTCACAGTTGCAGAAATCTGTTGTTAAATCCATGTAGTTCAGGCATGCTGATCGATCGTGAGTAATTTCTTTTAAATGCATCGGATATAATTGTAATTCATCATGTTTTCATCTTTCTTCCCTATGACTTCTGCCTGATAGACTTGATTGGCATGAAATCTGTAAATATTCTGCGGTTAACAACTTTGTTACAGACAGGGTTGTGCACTCAAAATTCCGTGGTCACGCAATATTTGCCTGATATAACACCAGGTCTATTTTACCATAAATTATTTTTATGTAACGGTAAACTTGCATTTTATATACCAATGCATTTTATATGGTGTGGGACAATTGTGGTGGTGAGATTAACATGTCCATTTTTTGCTGAAAGCAGGGAATTTTCACTTTCAAGATCCGATGGATAAATAGCCCAATGATAATGTATTGCTTTATTTTTATGTAGATATGTGGAAAGGAAAGTTCAGTTTGCCGGTAGTTTGAATTTGCATGCCAATGAATAAACACGGATGAATAAACGCCATAGAATAAGCCATAAATCAAAGTAACAGCTACAGATTTCAAACACACAGAAATTATTTGACTACAGTACTGTTCAATTCCATGCGGTGTTTGCATTCTTAACCCTCTGAAATGACCGCAGATTACTTGCTTGTACGACTGTAGCTTGTGGATTGAATGTAAACAGCGTATTGTAATATTTTGTGCAACATTTGTCCAATTATGCTACATTCAGTTTGCTGGTACTTCGAATTTGTGTATCAACGAATGAACACAGATCTTCTGTTAACCTTAAGAAACGACTTAACATTACAATAAGCCATAAATCAACCAACAGCTACAGAAATTATTTGATAATTGTAATACTATAGCATTCAATTCCCTGCTTGCATTTTAAACCCCCTGAAATGGCCAAATTGTTTGATCGAAATACTGAAGCTTGTGGTTTGCTAGTTTAGAACCGCAATAATACTCCTGGTGATGAACGTGCATTTATTTAGAGCTTCAGAAAAAAAAAAGAAATTGGTTATCCATTATCAATTTTTTGTAACCGTTTACAAATCAGTTTCAGTTAAACTGTTAAACCGTTTAACCGTTCACACCCCTAGTAGGCTATGCAGTGTCTGCCATCTCTTGAAATTGATTTCTGTGTATAAGGAATGTGAGGGGCTTCAATTTATGCTAATTATACATTTTGTGCACACGCGTTTTGTTTACGATTGATTGGTATTTATCAACATACACACATGGATACGAAAAAAGGTGTGTATATTCCTTCATAAATCCGGCGCAAATTTTTAGTTTGTTTCCGATCACACATACATTTTCACACTGATTCCCAAAAATATTGATAAATGAGGCCAATTCTGCAGCAAATTCAGAAAATGTCCACACTGTATGTTTTATTACATTTGTATTCGACCTCAAAATTCTAAATTTCGACCCATCGACTTAACATGGGGGAGACAAATGCTAAAACAAATTAGCATAATAAACGGACATGAGAATCGGTATCGCGAGCAGGCAGTAGATTACACCGATAATAGGCTAGTACTGTCCACTTTAGACAGTCTCATGGACTGTAGCTCAAGCGCTATCTCAAACGTTAGCTTGCTGTATTTGGTATGATCTGGGGTGACTACGGTTATATCTTCAGCAGGATTTTCGTGGCTAACTCATGTCTAGCTAGATTAGAAAATGAGCTGATGAACCATGCAAGAGTGACTGTTGACATTAACGTTACACATGAGAGAAGATACTAGGAAAGGTAGCTTAATATGCAAATACCGTGTCGATGGCAGACATTTGGCATCTCCTAGATTTGACTGAAGAAATGCGTTTCAGACAGCAGAATTATCGTTGAAATTGAAAAGAATGATCCTAACTATACTTTTTAATCATGCATCGTTATACACGCTAACTAGCTATACAAACAAAACCTTTGAGAGAACTCACTTCAAGTTCAACCAAGAAAAAATACAAATACCACTTTTTGTCAGTAGATGGCATCCGCTTATAAGAAATGGGGACAGTTACCGTTACTGTAAACAGCTAGTGGGCCAAATAGATTCTTTATAGTCCTTGGGCCAAACCCCAAAATTGGACGATTTGGTACCATCTGGGTGGGCAAATTCTAGATGTGATTTTTTTAGTCCTATACATCCCTAGATTATGTTTTGATATGATAGACCTTTTGGTTTGGCAGCTTATTAGTGGTTATCACCTCCTAAAGGTATGGACTGCTTTTGTTCAAAACCGGAGTTTTGCCAAAAAAAGTCCCCTGCCATATTTTGCTCCCCTTCGCATGATTCGCTTGTAGGTCGGGCTGTGGGGGTGCTAGAGACATGAGCCTGTGGTTATTGTTATGCGCCTGAGTCTCCTGAACATGTAGAGATCAACCCCGAGTCGATCAGACCTTCCTAGGCCAAGCTTTTGGTCACTTTTCCGCACCTACCCCCTACCGGTGAATGCCTCATTTTTGCGGTTTTCCGGAGGTACAGGCTCATGTCTCTAGCACCCCTCAGAACAGAGGTCTATCATATCAAAACATAATCTAGGGATGTATAGGACTAAAAAAATCACATCTAGAATTTGCCCACCAAGATGGTACTGAAAAATGGTTTGGCCCAAGGACTATTAAGCCAAGTTCTCAGCCAAGGGTTTTACTTTTGATGCATATATATAATGACCTATCAAGTATTCATTGAACTTCCCGGTGTAAAAACTAAGGAAGTTAATCACAAAAAACTATGTTTTAAGTGAAATGTTTGCATTCGCTGAAAGCCACAAAAGACAGGAAATTCAATGAATCAGCCCAAACATTAACATCAGCCTGCTCTCCATCAAGGTATCAGCACAGATCTTGGTATAAGCCCTATATGCAGGGGTGGAGAAATTATACATGCGTGCGGTTGTCCTCCAGATGCACTCTTTGGTTGCCCAGATTTGTAATAGTTGCTACAAATATGTTCTTGGGCTTTTAAGTGCTCTTAGAAGTATGTTAATGCTTGAGCCAGTGAGGCAAGATAATTTATTTATCCTGTCAAATTCGTGGAACTTGACATCTCCTTATTTGGGCTATGCATTTAAATGGAAACCAAAACAAGTGCTAAATATTTTCATTTGCTGATAGTTAACTGATGTACCCAAAGTTCATTTAGAGAGGTTTATGGTTTACTTAGGCAGATTGCACATTGTCATCTCTATCATCTCCAGGTGTTACATTTTAATTAATGGCCCACCCACATCAGCGTTCTGTTTCTGGTTTCAGTACCTAAAACGCCCACAGAATGATCACAAAGATAGCCCCCCCTCCGCTTCCCGTAGTCCCGTATATACTTCTTTTTTGTTCTTGAATCCGTATGGAATGCAAATCAAAAGCTCTAGGATTATATAAAAAGCTCAAAAACACAGAAAATATGCGCGTGGCCCGGGCTACTTGTACTCTGCTTCCACATACTCTCTGGGTAGCACATCAGCAAGATACTGTGAAGCATTTACAGATCTACAATACATTTTCTACCCTGTTTATTTCAATCACCGTGTTAATTGGGGAAACGCTGCTACTACACTGTCCCCTGGTGGCCGGAAAGAGATCTTCAAGCCGCATCGTCTCGAACCCCGGACCGTGATTCTGTCTCGATCGGGTCACTTTTGGTGTGCGCTGATCCTCCCTGCCTAGTTCCCACCCCACCCCACCCTCAGAGCCGCTCCCTCGTGTGCAGGCCATACTCGGCTTTGCCAGGACTGCGGCACATACCCAGGTCCAGTGTGCAACTGCATTGACCTGCATCAAGGTCCGATGCCTCTGCGGCCCTCAGATGTATCATTTCTATCCAGTTGGTCTATGATGAGTCATATGGAGAGTATGAATACTTGGCCATGTACTGATTTGCAAAGGTACTTTCAGCGCTCTGAAGGTTTGCTTTAAGGGTAGCAGAACTAAGGTTCCTAAGTGGTTCATCTGGTTTAGGCACTATTGTGTGTAGGTGGAGCCCCGTGGTCTGGCATTCAATGTGAACGTGCCATTGCCAACTGTGACCAGCAGCCCTGCAGGGTGACTCACAGTTGGCTCTGGCCTCGCACAGGGAAGGGAAAATTTCTGTTTGCCCTAACCCTTTGGTTTCTCTGCAATCTATGGCTATTTCAGGGGATTAAGAATGCAAATGCTGCAGGGAATTGAATGCTACTGTACTGTAGTTATCAAAGATTGTCTCTGTTTTAAATTTGAAGCTGTGGCTTTATAGTGTGACATTTCTTGAGGTTCACAGAGGGCTCTGTTTTGTTCGACCATGTCGGCAAGACAGAGTAGGTCACAACTCGGTCAAACCGCATTGCGCCCAGAATCCTGATTTCCCCAATTTGATCATCTAACATTTAAGGTGGTCATTTGTACCTTTCCGGTGGAAAACTTGTGTAGACTGTAAATGAGACACCACTTGAAAGTAGGGTAAAGCCAGCTGGTTGGTTGTTTGCCTGCAAGCATGGCTGTTTGAGAATATTAGTTTGTAACTCATATATAACTTTTCTTTTTAGCACAGTAATACTGTCATAACATTGTTCCTATGGCAAAAAGGATACCAATGGAATTTTAAGGGAACTTGGAAATGGGGTTCTAGAATTGTATGTCTTTGTTCTGCTATTCATTGTTTTTGAAGGTTTGTGAATCATCTCTGTTCTGAGCTTACAGCACAGCCATTTTAATTTCTCAGCCATCAATATGTTAGTCACATGGGAAACTCCACAGTAATGTCAACATGAGCATGAAAAAATAAACTTATTTACTTCCCAATTAAACTTATTATATCCCAAGCAATCGATTGCAACCATTCTGAAATCTGATAAAACAGGAAAATTCCTTAAAATGTATTTATTAGTTCCATTACTTCAAAATGTTGCCATAGCCTACTCTGCTCTACTCCCTCTCTCACGCTCACGACTACTGTCTGTTCTGGCTCCACGGTGGTGGAATGAACTCCCCGTTGAGGTCAGAACTGTACAATCTCTCCCCACCTTCAAACGCAAACTGAAGGCGCACCTCTTCAAGCAGCACCTCTCCCCATCCCTCCCTACCTCCCTGTGATCCTTAATTGTTGTCTTTGTGATTTACTTTGTGTTTTGGTATTTTTAGTTGGCTAGGTAAGCAGTATTTGGATAGTTAAGCTTGGTCACTTTTGCTTTGTTGTTTGTTCATTTGTTGTTTAAAAAAAAATAATAATAATAAAATAAAAAAAATAGGCCCTGGTCCTTATTTTTGTTGCACGGGTAGCAATTGAAATTGTACTTCCCTCTAGGGTCTTTCTGCGCACTTAGCCCTGGTTATGGGTATGCACTGTGTTGTACATCGCTCTGGATAAGGGGCGTCTGCCAAATGCCAGTAATGTAATGTAATGTAATGCTGCGTTTCCAAGTCAGTAGTGCTGCAATGTTAATTAATGCTTTTAGGAAAGTTAAGCTAATTATAATGTTATAAAGCAGGATTAAATGAATTACAAATGTGAAATATTAAAAAAAGAACGCCAGCCAGTTAAGACATTGGTCATTTTGGTTAAGTGTCCATTTTCGTTAACCAGTTAATCGATTAACCATGCCGATCCCTACTAAATAAGTTTCATTATGAAAGGGCTCTACATTGCTCGCATTTAGGGGCAACTGCAGTAAGTGGGATGCATTACTATGCTCCTAGGTTTTTCAACTTGGGCGCATACTTGCTCTTTGGAAAAAATAATTGAATCATTTTGCTAGCTGTTCCTGGACACAGATGTGATCATCAGAATCAAATTTTGAGGAGGTCTTAAAGTGTAATGCTGATGCCATTGTAGTTTTAACTGTTTGTGCTGTGGTGGATGGATTTTCCAACTGAGGCAGTTATTTAGCCTCATAAGTTGCCTTGAAAAATTATTTGCTCTGGGGACCAGTGCAATTTTCCACTCTCCACTGAGGCCCAGCTGTAATTTGTTACAGGAAGCACTGGCTTTCTCTCATGGCTTTCTTCCTTCTTTTCCCCACTAATTTCCTCAGATGATGACCTAAAGATCTGAAGTGGGGAAAGAAGACCAGATAGAAGACACACACAGATTATGGTCATGTCCTCATGCAACATTTCAATTCTCTGAGGTATTCTCTACGTCTGTGAAGGACTTGGTCTTGCTTTTTCCCCTTTTTTTTTGTCCAAGCTTGTCTAAATATCACTGAATAGATAGCCTGGAGGCAAAGTCTGGCCATTCAGTGTTTTGATGTTTGATCCTTATGTACTAAGGTACCCTGATTTATTTATTTTTTGGCGGGGGAGGGTCAGTGAAGACACCACCAACTAGATCATCAACAAGATCACCAACAATCATACAAGAACCTGAAAAATAGTTGGAAAGCTGTTGTCACAAGTTTTAGCTGAGGAGAAGATCTTGGAATCAACTTCAAATATTATTATTATTTTTTTTACTATTTTGCACTGAGACACTGATGGGACAACAGTTATGGCCATTTGGAACAAATTCCACAACGGTACCTTTAAATCGAGAGAAATTAATTGCTTGAACTCTTGGAACCATCACAAAGTGATAAAATTGTGCATGATTGCACAATTTGATGTATAACAATCTGATGTATAATTTGTCCTGCATGTCTTAAATGTTTTGCTGAATTTAGCTGGAATCGTGCTTCGTCATTTTGACTTGAATCAAGTATTATAACGGCTGTTCATTGCACTGTTCTTTACGGAGTACCATCTCCTGACGCCTTTTTGCTAGCCTAATGTGAAGTGCATGTTACTCTCTTAGGCTATTTTTCAATTAAATCTTTAAGAAATTCTTCACATACCTACATTATCACTATAATTATGTTAAAAGTATATTAAAAAGTGAGGGGAGAGAAAGCTGCTAATTTGTTAGTACATCTCCACTCCAAGTGACACCATTACTCTTCTTAATATGGAATACCCCCTGATGGACTACACCAACTGTGGTGAGCAGGCAGGGGGGGCAGGTGCCTTCATCTGTACTGAATGTGGGGATGGGTTTGACCACTACCCTGACCTTTTGACTCACATGGCTGAGCATGGCACAGTGGAACCCTTCCCATATGATTGCCACTCCAATGGCTTTGGGGCGCCTCTTGAATTTGCGCTCCACGAAAACGGAATGCTTACAGTTGTGGACAGGTCAGCGGAATATAATTACGCTTCGAATGACAAATCCTCCCAAATTCTACCCTGGAATCAGGTCCCTCATCTTGCGTCTCAGGCTGGTCCCATGATCCTGGCATCAACTGAAGGCACATGTCCGGAGTCCCAGCCTACTTCAGTGATTCAGACCCCCCCTCACCCTCCTCCCCTTGAGTCCCATCCTAAGTCGGTCATTCTAGCCTCTGCCAATGCCCCTATTCTGGGGGAGTGCCAGCCTGCACCAGTGATTCTCACATCCACCCAAGCCCCCATTCAGGAATCTCAGCTGACTCCTGTAGTTCAGCACCCCCATCACGTCCCGGCTACAGAGTCCAAATCTACCCCTGTCATTCTCTCACCCACTAAGGCAGCGGAGAGTGAAAATGGTTCCAACACCCTTGTGCCCCCTCACCCTGCACACTTCCGATGTGAAATGTGCAACCAGCTATTCAACACAAGACTTGGCTTACTGCGACATCAGCGATATCGCACAGTGGAGCGGGGATATAAATGTACCTTGTGCTGCAGGGTCTTTGGTGAACGAGAGAAGTTGCGTGAGCACCTCGAGCATCATTCCCATGAAAGATTTTATAGCTGCAAGCAGTGTGGTAAGCGCTTCCTCAAACAGGAGGCATTGCGTACTCACCAAGATGAACTCCATGACACCGCAGGATCCAAGACTTTTAGGAAGTTTGGAGAAGGACAAGAGGGCAGCATAGAGAAGTCATACCCTTGTAAGCTGTGTGGCCTGCGTTATTTTTGGCTTTCTGACTTGCAGAGCCACTTACTCAGTCATGCCCATGGGAAGATTGTCTCCAGTATCCCGACTTACAAGAAGAGCCCACCCACCCAGAAAACTCCCTCAAAAAATGAAGTATTGCTTGATAGCAATAGTCCATCCGAACAAGATTTACCTGTCTTAAATAAAAAGGCTTCCATTGATTTTTCTCTTACTACTGCCAACATGAGTTTCAGACCATACCGCTGTGGTTTGTGTGGGAATCGCTTCCAGCAGTTATCTGACTTAAAGAAACACCACCTTACTCATCAGGCACTGGACGATCGAGTACATTTGGAACCAGAACCTGCACCTAAGCAGCAAAATCGTACTGTGCCACCAGCAAAGCAGCTGTTCCACAGTGTAGCAGCAGCAAAGCGGCAAATCCATGCTGGGGTTGCAGGGAAGCAGTCAAAGCCACGGGGCAGGCCCCCACGCGGAAGCCAGTCCAACCACAATTCGCGGGTATATCCATGCAAACTCTGCCATCGAGTATTTGTGCATTCCAGCAGTCTGTCGAGGCATATGCGGTACCACAAGGGGACTCTGCACACCTGTGTTTTTTGTGGGAGACACTTCCCACAGCGTTGTGATGTGAGGCGGCACATAGCAATGTATCATCATTCAGAAGTTCCACCAACAAAGCCTGAGACTGAGAAAGGTGCAGAGGTTGAAAGCAGAAAAGATAATTATCAAGGGGCACAAGTCACGTTTGAGTTTGAGAAGGGGGCATCTGATAAGAGGGAGAGTGATCTCTATCCTTGTGCAAAATGTGGAAAGCAATATTTGAACAAATATGACTTGGATGGCCACAGCTGTGGTAGCCAACAACCCACAGATCCTAAAGAGGTTACTTCTTCCCCAAAGCCTCGTGTGACCTTCCAGTGCAATGAGTGTGGTAAGAGCTTTGGGTTACTTTGTGTATACCAGCGTCACCAACGCTACCATAGACGGGAAGTTGCAGGTGAGGTACACAAGTGTCCCCACTGTCCAAGGCGCTTCCGCCAGTCATCTGCTCTTTTGCGACATCTCGACACTCACCAGAATCGGTCCCCCGGGGAGGATGACAAGGATGTGCGGACCTCTTCCACTACCACATACGGTCAGGATGATGCTGTAGCCTTGAAGCATGATGATGATGATGATAATGATGATGATGATGATGAGGATTTGGAAGAAGATGATGATAATGATGATGATGATGATACAGAGGAGGAAGAGGGTTGTGGAACTGCCTCTGCAGATGTGCTGTATGAGTGCACAGAATGCACCCAGACCTTCTCTTGTCTGGCAACATTTCTACAGCACCAGAGTGCACATGGTACAGAAAGTACTGGATGATGGATCATCAAATGAAAATGTCCACTATGTGGTTCTTTGCTTGTCTAAAAGGGTTTTATGAATAAATGAGTGGTATCAATGGTGTCTGCAAGAGTAGAACCATCTAAGCAAGCCTTTCATATTCTGAAACCTAATGTGATGATAAATGAAAATGAATTCTGTGGCATTGTGAGATTTTATATGTTCTAGTGAATTTCAGGACAGACTACAGTTTAGATCAATGTTTTGCTTATGTCAATAAATATTGGGCATGTATATTCAGTTGGGGGGGGGGGGGGTCTCAACATTTTGGAAACATTACATCGTTACCCAGTTTTCATTTCTGAGCAAGAGTATTTTTGCCTTTATTCTGTATGCAGTCACTTTCTAACAATTGAGTCTTGCTGTTGAATGCTATTCTCTGTCTGTGTTTGGAAACTGGCCTTGTTGGAGTAATTAATTGTGTTCTATGTCTGTTACAGGGTCAATATTTAGCATTCTCTGGTTGAAGTAACACCTTTGGCATTGTAACTTATGTAATGTTTGAATATACTGTATGAAAATGACACTAGTGTAGTCCTTCATTGGATTGTCATTTCTGTCCAACAGACCATATGTTGCCTTCAAAAATGACAAATGCAATGGAGATCATTACCAGTAGCATCTCCCTGGTTTAGGATAAGGACATATCAGTTAAGATTTTTTTGTATTTAATTACCACACATTTTCATTTAAATCCAGATGACCTGTAATACATGTGTTTTATAATTGCAGGTGTTGCTTTACAACACTTATGGTATTGGATTTGTGGTTCTATAGGGCTCTCTTCCTGGCTACCTCAGTGACTTGCCCAACAATATTACTGCTCTATAAATCTCCCAATACAGATGTAGTACCCCAGCAAAATCTGCTTGGTGATACTTGGTAATACTGTCCCAAGCCTTGGGAATGCAGCTACAACCTAAGACCCGGGACAATGTACAACTTTTAAATGGCCTTTTACATTTATATTTTACATTGTGTCTTTATTTAATAAAATATTGCCCTTGAGCAGCAGTAATACTCTCCCTATGGTGCTTCTTGAACACACCCTTCCCTTTCATTCTTTGTTTCAAATCAGAATGTTTGTGATATCTTGCTGCTCGTTATTCTGCACAGAGAACCCGATTCGAGTGTAATACTATCCTGGATAATCTGATTATGCATTTGCATTTTAAACATTTTATTTATTTTGGATGGTGCAGATGGTGCAGTGGGTAGCACTGCCGCCTCACAGCAAGGAGGTCCTGGGTTCGAATCCCCGTCGGCCGGGGCCTCTCTGTGTGGAGTTTGCATGTTCTCCCCGTGTCTGCGTGGGTTCCCTCCGGGTACTCCGGTTTCCTCCCACAGTCCAAAGACGTGCAGGTCAGGCTGATTGGAGAGTCTAAATTGCCTGTAGGTATGAGTGTGTGAGTGAATGGTGTGTGTGCCCTGCGATGGACTGGCGACCTGTCCTGGGTGTATTCCTGCCTTTCGCCCAATGTAGGTTGGGATAGGCTCCAGCCCCCCTGCGACCCTGTTCAGGATAAGCGGGTTAAGATAATGGATGGATGGATGGTATTCTTTAAAGTGTCTTGATGACTGTAAGACACTTATGGGATCTGTAAAATGTGGATGTGCAAGAATTTACATCATGTTTTGTTTTTTTTCCTAAGAGAGGGCTTGACCATCTTAATCATGGAATTTGAGGACCATTTTGTGAAGTCTTGGAAATGAAACTGTCATTGCTTCAGACATGAGGATAATTGGCAAGCTCTTGTCTTGTGTGTTTTTCCATCACCAAATGAATAATTATGCCCTTCATGGGTAAATATTTTGTGCCATAACAATAAATGGAAGTGTGTGTTTTATATGTTTGAAATCTATATTTACTGAACCATGTTATGACTTCCCCCTTCTCTCCATATGGTCACAGTAATTACAGCAGTATTGTACAACAGTTGCCTTTTTGTTGAAGTTCAAGAGGTATTTCAGGCTGTATAGCCATTATTTGGTAGATGTTCTCAGTTGAGCATTAGGTGAAGCTGTTGCAACTAGTTAGACATGGTGGTGCTGTATTAAAGCCATTTTTGAACTTTAGTTATTTTTAGTGTTCGCATTTCATTGGGCCTAAGTTTTATGTGCAATGAGGCACATACAGTGTACAGTGAATCTGATGAATCTGTCAGCACATTTTGTCTTATTTTGAATGCAACACAGAAAATCTTAAGATTACCTGATTATTCTAAAAGCACAACCTTTGTAGGTACCACATAATTGTATTTTTATTTTGACAACTGACTCCCAAATACCCCTATAACAGCCATTTTAAGGTCTCAAGTGTCCTTCATCACACGCAAATCTTTGGACCAATCGAAAAGCACTAATGACATAATGAATAATTATTTTTTTCATTTAATTATTCTTTTTTTAAGTGGTATACCTAACATCTACAATACCCAAAATCTAGCATAGAGGGTCCTCTGGCACCTAATCCAATGGTAGTATGTGTACAGCAAATGTGGTATTATGGGGGGTGGAAGTGGCGTGGAAGTCCTTCATGAATTTTCTAATGTGTTTTTAAATACCTTTTCCTCCCAGTTTGGAATGCCTCCTGGTATTCACCAGTGCTTATTGCTGCAACCTCTGCTATCAATTTGAGAGAGTGCAGACAAGCATCTGTTCTCTGAAGCACAAGATCTGCTGCTGCTTATTACATCTCACTAGGTGGGCTTGCACAGAGGAGTAGCATGGTACTGCATGCCCAGCTAACACGAATGTTCTCAATGTTCCTGGAATGTATTGTCAATGTTATAACCTTGCCACTACATGGCAGCAACATTGTGAGAATGTTTTGTGTTAGCTGGGTGTGCAGATCACCCTGTGGGGCTGCTGGTGGCAGTTGTCACTGGCATGGTCAGAATACCAATCGGTTTGCTTTTATGAATACATTTTGTAGCTAGACACTCCAGCTAATATTTTGACTGTTATAGGAAGTTTGCATCATTTTTATGAAACGGAATAATCTCTAAAGACCTCTTTCATTCCAAGGCAACATAAATGAGTACTCTGGCTGAGAAGAGCATGTTGGGACCACAATTTTTCCCTGACTTCCCTGATTTGTAATATCCAGTTCTATTCTCCAATAGAAAGAGGTCAATACCTTCCTGGCAGCTATGCGCAACATAGGAAGCTAGCTCTGTAAGAAGTTGGCCTCAAGATGCTTGTTAAAATACAGGTTTTATCTATCTGTACATAAGCCAAATAAATGTGCACACTCAAAGTGGTTTGACATACATTGTTTCATTATAACCAGTCATACACTAAGTTTAATTGACAACATAATTTGATTAACAAATTGATCACTTTCAATAATGCATTTCAATAATCTTTCACATGAAAATGTTGCTGTTATCATATGACAGTTAATTAAATCAATGTATCATTAGAGTAATGTATTGAGATATATTGCATGTGAATTTAAACACTAAACATTGACTGAACAGAAGCACTCAGTGAGCACTTTATTAGGTATTTATGAAACTTTTTTTTTTTTTTTACTTAAGCCTTCTGCTGCTGTAGCCTATCCACCATTCTCTTCTGCATACCACTGTTGTAATGTGTTATTGTTTGTATTACTGTCACCTTTCTGTCGGCTTTGCCGTCCAGCCATTCTCCACTGACCTCTCTCATTAACAAGCCGTTTCTGCCCGCAGAACTGCTGCTCACTGAATTTATTTTTTTCCACACCATTCTCTGCAAACTCTAGAGACAGTTGTGCGTGAAAATTCCAGGAGATCAGCAGTTTCTGAGATACTCAAACCATTGCACTGCTGCCCACTGATTAGATAATTGCATGAATAAGTAGGTGTACAGGTGTTCCTAATAAAGTGCTCTGAGTGTATATAAAATTAAAAAGGATAATATCAGAATGTGATCAATTTCTTTATTGAATTATGTGACCACTGAATGTATGATTGGTTACAATGAAAACAATGTGTGTTGAACCAGTTTGACTCATGCAATATTGAATAGTTGCATGTTGTCAAAATTGTCTTTAGGTGTATGCTTAAGGAAATGTTTGGAATGTGAATATAAATGTACTGAGGAAGACTTGAAGTCAAAGCAAGTTTTGGTAATAAAATTGCAGAGCTTAAATGGGCGGTGTTCTTTTCTTCTTTTATCTATTTGTACATCATCAATGTATTTTTGGATACAAAAGGCAGCAATGAACTTGGCTCGCAAAATTATATGTAAGGATGAAAAATGTTAAATGTATATCCAGTTTAATTCTATTCTCTTTGTCACATATATTTTATGTGCAGCTGATGCAAGCAGCAGCGTCAAGAGATATTGAATCCAGTAACATACTCTAGTTGGCACTTAAAAAGGTTACAAAACCCAGAAACATTAGGCACTGCCAAGGACCCCTGTTGCCTACCCCTGGACAACAGCACAACCCTTATCAGAATACAGATCATGTCAGATCTGTGTGTGAGAGATCTAAGACTAGTTCCTGGAAGTACAAGTGCAAACCTGTGCTATTATTGTGCCTTGGGTACTAATTCAATGTGTCAGGTGTACATGAGTGAAACAGTCACACATTTGCCAAACATTCAAACAATCAGACTCATGTTGAAATACAAGTTTCCAGTGTGTGGCCATGCCCTCTTGTATCAAATGATGTCCTGCATTCCAATCCTGCAGGATGGCTCATAACTGGCTGCTATATTGTTGACCAGCCACGGAGGAAGGATTTCAATTGTGGTTAGACATTGTCCACTGTTTCTTGGCCAGATGTGTGTTGTTGCATCGTGCACTAGAAAGATAACAAAAGGCCAAGAGTTGATTCTGTGCATGGAATTTGCATTTAGGAGCCAAAACATTGGGTCTGTCAGAATCAACTGTTGGGGACTATGCAATAGCAAACAGCCTGGTAGACCACAGAAGACCACTGTTCTGGATGACCAAAGGATTATTTATATTGTGAAGAAAATCCCCTTTTTAACTGTCAATTAGATCAAGAACACTCCAGAATTGAGGCATAGATGTTTCTGTCAAGGATGTTGATTAATGGCCCTATTAAAGTGTGAAACAGCTATAGCCAATAACAAGAGAGGTTCATGACATCAGTAGCTATGTCATTATTATGACATAGCAGAGAATCTGAGAGTGACAAAAGACGTACCATTATTGCTGTATACTTTTAATTTTCAATAAACCAAGTAAAGGCAAGAGAGCGTGCACTTTATTAGACTTGGTATCAGAAGTGGTTGGAAATAGTTTGGTAGTTAACTCACAACACACAAGAATGGCAAGCTTTAAGCCACCCAAGAACTTTAAGCCAATTTGAACAGGAATGTCAAAGCGCCAGGGGTGTAGCTAAGAGCGGGACTGACTGGCAATGTGCATCGGCGACAAGAAGACTGCTGCGTTGAATTGATGAACCGGGAGATATTTGCTTATGCTAAAAATACATTTGATTTGCATAGCATACCTCCACCATGTTTACAAACTAATAATGTGTTTTTCCTATTTCTTAGTTTGGCAGTACAGCCAAACACTCGTTCTCAAAACTAAAAACCTATCAAGAACCGCTTAAGTAGCAGAATGGGACAAGACAGACTAAGTGGGTTATCAATACATTCAATTGAATCAATGACAGAGCTGGGAATTTGGACCTCTAGAGCTTGGTGGACGATTTCACGGAAAGCAAGTTGCGCTGGATGTCGTTTTAAATGAGTGAGCAGCATTTCTGCTTTTTACCGTTAAGCCATTATTAAATGGTTAAATGGTTGGCATTTATATAGCACCTTTATCCAAAGCGCTGTACAATTGATGCTTCTCATTCACCCATTCATACACACACTCACACACCAACGGCGATTGGCTGCCATTACATTATTGGCATTTGGCAGATGCTCTTATCCAGAGCGACGTACAGTTGATTAGACTACGCAGGAGACAATCCTCCCCTGGAGCAATGCAGGGTTAAGGGCCTTGCTCAAGGGCCCAACGGCTGCGCAGATCTTATTGTGACTATACTGGGATTAGAACCACAGACCTTGTGTGTCCCAGTCATTTGCCTTAACCACTACGCTACAGGCCGCCCATGCAAGGCACCGACCAGCTCGTCAGGACCATTTACGGGTTAGGTGTCGTACTCAAGGACACTTCGACACAGCCTGGGCGGGATCGAACCGGCAACCCTCCGACTGCTAGATGACGGCTCTTACTGCCTGAGCCATGTCACCCCTCAATTATTAGTCAGAAAGAGTCATGTAATATTGTGATGTCATCTCCTATCTGTTTGTAACATTAGTGCTATCTGTTAGGAGGACTGCCTAACGCTTATCCCTGTGCTTTGTCTGCGGTTCTGAATGGCTGGTAGCCCTCTTGAAGGATGATGGGAAACAGAAGACAGGGAGGAGTTCACAAGGTGACAAATGGGAGTATGTCTGGAGTGATTGCATGGAGGAGAGAGGAGGAGATCAGAGGGTCAAGGGCACGGGTGGTAGGGCGGTGGGAGAGCAGGAGTTGGGAAACATCAGAGTCTAAGGGGAGAGAAAGTGGAGAAAGAAGGTATGGGCATAGAGAGGGGGAGGGGCACAGAGAGGGGGCAGTGGTTGCTAAGGATCTGCAGATGTCTGCCATTTTCTCATCAAAGAAATGTGCAAAGTCATCAGCAGTGAAGGAGGACTGAGGTGCCATCGTATGCCAGTATCTTATTACTGTCACTAGATTTTGATGGTTCTCCTGTGTCTACAGAGGAGGAGGAGAGTGAAGTTCCTCTCTGCCTGAAGGAGTAGGGGGGTTTCTTGATGGTGCAGATTCCTGTCCAGAATCTGTATTTGGGCAAACAAATGTAAATTTGGGGTGTGGAAGGCCTGCTTGGGATTTGATTTAAGGGAAATCCAAAGAAACATTAAGGGAGAATCTGTTTAACAGTTCTTCTGATCTGCGATAGACTGGCGACCTGTCCAGGGTGTATTCCTGCCTTTCGCCCAATGTATGCTGGGATAGGCTCCAGCCCCCCTGCGACCCTGATCAGGATAAGCGGGTTCAGATAATGGATGGATGGATGGATGGATGGAGTTCTTCTGATACCATAGCCTAGCCTTCATTGTACATAATTACTTGGGCATGTACTTTGTTTGTGAACTTAACCAGCATGTGAAAGTTTGTTTATCAATCGATGTCAGATGTCACTATTTCCTCTCCCTGTATTAACCAATGAGTCTTCTCTGTTAATAAACCACCATATTTCACGTCACATCTCTGTCTTCCTTTCCAGCTCTTTTGCAGCTTTCCAAATACCCAAACTCAATTAGAAGCCACTGGAACTGGCATGTATGCTCTAAAGCATCGGTCTTCAACTGGGGGGTCGCGACCCCTAGGGGGTCCGCGGAGGTACTACAGGGGGTCCGGCAAATTATTTCACCTGAAGAATTTTTTTCCTCTTCCAAAAATTAAAAATGTCATAGGCTAACAGAATATAGAAAAGAAAAACGCTTCCTGTTTGTTTATAACAACACATAGTAGGCTACCCATGAATCATGCATGCGATCATGTGATCCCCATGTGCAACATTTAGCTATGCTGTGCCAAAACACGTTAGCGATAACCATAAAATGTGAAATGATGGATCGTTTTGTAATTTCCCGGAACAAAAGCTCCACGTCAGACACGACTGATGGCGGTTCGGGTGACCCACCTTCAGAGGATGCCAACACCCCTTCAATGAATAGCCATAAACGCAAACGAGAGAAGACTCGTAAATATTCAGAAAGTTGGCGAGTTAGCTTAAAAAGCATCTTATCAAGTTGCATTACGTGTCGCTCAGACAAAAAAGCCCTACACAATAGCGGGAAGTTTAGTATTGCTTGCAGCTAGTGATATGTGCAAAACAATGTTTGGGAATGATGAGTACATAAAAAAATTGAAAAGCATCCCATTGTCAGACACAACCATCGCCCGTCGGATTGATGAAATGGCAGCTGATGTGAGGGCGCAACTAGTAGAGAAACTCCGTAACGCAGATTCTTTTGCACTGCAATTAGATGAATCCGCCGATGTGTCAAACGACGCTTAGCTTTTGGAGTTTGTGCGGTTTGTCGACCAAAATGAGATGCAGGAGGAATTTCTTTTTTGTAAGCAGCTGCCTGGGCGTACAACAAGTTCTGAGATTTTCAAAGTGATCGATGATTTTTTCCGTGAACATGTGTCGCGATGTGCACAGACGGTGCAAGAGCTATGGTTGCCTTAAAAAGTGGCCTTAATGCTCCCAATATCACAACTTCCATCTGTCCTAGAATAGAGAAGCTCTGTGCCACTCACCAGGGAGCCTATGAGATATTCCATCCATACTCAATTAGCTTAATTCTTTGTCCCTCCATAATTAAAATGTGACCCTTTTTGTGTATCTACCGATCGCTGTGGATTTTCTTTTATTTTATTTTAGAGTTATTGGATCACGGCGAGTAATGGATCCTTTTTTCCTAACGTGCGTTAAATGTCGAAATTGGGCTTTGTTTTTAGCGGCATCTGACTGTAAGCCAAACCCTTCTTTTCGATTCCGGGAGATCAGTTTGAGACTTAATTTACATTTGGAGTGTTTGATTCAGTTGCTAAATGTTGGGACTGATGGGCACTGAACTTTGGGGGGTATTTTTTGTTCATTGTGAAGTTTTGCATTGTTTTATTAATGTCAATAATAAACAGAATAAATTGAAACGAGTTGTATAAAGCACCCGTTACAGATAATGTATAATCCTGTTGTGTGTGTGTGTGTGTGTGTGTGTGTGTGTGCGCGCTCTTTTGGGGGCGTGGGCGCTCGTGACTGAGAGTCCAAATATAAGATGAATAGGCCTATCAATACTAAATTTGGGGTGGGGGTCCGTGCTCAGTGTCTCTCTCAGCCAAGGGGTCCTTGGGCTGAAAAAGGTTGAAGACCCCTGCTCTAAAGTGTGATTGTGTTCAGGGCACTGTGGTATGTGTACTTGAATGTCAGAGTCAGAGCCAACCAATTCCATGAACTCTTGAGTGCTAGGTGACAAGTCTCAAGAATGACTCATAGATTCCATAAGAGGTCTTAAGATCCAAAGCATACACATCAGGTTATTGCTGAGCTTCCCATGTTTCAGTAGCACCTTTCCTCTCTCTATTAATGCCCCACGTTTTTTGGTTACAGGTTACAGTCAGATGTGTTTTTTTCTCTTGAGGGGATCCTTACCATTGGAATAGTAACCCCACAAAATATTAATTATTTAGTGTATTTTGTAAAATGTGAGGAAAATAGTATTAAAACTAGATTAAAAAAACAATGCAGGCACATGGTCGATTACTGCACATAACATACCAATCTGGTACCATCAACCAACCTCCGTGTGGCCATCCAGCTAGTGGAGAATCAACTGTCTGTTGGAGAGGATGCAGGGAAGACGAGTCTGCAAAGCAGACCATTTATCCATGTCCCATGTCGCCCCCCTTTACCCCTTGGTACCCCATTTTAACCCTGCCCCATCCCGAAGTCCCCATTTTCCGAAATGCCATCCCTGTCCCACATGACCCTTAGCCCCTATATTTTCCCTCTTACTCAGGTCAGGCAGGTACACTGGAAATGTCAGGGCAGGGTTGCTCGCATTGCAGTCAGGAAGAGTACCTGAAAAAAGATTGTCCCCTGATGGAAGTAAACCTCATAAGCCATCCCCCGTGCACCATGCATCCTTCCTCCACTCCAGCAGAGACATATCTCATACCAATATGTATGAAAGGGGATACAACCAAGGTGATGTTGGTTTTGGGTTGCTACCGTACCCTTCTGCACCAACATTACTCATGGAGGTGGCCATTCAGTGTGGGCACAGGGATGTACATTATTATCTGACTGCAAGTAATTTTAAATTGCAGGACAAAGGTATAGTATGGTCGATTCTGAGACATGATTGGCCAGGATTTCAAGAAATGGCAAGCTTGAAACTGGCGGAAGGGTTGTGTGTTCATTGTCCTTTTTCCTGGGGGATGAGGTGGTCACAGGTGATCCAAGGCAGGGGCCATCTAGCTGAAGCTTCCTAGTTCCTGGTGAGATGAAATATCTGACATAGGTTTCGAAGCAGAGGCAATTGACCCTCCCTTAGTCAGTGACTGACTTCACCCATGAACAGTCTCGGGATGAAATGTTGAGTCAAGTTACTGATCCAGTCATAAAGATTGATAGTAGGCTAGTCATCCAGCAGAGAGCGGTGACACCCCTATTTTTGTATAATTAAAGACTGTTCTGCCTGGACCAAGGAAAAGGTAAATAGAATTTTGAAATTTGATGCCTATACGATGCCTCATGTGGATGATCTGGGCTGGGTACTGCTCATTTATTTTCAAGCAGATTCCCTTGTCACCAGGGTTCAAGGAAAAATCACCCTTCTCCAGTCCATTCAGTTTACACAAATTTGTCACCGTCCAATTTGGTTTACAAGTTAACAGAAGCAAACCTGACCTCTAAATGGTGCAAAGTTTACCATGACACATTTCTTCTCATTTTAAAGCAAGATTTTAAAAACCTGTCAGTTAGTCTTTTGTAACTCCTCCTTGGATAACTAAAACAACTTGTAAATGCTTCCTGTAGCCAGCTAAGAGTCTTTCGATTCTCGCTTTTGGACCTTTTCCCCATTCATCCTGGCAGAACACCTCTAGCTCATACATATTATTTAGCCTCCTTGCATGCAAAGTCTAGGGACTGTGGTGGCCATTCCAAAACCTTCATTCATCTTTCCTGGAGCTACTTCACTGTTACTTTTTAGGTATGCCTTGGATCATTGTCTTGCTGGAATACCCGACCTCTCTTCAACTTCAGTGTCTGGAATTACCTTTGCACATTAGCCTCTAGAATTTCTTAATATTTGGAGGAAACCATTCTTCCTTCCACCCGCAATATTTCCTGTGCCCCCAGCAGCCACACAGCCCCAAAGCATAATGGATCCACCTTCTTCACAGTTTGCAAAGTGTTCTTCTCTTCAAAGGCTTAACCCTTTTATCTCCAAACATACCTTTTTTGGTGGTGGCCAAAAAGTTAAATTTTCGTTCTGTCAGTCTAAAACATTTTGTTCCAAAAGGCTTCAGGCTTTTCAATGTTTTCCTTTTGGTACTTTTTGGCCAGGGCCCTGGCCGGATATGCCACCATCTGGGAATGGGTGGGACTCAAGCCGAAGGGCCACCAAAAGAGACTAAGATAACTTTTGTTTGCGGCAGTCAGTCCTACCGGTGCTTGCTGCAGCCCGAGTGCTGCACCCCCGAGGCAATCCTGGAGCAGGTGACCCTCGAACAGTTTGTGATGGGGCTCCCGAAAAGGAACTCCAACTGGCTCTGTTGCCACAAGCCAACCTCCCTGGGTGTGGCCATTGAACTAGCAGAAAACCACCGGTCCCTCGGAGAGAAGAATCCATAGAGCAACCCCAACCTCCCACTCCTTTTTCCTGTCCTGTTCAAGGAAACTTGTGAGGAAAGTCCAAGCCAAACTAAGTGTTCGACCTGCAAGCAAAGCTGCACTTACTTTGTCAAATTGCATGTAAACATTTGCTCCAGGCTCAAGAACGTCAGAGACGACAATACAACAGCGGAGCGTATTTAAACTGGGAGAAAAAGTCCTGGTATTACTCCTGTCATCCACCTCCAAATTACTTGCTAAGTAGCAAGGAACTTTTGAGGTTACATGGCATATAGGGAGTGTCGACTATGAGGTTATTCATTCTGATAGGGGAGAGGAACGAGATCTTCCATCTCAATTTGCTAAAATTGTGGAGAGAGGTAGACTCTCGGATGTCACGTCAGATGATTTAGGACCAGAAATTCCTAATCTAAAAAAAACGTGTCTGGTCCCACTTGACAGCTATCTGACTCTGGAACAGCAAGCAAAGGTAGCGCAAATACAAGATCACACCTACCAGGAAGAACAAACGTTATTGAACACCACATACACACCCCTCCGGGCACTGTAGTTAGAGGTTGCCTAACTTGATTACAGGTACCTGAACACAAGAAAAAAGTAGAGGAAAGAATTGGGCTTGATGCTGGACGTAGGAGTAATCGAGGAATGATTGGTGTAGTCCCATTGTGCTTCCCAAGCCTGATGGGTCTATTTGATTCTGAGTGGTATACCGAAAGGTAAACCCAGCTTTGAAATTTGATGCCTATCCATCGGCCGGGGTCTTAAGAACAAATCTGTTCGGAAGAGTGGTTCTTGTGTGAGGCCCATTTTGAGTGGTAAATATGCAACTTCAGGGTTTCGGTTATTTGCACAGTACAATTCCCACAGGATATCCTCATGTTATCCATTGAGAATTCTAGATTGCAACATTTTAACTTTAAACAAACAAGTTGCACGCAAGGGGCCACAACCAGGCTTTGATATTGAAGCTCAATTCCTGGTCTTGGCGAGAAATTGGCTTTTAGCTACCTGATTCATTGGTAGTCTATGGTACCATTGAGGTCAAAAATACAAAGTGAATAATTTATTCCCACTAGAACGTGTAATCGCAATAGGTGTTTTTGTCTTTGTCTAATGTCTCCCTATGTGCCGATTTGTTATGTGATAGTGTCACCATGTGTAAAATGCCATCACTCCCACAAGCTTTGTAATGGTCCCAAATGATCAATCACACTGCCTGGACCGAGTCCTGACTTCATGACTATATATAAGGTCCCCCCCCTTTCCCTATCGCATCTCTCCAATTTATACAACATGGTGGCACAAAACTACTCTTCTGTGGCTTCAAAACTCTATTCACAAGCCCAAGGAAAGTCACCGTTTGACATCACCCTTTTTTACAGTCAATTGTCAAGTGACATATACTGTGTCCTTTTTTGACTTTGTATTCCACAGTGCATTTAATCACACATATTTTTTAAATATATATATATATATACATTTATTTATGATTTTTCCATTTTTCTCCCAATTTGGTAGCCAATTGTACCCTATATAATCCAATTAGTGTTAGCTGGGGGATACACCGCCCACACCCCGTCCCTCTGCGGCCTGAAGGAGAAAAACATGCCTTCAAGCCATCTTGTCTCATGCTCGTGACTGTGATTCCGAGGCGCCCGGGGTGCTGTTGTGCACAGCGATGCTCGAACCCTGCCAAGTCCCTCCCTCTGGAGCAGCGAGCCAATTATGTTGTTCCACGAGAGCCTGCCAAAGTCTTAGGAATTTTAATTAAGGAGATCCACAAACTATTTACTTGACTCCATGAATGATCACACCAATTTCCATTGTTCCTTCCGGCAGCGATGATAGGACTATGGTCAGGATATCTAGTTAGGAAGTACGCAATATAGCAAGTATTTTACAAAATATTTCTGATCCCATTGCCCCGTTTCCTTTGCCAGAACTCCTGACAATGTTGGTCCATCGACCTTATCCTCAGTTTATGGGTTAATTGACCTAAGATTACATTGGAAATTGGTATAGAAAGGTAACCCAAAACAGTTTGACTTGGATTCTTCTTGATTGCCAATTGTTCAATGTTTGACTATGAATCATATGATTATGATTTCTGATTACAGTCACATTCCTTTTCCCTCATAGTATAAGTTGTTCATCCATTGGGTTGTAGAGGAGGGTTCACAGGTGTATATAGAATGGGACAATGGAATGAAAAACATACTCTATTAGGACAGAGGAATGTGAGTAATCAGAAAGCTACATAATCATTCATAGCCAGAAAATACAACTCTGGGCAATCAAGCTGACTTGACTGTCTTTGAATTTTGTGTCTAATGTCAACATGAAACTATGGTTCAGTGCAGAATGCGACTTCAGAATATAAGGTTGTTTCCCTTCAGATCCTGGATTCTGCATGTTCTGCATGGGAAATAAATACTTCCTTCCACAGGGATACATGTGATCAACAGCCTTGGTCAAAGAGTCCTTAAACAAGAGTTATCTTTCACATTCACAGGCACCATCTTGGGACAGTTTCTGCACAGATTTACTAGTCTTTGTTGCCCAATTGTTGTGGGCCACTGCAGCCCTGTTCCTCCCCTTGTTCATGTCCATGCCTTGACATACCTTGGAGCTACAGATGCATCGCCCTACCCCTCTTAACATCACATTCTACATCCTTTCATGTGGACCTTCTACTTGACCTGCTAGTTCAATACCTCAACTCATACCCACTCAACCTATTTGATTTGCTTGACAAATTTGTCATTACATTTCTGTTATATGCGTTCTACCTTTATACCTTGTTGGCCAACTGAGAATGGGCTCCCCCTCAAGAACTTGGTTCCTCCAAGGTGTCTTCCAATCAAGGAGTTTTTTTCTTGCCGTTTGAGGGTTTTTCTCCCCACTGGGGAGTTTTCTTTAACCTGCTGTGCTTACTATACGGATGTAAAGCATCTTTTTGACAAGCGTCTTCTGTGACAAGCACAATATAAATAAAAAAGTAGTGAATTCATTATGTATGTCTTTTTTCTAGAAATATAAGCAAGGAATCAGCATAATGACACCAAAAATTTGGGGATGATTAGCAAGGTAGGAACTAGGGTCCATATTCTTGCATAATTAAAATACGTAAGGTAACAAAAACCACAGACAGCTCCCGATTGTCTCCTGTTTTGACTGCGGTGGCCATAATAGGTTACTCTTTCCCCTGGGTTGCTTAACCAAGGTTAAACCAAGGTTTTTCCCATTAAAAACTACAAATCAGATTGCATCTAGAATTTCACTCTTTCAGTTAGGTACTTTTCAGGTTTCACTGGTTAAGCAATACAGTAGGAGACAAAATGTTAATAACATAAAGGTATAAGCACCACCGTCATTTTGGTGGATGTGTTACAACCAGTTGTTGTTGTCTTAGCCTGCCTAAAGCCCGTAGCCGCGCCATTAGTGTCCGATAGCGCCCTTGTGCGCTACGTACATGCGCAGAAATATCAATGCGCAGAAACCGATCGTGTAAATTGAAGCCCCGTATCAGTGGGGGTGGGCTCTAACTTCGTTCATGGCCAATCCTATTGGCTCCTTACAAGTGGTGTCATAAAAGTGCCCCTGGTTTGGCCACATTGTCTGGTAAATGCGTCGGACACGGAGAAAGGGGGAAAAAAAAAAAACAGCAAACGAGTTTTACAGTATCTTCAAGTCGCCATTGACAAAACTGAAAAACGAAATGAGGTAGATGGAGATGTAGCTAGCTATACGTGAGGTTGTATCTGTGTTACGGACACTGGAAGATAAACAGGAGGGGAATGAAACGGACGTGAGGACGGCTACGGTAAGTGAAGAAACGTTCAGAACTGCATAGAGTTTTTGCAGAGAAGCCATTTCCAACTAGCTAGCTACCTAAGGAAAGCGAAATGGAGAACGATTAAAGAAACTGGCGAGTTCTCCGTACCCTTCAGCAATGGCCGGGTCTTTCAAAAGTGCCACAGAATATCCATTCTCTTGCATACCCATGAGGTTAAGCGTTGCACAGTGGAGCAGAGGAAGCTAACGTACAGTGTACAGTTAGCGAACATTCATTTTGTAAAGACAATCTAAATGGCGGAGGTGCGTATCGTTTACTCCGTTGCTAACAAGCTAGCTACAAAACCCCTCCCCTCTGTTTCCCTTGTTCTTCCTTTCTTGAAACCTTGCATTTTTGCTGTATGTACATACTTGTATCCCGGTTTACTAACGCTTAATGTATTTACGCTAAATGTCATTTGGAATTCACTGATGCTAACTAACGTTACTCCCAATCGAAATTAATTGCATGACAGCGTTTAGTATACACTTAGGAGTAACGACTACACGTGACGCTTTTTTCCCCCAGTGAAAATATGACTACATTAAATATTTACAATTTGTGTTCGCAGGTTAACTTGTAGAGTAAGAACCTGACAAGATTGGGAATGCACGTCCTTAGCTTTGTTTATTGCGTTTATGGGTCCTCATTTTTAACTATTATTAGCTAATGATTTGAATTGTATACATGAACAACAAATGTTCTCCGTGGGGAATACAGAGCCTCTGCTGTATTTATGAGCAGGTTTACCTTTTCGCTTAATTGAAAATGACAACGGCTGTTAAGGGCGAGCTGATTAATGACACAACGTGTCTGCACAAAAACCTATTGGAAGTCTTGCCCTCATATACAACAGAAATAATAGCATAGGTAAACTGAAAACGAATTTGAGCAGCACGTGGCATTCAAGGTGTAAAACTATTTTGTACTATTTTAGTATTTCATGACACAATAACTGTTTGTCGATGTGATTGGTGATGTGTATTCTAACTTGGTGAATACTTGTTTTAAATTATGAAGGTATGGGAACATGGTATTTACACAGCACCTCAAAATACACATAAACATTGGTTTTTATAATCATTTCGGTGACGCTACATTCTATAAAAATGAAAGCTGTAGGTAGCACGTAATCTAGCATTAATACAGGGGCATACATTTTTCTCTACCTATCACTGTTAACACTGAAAATGGAACTTACAAGCTTTTTTCCAAAACAATTTGTTTAGATTACATAAATCTCATTAACAACAAGGAAGGACATATTTTTTTCAACCATACTAGTTTCAGTTGCTTGCATTTTGTGTTGCAGGGGCACCTTCATGACTCAAATCATAGAGGATAAAGTTGACATGGTAATCGATTAGTGTACAGAAGGAATCAGTTGCATTAATAGTGATTTACAACAATAGTGCCATTAGCTAGCTACTGTATCCGGATGTTTTCCTGAGACAACCTTGCTCAACTAGCTTTGTCATTAGTCTGTTAAACGCTTGTGTCCCTTTCCACCAGTTTACAGACTTTTCATTCTTTTCCTTGTTTTTATGTGCAAAGGAATTAATTAAATTGATTTGCTTTCTCTTCAATCTCGAATGCTACAAGCAAACAACTCTCTCTGCAAAGGACAAATAGAGTGCTGTAACCTACGATGGTGTGTAACCATTTAAAAAAAGAAATTACATTAAAATATGAAGTGCTTTAAGAACTTATTGCATTGAGGCAATCTGTTGAATAAGTAGGGTGCGAAAGTGTTTTAAGGGTGATTACGTATTGTCTTATAGGTCACGGTCCAACCATAGAAATATAAAGTGTTTCAGAATAGAGTGATTGTTTAATATGGCAAGGTAAGGCCATAAAAAAAATAATGGACAGAAAATGTTTAAAGGCAGACTGCAGCATTTCTCTCCTTGATTTGCTTCTCTGTTTGTCATCAAAAATGACTCCAACCTACGATCTCAAGCCCGCCTACAGTGATGGAAGCCCTCTTGCCTATGAAACCCAATATTTTGCCCTGGCAATGTCGTGTAGCTTTGTAACATTGTATTGTGGACTGCAATGCAGTAATAGCATTGCATTCATACCAGCCAGGTAGTCAAAAATATGCCAAAAATGCTTGACTGACATATCCAAGGTATGTGGTATCTAGCTTTAGCTAAACATTAGTGGTGATCAAATTAATCTCTTCTAGCCACTGCTTTCATCTCCTCTAACCTGCCTGGAAGCACGGCAAATTCTGCAACATAAGCATTCATACTCCCAAACGCATCAGTTGCTTGTTTCTTATTTTTATCAGACATCTCCCAGAACATCTTATTTCGGCATGAGCTCCCTGCCCAGGAGAGGGACCCATCTCCTGAAAATATGCGATACTGTGCAGGGGGGGCCAGCTATCACAGCCAACCGGCTGATGAATTACTTTTTTACATTACATTACATTACATTATGTGGTATTTAGCAGACGCTCTTATCCAGAGCGACGTACAACAAAGTGCAAATCAATCACAAGAACGAGTGCAAGAGTAGACCTGAGAGGACAGTACAGTTCCGAGTCCTAGTGTAAACGTACAGAAATTCAGAACCCTTGAAGAGTACAATCAACATTCAAACTAGCATACCACTGTTGGCAGCTAGAATACAACAGCCAATAAAAACAACAATACCTATACAAGTAACAAGTAACTTCGCTTATTATAGCAGCTACCTAACATTACCGGCTAGCCAGCCACTTGCTTAATGGTTAGCCACCAAGGCCATCTCTTGCGAGCCCAGCTATCGCACCACTGTAGTAGCCGATCCGCACACGTCTCCTCTTGTAGTCCTCCTACTGGCCATATGCAGATATTACATTACATTATTGGCATTTGGCAGGCGCTCTTATCCAGAGCGACGTACAGTTGATTAGACTAAGCAGGAGACAATCCTCCCCTGGAGCAATGCAGGGTTAAGGGCCTTGCTCAAGGGCCCAACGGCTGTGCAGATTGTATTGTGGCTACACCAGGATTAGAACCTTTTTTAGTCATTTACCTTAACCACTACGCTACAGGCCGTCCCCTGTAGATACAGTGCGCAAAGAAAAAAGTCACAGCCCGAAACACTTTTTAGAAATAACCAATACCGGTAGACAAGCATTGTCTTGACAAGTATTGTGCGGAAGTGAACACAGACCCAACGTATCATAGTAAATTACTATGCATGTTTGTTTTACAATATTTTTAAGTATGAAAATGATATATGAATTATATTTAAGTATGATTATGTATTGTTTAATGTGCAAGAACCTAGACGGCGCTACCGAAACTCAATTGAAGTGTTTGTGATTATGAAAATTGTAAGTTGTTGGCTGGATGCATAGTTTCCGCCAGTTTATTGCAAAAAGTTGACCCCCGACAAGGACTTTTTTATTTTTTATTAACAGCAACAGTGGGGCTGCTCTGTTGGAAAGCTCACCAGCGACATCTGTTGGTTAAAATGTGAACGCACTAGGAAAACGCCAGGACTGAGATCAGTGTTCTTTACCCTCATTATGCACGGAGTGACGTTCAACACTTGTCGCTTCCAACTATCACAAGCTAATGTTACCTAGCAAGCTGCCATTTCTTATTACCTTATTAACCTTGTTACAAACTGCGTTATCACCTCATCTCATCGGTAAGTACATTATTTTTAAGCAGGTAAGGTTAAACTCGTGTTATGAATGTTCGATTCATTGTAATTTGCATGGCTTATTCGGCATAAAAATGATGACTTGTTTATTAATAGCGTTACCTTGATCACATTGATGTGCACCACAGCGTGGTCATTTAGCTAGCTAGCCAAACTGTCAGTAACACAGATATTTCCTTTGTGACATTTTGGGATAATGTCAAGGAGGAAAGGTAAAAGCTAAAAAACCTCAGACAGCCAAATACTGGAGGTGATGGCAATAAGGAAGAGAGTGCGAGCATTTGTGGCTCCTTCGAGTCAAAAACGTTAGCCCAGCATCGGGTCGACAAATGTACCCAACACTCCTAGGCTGTACATTGTTGTAGGATTCAGTAGCCAATCAGGACTTGAATACATGTTTTTTGCAGAGTGCAAAAACATTGATATTCATTTTAATAAATTTTGTTATTGAATTCTTTTGCTGTTGAAAACGCACCATTTCAAGACTATATACATTGTTGTCAGATTCTTCATAAGACTGCTACATTGGTTTAAAAAAAAGTGTTCAATAAATTACTTCTCACAATGTTCACATTACGTAGGCATATTTTCAAATCTGTCAGCTTTTAGCGCTGATGACTTAACCTCCTAAGACCTGGCGTACATATGCGTGGACTCCACATTTTGGGCTGTACAACCATAATACTTAATTCTGCTTAACTGGGGCCCGATGTACACATACGTGGATACCTCAAAAACTACATCATGTCAAAAGATGATGCTTAGTTTTTATACTTAACAGGTCCCAATAAGCCCAAATAGCAAAGAGAAATAAAAAACGCATACCAAAAAAGAGTGGGGGTCTTCGGAGGTTAATGTAAGGGCCCTAAGAAATCTGTGTGATAGCTTTTTTTTTTTTAAACTCTCAATTCCGCGATTCAATTTGTGATTCTGTTATCACAGAAACTGTGGGGCTATACTAAGGGCCTGTGTCCACTACGCTTCTTTTCTGGCAGAAAAAGTGCTGGCAGAGTGCTGGGAAAGACTGGGACGATGCGCCTGGAAAAAATGGTTCGGTGCACTGAGGGGGAAAAAGTGATGCTCGTGGCTTTTGTATCTCACCTAAACATTCTAACGTATACCGTTTGTCTGTTGCAGAAGATATCGCTCGTTTGTTTATTCACCGCTTTTGACACGTTCAACAAACCGAAGGATACTTGCCCTAGTACGGATACTTTGACCCTGTACTACGGCAAGCAAGCTTCTCCTCCATATTCTTGCCATTGTATTTGAAACAATGTTACAAGCCGGGTAACGTTTAGGGTTGGTAGGGCGGAACTGAAAAGCACCTAAGCTGTGATTGGTCAGATCATGAAAAGTGACATTTTGTTGGAACATTTGGCATGTAACTGGGACCTATTGAGGGCCCCCTGTAGTGAAAACCTACATGCATCAGTTGAAAAAATTAATTGATGTAAATTCTGCAATTGAGTTTTGTATTGGTCTGTCGAAACGGAAATTGAAATGAATCGGTATCTACCCAGCCATAGACTTGGCACACTTAGTCTTATTCAGAGCAACTTAAAGTGAGGAACATCAGATTAGTCACCAGAACGCCAGTCCGTGGACACAGCTAGCCTATACATGTATAGCATATATGTTCCAAAAGAAAAGCCAGAAAGGGGGTTGGGAGTCCTCAGACAGCATCAGAAAATGGGGAAAAGTCTCTGCTAGGGATGGGCATTTTCAGTATTTTCATGGTTCGGTTAACTGGCGAAATGTAATCGATTAACCGATTTTAACAAATCTATTTTTATGGCTCCCGTAATAGGCTGTACAAGCATGCTCCAATAGGCTGGACCACTGCCAAAATAAGTCAGTATTAGATGTGTTGCTGCTCAACAGGGGCATCATTTCAGGAAAAAAAACTTGGGCAGAAAATGGCTTAATTTATGGTTGCACAAAAGACAACATGTCTATAGCCATGTATTTCTGGTAATATTTTCAAATATTTCAAAGGCATGACACTGACAAGGGGTGATTGTGCGGTCGTGGTTGTGAGTTTGCGGTTTTTATCTGATTTTAAGAAATCTGGTTGCTTGGTTTCATGGAAATCAACCATTTTCCACTTGTCTACTATTGCTCAAGGAGGCTAGCTTGTGTCTTAATTTTACAATTGATTTGGGTATTCAACTCCCAGTCCATAATTTATTAATCCTATCCAGTTGTTTTGACTTATTTGTCTCAAGCTGGCAATACCACTTGTCTAACTGAACTTGTCACCCTTGAAGTGAGCTTACAGCACAGCTGTTTTAATTTCCTAACTAACAACATGCAACAGTCACGTCCCATATGCCGCCGTTGTTTGGGAGGCCAGCCGTTGATGGAAAAATAAATGTTACAGATGGCAAGAATTGTATCTTCACAAACTTCTTCGCTCTAGTCTGTTCCTTCCTAATCTGCGCTGTAATAATCTTGCTCAGTGGTATATTCTGACTAACAATTCCATGGAATCAAGAAAGATTTTATTTAGCTTAGCAAAATTAAAGGTACAATAGGTAAGATGTTTGTGTTAAAATTTTGTTACAGGATTTACATTTTAAATCCCTTCCTATCATTGAAAAAGGCTCACTGACATGTTGTCTATAGTCCTTAAATTCGGGTTTCAAAATATTGTTGAACCTAAGTGTGATGCAACATATTTAGTTTTATCCTCTTCAAAATGTAGCTTGCCGTAGCCTAGTTTTGGAGTGGTTCATGTTCATTTGGCTACTCTAAAATGCGACAGCCCCACTGGTGTGGACAACCCACAACTCCAGTCAAAATATAGAACAGCCTTAAAAACATTTAAATAAACATTAACTACAAAACACAACTGATTATAGCTACTGCTGTAATGCAGGATCTAATTTTTTAAAAATTAGACATTTAAATGTTTCTCCATATATCACAAGTGTTGCTTTCGCAGTATGCTTAGGGTCATTGTCCTGCTGGAAGGTGAACCTCAAAGTCTCAAATCTCTGGAAGACTGTAACAAGTTTCCCTCAATAATTTCCCTGTATTTAGTGCCATTCCATCATTCCTTCAATTCTGACCGGTTTCCCAGTCTCTGCCAATGGGGGGAAAACATCCCCGCATCATGATGCTGCTATCACCATGGGGATGGTGTTCTGAGGGTGATGAGAGGTGTTGGGTTTGTGCCAGACATAGCGTTTTTCCTTGTTGACTTAAAAAAATAAAGAAATTGCACTTATGATGACTATGTTTAGAACAACACTTCATATGTATTTTACTAGTTATGGATGTGATGCTTTAACTTGTGGAAGAACCTATGCACTTGTAAATCGCTTTGGGTTAAAAGCGTCTGCGAAATGACAAAAATGTAAATGTAAACTAAAAAGTTGTAAGAGTAGAGTACCTTCTTCCATATGCTTGGGGATTCTCCCACATGCCTTTTGGCAAACTGTTTTCTTTAAGCAATGGGTTTTTTTCTGGTCCAGCTCTATGGAGAGTATGGCTTAAAGTGGTCCTATGGACAAATACTCCAATCCCTGCTGTGGAGCTTTCCAGCTCCTTCAGGGTTATCGTTGGTCTCCTTGTTGCCTGTCCTTGTTGACTTTTGTGTTGACCATTACATAAAATCCAAATAAATATCAATTTAAATTACAGGTTGTAATGCAACAAAACAGGAAAACTGTCAAGAATACTTTTGCAAGGCACTTTATACCAATACTAAAATATACCATGCTACCAAATTTTAAGTGGCTCCATACATCTATTTGTGAAGGCTACTTTATGAAGGCACATGGAGCTAATTGATTGATTACATTGCTGCAAAATTATTGCCATCCATTGGAAAATAAAGCATTGAAGGCAGGGCTCAACCGTTAGTTTGATTTAATGTGTCACTTTCCCAATCGTGCTGGAAGGCCAAGTCTTATCCAGAAGGTGTTTGATCATTTCTGTTCCGAACCTTGGCAACCAGAAAAACTACCGCTGTGGGAAAAAGGGAGCCACCATCATAGGTCACAGATACATTTTTTTTTTTAAAGATGTTTTTTAGGCCTTTTTCAGCTTTATTGGACAGTATAGTATAGAGAGAGAGGAAGAATGGGAGCGAGAGAGGGAAAGACATGCGACAAATGTCTGACGGTTGGATTTGAACCGCCGACCTCGCGACTCGCAATGAGCATGCGGTCAGTGCTCTACAGGCTGCGCCACCGAGACACCCCAGGTCACGGATTAATTTAGTCATTTCTGCCCTTTGTCATTTTAGAAAATCTTATCTGGTCATTATGACTTAGTTCATCAAAACAAACATTTGATAATTGTACTTAAGTGCCACTCTCAGCAACAGCTGCAAATGTGTCATCAATCCTACCATTGGAAGCTGCAAATGTCTCATCAATCCTGCCATTGGAAACCAGGTTTTTTGCCAGAATGTGAGTCTTGAGTAGTTTACCCCCATACTGTCATAATCTACACGTTTCACTATGGGTATAACATCCTTTTCGACATTTGTATCCTTCAAACAAACCCACCAATAGCCCAAATGTTTTTGTCTCATCTGACTAACCTATGGTTCCAATTGAAGTTATAGGTCTCTCCAGAAACTCCAGATGGTCATTTGTTGATTGTCTTTAAACTATTTCTGGCAACCTTTCCATAACGCATATTGGTATTGTTACAGGCTCTGTTGTAAACCTCTTTTGTATTTGCAGTTATGCACAACTATCTTTTGTTTTACTTCCTGTTTGCCTGAGATAGGCAATTTTAGCTTCCAGTACTTTTCTTTTTGAAATTGCTCAAGGTAGACTAGCTCTGCTTTGTTTGTGTAACTGGTGGATTAGTCAGAGTGTTCCCCAAGCGCCTTCTGCTGGCCAAATGGCCAACCACTCACGGGTAGCTGGCCGTTTACTATGTAAAACATAATTATATCTTATATAATATATATTCAATGGTATTTGTAATTATGAAATCAATAGCCTAATGTTGTCTGCTGCCAACTGCATTGTCAGACGCGCTAGTTTCATGCCTCAATGTAACATTAATTTGTGTGCTCTCTTGGGAGAGAGAAAAGTGCTTACTGCCTCTCTCTGCACTGACAGCACGCTTATGTCCCGCCTAATAAGTCCAAAGTCCCTGGTCACTTGAATAGTTTAAATGGATTTTGAAAATAGACATGTCAGGCTCCAATCATGTTAACTCTTTCGAGCGTGCGCCAAAGTTTAGGTAGCAAATAATCGTGCTGTGTCCTTCTGACATAATTTACATAGCAACGGAACTCTCAGATCACACTGACTCACCGATGGCAGCCAAGAGAAATTAATGACGATTCAGAAAATGTATAGCTAGTACTGTGCAAAAGTTTAGGCAGGTATAAAACAAGAATGCTTTTAAAAATGGAAATATTATTTATTTTCATCAGTTAACAAAATGCATGAACAGAAGAAGTGAATGAACAGAAGAAAAATCTAAATCAAATCAATATTTGGTGTGACCACCCTTTGCCTTCAAAACAGCATCAGTTCTTCTAGGTATGCTTGCACACAGTTTCTGAAGGAACATCTTGGAGAACTGGCCACAGTTCTTCTGTCGATTTAGGCAGCCTCAAATGCTTCTGTCTCTTCATGTAATCAAAGATAGAACTTGGATGATGTTGAGATCAGGGCTATATCACTTCCAGGACTCCTTGTTCTTCTTTACGCTGAATATAGTTCTTAATGACATTGGCTATTTGTATGGGGTCGTTGTCCTGCTGCAGAATGAATTTGTGGCCAATCAGATGCCTCCCTGATGGTATTGCATGATGGATAAGTATCTGCCTTTAGTTCTCAGCATTGAGGAGACCATTAATTCTGACCAAATCCCCAACTCCATTTGCAGAAATGCAGCCCCAAACTTGCAAGGAACCTCCACCTTGCTTCACTGTTGCCTGCAGACACTCATTCTTGTTCTGCTCTCCAGCCCTTTGGCGAAGAAACTTCTGTTACAGCCAGAGAACCTGCTGCCATTTTTCTGCACCCCAGTTCCTGTCTTTTCATGCATAGTTGAGTCCTATGCAATTCTTCCATGAAGACCACTTCTGACCAGACTTCTCTGTACAGTAGATGATTGTACCTGGGTCCCACTGGTTTCTGCCAATTCTGAGCTGATGGCACTGATGGACATCTTCCAATTGCGAAGGGAAGTAAGCATGATGTGTCTTTCATCTGCTGCACTAAGTTTCCCTGACCACTGCGTCTATGGTCTTCAATGTTGCCCGTTTCTTAGTGCTTCTTCAGCAGAGCTTGGACAGCACATCTGGAAACCCCTGTCTGCCTTGAAATTTCTGCCTGGGAGAGACCTTGCTTGATGCAGTTTAACTACCTTGGGTCTTGTTGCTGTGCTCAGTCTTGTCATGGTGTATGACTTCTGACATTAAACTGTCATCAGCAACCTCACCTTGGAAGCAGTTTGGCTGTTCCACACCCAGGTTTAACCCTCCTACATAGCAGTTTCTGTTTCAGTTAATGATTGTTTTTCAACCTACATATCAAATTGATGATCATTAGCTCCTGTTTGGTATAATTGTTTAATCACACACCTGATAACATGCCGACAAAATCCCTGACTTTGTGCAAGTGTACCGAGAAGAATTGATGCTGGTTTGAAGGCAAAGGGTGGTCACACCAAATGTTGATTTGATTTAGATTTTTCTTCTGTTCACTCACTTTGCATTTAGTTAATTGATAAAAAATAAAATAACATTTCTATTTTTGAAAGCATTCTTACTTTACAGCATTTTTTCACACCTGCCTAAAACCTTTGTACAGTACTATATAACTTTAAAGATGACCTTTTGCCATTTATTGCCATTGACAGAAATGTAATGCTTTCATTTTTATCGTTCAAATGACCAAGCACTGTTAAGCAGCACATTTTATGCGTTATTGCTATTCACTTGTGCTACCTGCACCATGTTACCTCATATGGGGATCATTAACGGTTACCAACTCACTAGCACTTACTTCTTGTAAGTTACCACCTCTGCTGTGAAGTCAAAAAGTAGGCAAAGTATGTTTTGTCTGAAAAATGAATTGTTGAGAGTTCACGTGCACACACAGTGGTCTACATTCTAAAGCTCCATTTCCCCCTCCCTAGCTATATATCCAATATTTGTCTAGCATAAGGTGAAGTTGGAGGAGTTACCGTTAATATAAACCTTATTTAACATTACCAATTTATGAAATTTTAATTTGGTTCCATTTATTCACTGAACAGCTTGATGAAAGTAAAGGCAAAGGCAATCAACATTGTAAAGCCACTTTGCTTTTTAGGCTATAAGAGAACAGGAGAAACCACTGTATCCACTGTGTTACGTTGAACTACGTAACGTTATTGCATCCATATCAGTTGCATTTTTGGTAATTTGGCGAACCTATGCTTCATTTGGTATTGCACCAGAAAATGTCTTAAATACAATTTATGTAGCCTATAGAATGTTTTACTTAATGTAATGTGAAGTGCGCATATTATTTAGGCTACTTACCAGAAATGTTAATAAGGGAGTTGGATTAATTCATAAGTCACTATGAATTGGCAAACATGCTCTAAATTTGATTATACAATGGATAGGTCCGGTCCATTGTCTCTATTGGTCAATTGGCATTGCAGCCGTGTCCATATTCACGATATACACACGGCTAAATGGAATGTTCACATCTCGCCCGTTAGTAACCTGCCAAAGTAAAATAAAATGAGTGTTTTAAAGTGTCCTTTGATTTGGAAAGGAGTAGGAACGAAAAAATACGACTTAGGCCGCATCCTTGGATCTAAATACAAGCAAGACCACCAAACCCTGGCAAAGCAAAACGACACTGAGTTATTTCAATAACTGCACATCATCTGGCAGTGTCCTGATAAACAAGTGTCAGTATCGTCTGATGTAACGTAAACTAGCAAGCTAGCTAACGTCAATGCAGTGGGGATACATTATTCCAATAGTGTTGCTTAGCAAAGCTTAGTACAGTGTGGATACATTATTCCTACTAATGGTAGTGGAGTGGGGGATTCATTATTGCTAGCTAATGTGCACAATAATGTTGCTTAGCAACCAATAAACTACTATTCAGCGGAACATACTACCATTAAACATACATTAATTTAAAGTTTGTGTTGTCTTTAGTGAAATTTTGAAAGATAAATGTGGTAACTGTTGTATAAAAGCGTTATGAAACTCGAACCTGTGGTATATCGTGGATATTGGCGGGGGGGGGTGTGGGTAACGGCACTCCGCTTCAAAATTACCTATTGTACCTTTAAGTTATGCTGCTATTACGAGTTTATAACCTACATTACACTAACCGCTACACATTAATTGGACTGTTGCACAACACCAGTCACATATGTTGCCTTGAGTTGAGGTATCTAGGCGACTCAAGTGATCTGTAACTAGCTACAAAGCAAACAGAAATGTTTAACAAAATCATAAAACTGCTTAATTTTGAGCTTCAAATTATGCCAAATTGGTAAGCCTTGCTCAATGAGCTCCGTCTGCCTTTCTCACTCTTGGTCTGATGACGAGATCTCATCGGGGTTTCTAGATGTGCTGTAGTTTTCATAAAGTTGTGAGCTGGACGGGTGTGGCTTTGAATAGAATGATGAATAATTACTTGCGTCTCGATGTTTTGTGATAGAAGCTTTCTGTAATTTCTTCCCTGAGAGCCCCTTTTGGGCCCGGCTTCCCTGTTGAGAACAACTTGCTTTAGACTATCCAGTTTTGATCCATCGTTGACTGGAACCAGTTGACTGGAAATTGAGATTCTGTGTCTTTTGTAGTCAAGTGCATTTGATCTCAATATAATTTGTAATTCCTGGTGTATTGTGGCAGTGACATCATCTGTTGCGCTGGTATTTTCAATATATTTTGTCTTCAGATGGAGAACTGCACTTGGTTTAGACTGCCTTTGATGCATTGCCGTTGCTTTTTATGATCGTCTGTGCAATAATTTCACAGAATGGCATTTGTGTTGAACATGCGTCCTGCATTGACAAGATATACCCTATATACAGAAATGCTGCTTATTTTAATGTAAATGCTAACTGTGTATTAAATGCTAATTGTAATACAAGGATTTCTCCTTTTTCAGCACTGAAAGCCAATGCTGCTATTACCGTTTTGTTCTGTTTCGAGAGGAGCAACTCTGGCATGAGGCGAGTACAAATCTTTGGCATATGTTTACAATTAAATTAAAATACGAAATGGAAAAATACAATGTTATAGCTATAACTGAAACCTTCTCAGCATCACACTCTTCATTCATACTATTGAGAGCATAGATTATCTATATATTGATGGATACAGTTGGAGCCAATTAAAATTTGTGCTGGATTATGTCCTCTAGGTGTGGTTTTCCACTGATTTCTGCACTGAACTGGGTGATCCGACTTCATAGACTGTAGACGGCGCTAATCTGCCACAAGAATTCACTGAAGTATGCCACAAAGCTACAGAATCTGGAAAGCACTGATCAAAATTCCCAAACTCAGTTGTTGCAATCAGATGTGAGATGGCCCCTTTCTCAGTTTGACCTACAGGCTTTGCATTATTCAGTTTCAATAATGTACTACACATCTAGCATGTGACATTTATTTTTCTATGTTTAAATATTGATTACCGTAAATCCTCAAATTGTGTCCGGGGTCTTTTATTTACTTAGGCTGCACAAAGCACAGGCCTTTATTTGGGGCAGGCTTGTATTCGATGCAGGACTTTATTTCTTATTTGGCTTCTGTTGTAGAATTTTATTCTTAGAAATAAAGTAAAAGGCTACACTTAAAGTGGGCCAACACTGTTCAACACTTCCTGTAACCGTTCAGAAATCAATTAGTGTCGGCTAATCAGGAAACACTGTTTGGTAAGTCATAGTGTCAGTCTTAACAGACTTAGTTTATTGCAAATATTCTCAAACACAATAAATCACATGCAAGTCCAGAATCCATAAAATAACAACTTGCCAGACACGCCTTCATGAACAATAACAAATTAGCGTAGATAACAGCAAGTTAAGGATCTTTTTTTCCTAAAGTGCGTTTTATTGTGAGACATGCGCTTCGTTTGGAGCAGCATACCGGTAGGCTATCAAAAATTTTTCGCTTTGGTTTGGGATTTAATAAACTTTTGGACTGTTTCATTCTATTGCTAAATGTTGGGACTGATGGGCACTGAAATCTGGGGGGTATTTGATGGTTCACTGTTAAGTTTTATGTAGTTGAAAGAGTGTCGGGATTTCCACCTGTCTGTTTATTGCGAGCCGAGGCAGCCGCTTTCATTAATTCATTGATCGTGCGCTGTGCTATAAATACATGGAAACCTTATTGCGTAGCCAAGTAACCTAAATTGAGTTAATTTTTAATTTTGCCTGATTTACTTTTTATTAAATTCGTATGTGTCCGGCTTCAAATAGAATCCCGGACTCAATTTGAGGATTTACTGTATTTATTTAGTTTAGCCATCATGAAATGGCTAAGCTATGCACTAGTCGAGTAGAGGCCACTTTGAGGGTATTGTCATCCTTATCGAATGAACCGTTTAGAAATTCTAGAACCTTTAGTACCCCTCCGTATATTTGGTTGCATATCCTTTGCATGCAACGACTGCTTAAAAAGTCTGAGATGCAGACGCTGCACTGCAGCTGTCTGTACTGCAGCTATCTTCAGTTTGTTTTGGGGAATTTTTGCCTTCAGTTTCCTCTTCAGCATGTAAAATGCATGTTCAATTGGATTCAGATCCGGTGATTGACTCAGCCAGTCAAGGATTTTCCAATTTTTGGCTATCAAAAACCCCTTTGTTGCCCTACCAGCATGATTTAGATCATTGTCTTGTTGCATGATGAAGTACTGTCCAATGAATTTGGAGGAATTTTATTTGTCTGATCAGATAAAATATTCCTGTGGACTTCAGAATGCATCGTTTTACTTCTATCTGCAGTCACATCATCGATGAAGCCATATAGGCCCTAACCATAACTCAAAGCATACCACCTCTCGGATGAGGCGGTATGCTTTGGATCATGGGCATTTCCTTTTTTTTCCCTCCACAATTTCCATCACTCTGGGAGATGTTAATCATCGTCTCATCTATTCACAAGACTTGGTTCCAGAACTCTTGGGGCTCTTTTAGGTGCTTTTTAAGCAAGCTGTAATCTCTATTTACTGTTCTTCAGGCTTCTGAGTGGTTTGCATCTTGTAGTGTACCCTCTACAGTCCTGCTGGTGTAGCCTTTTATGTATGGTAGACTTTGATCCATCTACAACAGTATCCAGGAGTATGTTTTTGATCTTTTGGATTGTTGTCGGGGGGAGGGGGTTTCATCACCATAGAGATTGTTCTCTGGTCATCCACTACAGTGGTCTTCCTCACTCAACGGGGTCTTTTGACACAATCGAATTCACCAGTTTATTTATTTTTTTTAATTTCTGTTGTTTTTTTTTGGTTAATAATGAACCAGACCGTTGACTTGGGGATGCCCAGGGTTTTGGCAATGTTCATAATCGATTGATTTTAATTCCTGAACCTTCTATGATGGCCAGTTTAATTTGCATTGACACTGCTGCCTTCCTCATGTTGTCACACCCCAACGACAGTCTCCAAACGCAATTGCAGTCAAGTCTAGAATCAAGACTAGGCATCAACGGCTCTCTTCAAGTCTAGAATCAAGACTAGGCATCAACGGCTCTCTTCTGCATTCACTAACGACACATGAATATTCCTGCCAAAGGAAACACATCTGTGAAGTCAGTTAAACAAATACTTGTAGTACTTTAAAATGGGGGAACAAGTACAAACTCAATGTGCTGGAGTAAAAAACCAAAATAACAGACAGGCTTTTAAATTGAAAGGAATTAACAAAATTACCCCTGACACTCCTTTTACTAAACTTGAAGAGATTAAGCATCTTAAGTCAAAAAATGCAAAATGCCAGCCCTAAGCCCCCAAATAGCATATGAGATTGCTTCACAAGCTACACAATGTTACCTCCAGTACTTAATCACCGAGTGGTGATGGATCCAGTCTGTGGGGAGGGGGGAGGGTTGAGGGTCAAGGAACTTTGACATGGTAGGACAACAAACAAAAAACTGATTGGTACGTATCCGTGAGTGATATGAACATCAGTGTTTTTATTTTTGGTTTTGTCACAATCAATGATGTAGAAAAACTAACAAATTGATTACTTGTCCATCACATGTTTACTTTAAATACCTAAAAAGCAGCTTGTGAACATATATTATCTTATCTTCTTTCTTAACCTAGGATTGTGTTCTTTTCTTCTTTTTTCTTATGGAGACTTGTGACTCAAATACATTGAATTGATTGACAATACTTTTGTCAAAAAGTTGTGTTTGAAAACTATGGATACATTTAGATACATTTTGGCTATTTGGTCACCAGCAGTAATACCAGCTGAAAATGCTTGAAGAGCACTGAGAACATGCCGCACTGGAGTGCTAGTACTGGAATGTTTAGATGATCACTGATATAAAATTGGGTCACAATGTGGAAAATGCCCTCTATTGTGGAGCCAAAGGTATTTTCACTGTCTTCCTCAGAAATATTCACTCAAGTACTTGAGAGGCTAGATAGATGCGACAGTCCACCAAAGGAAATCCTCTATTTAGACATAGGCATCGCAAAAAATGTAAACCTATTTGGCCATAAAATCTCAAAATAAGTTTTTGTCGACCCGCGATCATCCCTTTCTGTGCAACAGGATGACTGATACTGGTCAGAGATGTTCGTATATGGGCTCTTGTTCCAGAGAGCCTATACAAAACGTAGGTAATAGCATTCATATGTACAAGTACTTTTGTAGAAGTATTCAGTGGCAAAACGGGCAACAATGATAATTCCTCCTGAGAAATTCTAAGTAAACAATGGACATTCTATCCCTGTTTCTCAGTTAGCATGTTTTTAGAATTGCATTATTATGCATTTGGTTTGCTGAACCCCTGCTGTGAAAATGACACTGACATCATCTTATTTCGGTAGTATATGGATTTCCAAAATGCAGAGAAGACGAGGTCCCTCTGCTTGTTTTGCCACCCATGTTACAAAATAAGGAACTGTTGTCGCTAAAGCAATGGCATCTTAAAATATGTTATACAGACCGAACACTTTCAAACGGTATATCCTGTTACCATAGTGATTGAAAATGACACCGTTAAAATATGTAGCTAATGAATGCAAATAAAACCCACACCGGCCTGTTTTCATTCGTTACACCAAACCGTAAGTCACGACCAGTCGATAATGAGCCTTTCAGTTTGCCTGTGAATACTTGCCCTGGCTGTGTCGGGAACAAAGAAATTACAGCTCATGATATCGGCATGGTATCATCTCACTGTAATTTTGTGGTAGCTGACGGTTTGGCTTGGAAGGTGATTTCGTTGAATAACTAGCATTGGCAAGTGAAAATAAAGTTGAACTGCCTGGATACAGGTATGTGTTGCAAATTGAATTGTCCGAATTCCACCATTTAGTAATAAGCTGATTGGAAACGTCTTAAATTCATTTCAAATTAATGTTATTTTTTATTACTTTGTGATTTGGATTAACTGGTTTTATTTAGATAATTTGTCATTTTAATTAATTATTTAAAGGGCTATTTACTTAATATTAACAGTCCTAACCCTCCACAGTATGAGGCTGCTTTGGCAGATCTCCCAAGGCATCACCAAATGAAACCCAAAACTACTGTATTTTCATTAATAGCTCATGCACTGTTTTTATTTCTTTAACGTTTGTCCTGGTACACAACATGTGGTACACTGCAAGGTTTCCGTCTTTAATGGAGTGCCTATTGTCTCTGACAGTGTTACTGTAATGGGGGGGAAAGAGCCCTAGGATCTACACTGTTCACAGGGGCTGTCCGACATCCAATTGCAACAATTGACAAGGAGGAGACGGGAATCTTGATCCCAGCACATTCCAGAAACTGTGTACATCGGCTCAGTTTTCTCTCCGCACTTGCTAATATAGGCCTGTATATATCATACTTAAGGCTCATCATTGTTGGTTTTGACTGATTACCCCCAGAAAAATTCCCAGAATCTTTAAAAAAGGACAGTTCGGTTTTAAACAGATTTTTCGCCCGGAGTAAAAAAAGTAATAAAAATTAGAATAATTATTGATGTTTCTCCGCATTTGGAATGTTTTCGGATTTTGTATTGGAAAATGTATTGTGCATTTGGTTGTTTGGACCCTTGCAGTGAAAAGAATACCAATTTTATCCTGATTCGTGTTATCTGTGACGTTCTAAAATGCATAACGTAGATTCGCCGATAGTTTGCTCACAATAATTGGTTCCGAACAGTGCAATTTTCATGATGAATAAATAAGAAATTACTTCCAGATCAGCTTTGGTTTGTGTGTGTGTGTGTGTGTATGTAAAGTTTGATTACTTCTGTTTTTATGATATAATTATTGGTCCAATTCACATTAATCAGTCTTTTAGTGTCTGGGATAGCCAATCAGCAACCATAATCATGGGGCGACATGGCTCAGGCAGTAAGAGCAGTCGTCTGGCAATCGGAGGGTTGCCGGTTCGATCCCCCGCCCGGGCTGTGTCGAAGTCGGTGCCTTGCATGGCAGCCAATCGCCGTCGGTGTGTGAGTGTGTGTATGAATGGGTGAATGAGAAGCATTAATTGTACAACGCTTTGGATAAAAGTGCTATATAAATGCCAACCGTTTACCATTTACCAGAATCATAAATCAGGAAAGGATGTTAACTTCTAGTGGAAGTAGCCGCTTCCCTCTGTTCTGTTCGGAGCACCATTAGAGGGTGAGGTCTCCCCACCTGTTACAAAATAAGGAACCGTTGTCGCTAAAACAGTGGTATCATAAAATAGTTATGGAAATATAAATAGAATTGTTTGTTTTATCGCTTTCGGTAGCCTATATCCTGTGACCAGACTGACTGAACATTTCACCATTAAAAAAAAGGATTGAATGCAAATGCAAATAAGCCTACTGGCTGTGCGATTTATTGGGTTAAACTGGATTATTTTGAATTAGAATGCCTTTGTCTTTATTACGTCAATGTTAAACCTATTTTTTAAATGTACAATTATAATTAAATGTGCAGGTGCTTGAGCAGGCACAACTTATCCAATCACCTGGAATGCGCACTATCAATGTTCCATTTACAAATTCTATGGTTAAAAGGACAATATTTCAAATGAAAGTAAAAGATTTATCCAGTGTTTTAAAAAATAAATAAATAAATAAAACGTGAAAACAGATTTTGTCATAAGATAAACCCTGAAGATGATTATCCTTAATTATACTGTAGGCATTACCATTAAAAACTGCAAGGAAATCATGGAAAGCAGAGAACTTTCATAAAATGCTAAAAATGTGTGACAAACAACCAACCTTAATTGTGATGCAATAACTCTTGACATGTGGTGGTATTTAGCAAGCTGATGGTAAGCTTGGCAATTGACTGACACTGAACAAACTGTAATGTTACAGTTGTAGGGCAAATTTTGCTGTTCGCAAGAGCCTTTGACATTGACACACAGGTAGCGGTACTACTAACTTCAGGCCCACACATTTTCTGTAGGTCATTGATGTGACTGACATGATTATAACTTTATTGTAAATACTGCAACTTCAGGGGAGGTGGATGCATGAAAGGCTGAGTAAATATTTAAATAAGCAGGCTACTGAAACTGCAAAGTTCAATTCACCAAAACAAAAGGCTTATTTACAACCAAAATATTAGATTTCATTGGTTACAGTAGGCTATGATTTATAAATTTTCTAATTTACTGTTCCATTCCAGTGTTTCAGAATTGTCGTATGTGAAATGCAATGAGTAGGCAAACAATCATAGTATAGTCATTGTATAGTTACTGCATTGTTCAGGAACTGGGTAAACCGTGTCTGATTTGATTGCCTTTCTGCCTTTTATTTTTTAGAGTTCTGGAACAAGAACCTTTTTCACCCCATCTTCCCAAGGAACAGTATGGCACATGGATGGAACACACTGTGTCGTTCTCAGATATCGGGAGTTCTGTCAAATCCGGAAGAAAATGTAGGACACCACGTCGATCACCTTTCCAGTACACTAGTCTCTCATGAAATTTCTTCAGTCTGTAATTTAAACTCTGTGCAAGAACAGAATTATGATGGCTTACAGTGGAACAATGAGGCTGCTCCAAGCTTGCTGTTAGATATTCAAAAGAACCTGCTGGGAGACAAAAATTGCAGTGTCGGAGATATTGGAGCGGACTCAAACTCCCATGATACAAAAACAGACTCTGCAATTTTGAGCTCATCTGCTGTAGAACAATATTCAGATGTAAGCAGCTGCTCGGAGTTTGATATTGACAGAACTGTGTCTCCTTGTGTTGAGTTGAATCTTGACCGTAATCGAACTCAGGAAAAAGAGAATACCTGGGAAATAGGCTCAGAGGAATTATCCTTTTCTTCTCTGCGCACAATGTCGAATTCCAACAATTGTCCAATTAAAGACATTAAGGGAAGCATTGACTCTAAACAAGATGCAATTGGCAGTAGCACCTCGGAGAATCTCTCTTGTTGTCAGGAGTTGTCACCCCTTTCAACAGTCTGGGACAGAACTGGGGATTTTACCAAACACCTTGAAGGTAATCCACAAGAAAAAGATACTACTGAAGGCCAAGAGGATCAATACTCAAATATTAGCAGTCCACTTGAGGATGGAAGAGAGCAATCTCCAATAAGAGAGGTTAAGGACTTTGATCAGAATCATTCAATGGCAAAGGTTTCTGATGGTTCACAATCGCTCAGTAGCTCCGACTATCAAGGTGTTGAACCTCAGATGTGGACCAGTGCCTTTGAAGCAAATGCTGCAGAAAAAGTTGACTGTAATGACACTATCAGCAGTGACATGCCAGGAAAGGGACATGTTTCCAATAGTTCCAAGAAAGGGAGCTTCTCTCAAAGGCTTCATTTAGAAATTAATGATAAAAGACAATTTAGCACAGCGTCTATTAATAAAGATGGTACCCATCAGGACAGAGGGGGTGATTCCCATAGTCCACATAACATTAACGAGGAACGTAGCAGCTTTGAGTTCCTGGAACGCTGTTTAGGCCTGAAGGACTTTTCCACAAGTGGCAGGCAAAAGTCCAGCTGTGGGAAGGAAGTGCAAAGGCTAACTGACAAAGAGCAAGCTGTGTCTCCTGATGGGAAATTGTTAGATCAGACTGAGCATGAAAACTGGATGCTTCGGGCTGGACCACCTACCCTGGTGCCAGTGGATTTTGAAACTTCCTTCAGGAACGAGGTTCAGGAATTGCACTCAGCAAGTAGTGACAAAGAGCCTCCCCTGCTCAGTGTCTTCCTCGGCGGAGCTGTAACCAACTTGGAAGATGATCATATGTCAACATTGGATGAAGTAGAAAAGGATGTAAGGGTCAGCAAAACAAATACAGTTCAGTTAATGTCTCCAAGCCATTTGAAGCGGTCCCTGCATCCTGTTGTGTTGCTCAAAGATTCTGCTAGGACTAAAGGCTACCACTGTGCAGAGTGCCCAATGATGGCTCAAAATGTATGGAGTCTTTTTGAACACCATCATTGTGTTCACTCACAGCACAATTTCCATTTATGCAATACCTGTGGATGTTACTTCACTGACGATGACCTTGCCACACAACATAAATGTGAAAAAGTTGATGCTAAAGGCGTATTCATTCAAAAGTCCTCTTTGCCCCTTAAAAGCTCCATGTGCCGACAGAAGTCACTACAGGTGGGAAAGAGGACTGGATGCAATCCACACAAATGCCAATACTGTGATCGTACCTTCCAGAGATTGTATGAATTTTACCAACATATGCGTAAGCATACTGGTGTTACACCTTTCAGGTGTGGAAAATGTGGCCTGTACTACTCTCAGTCTTCTAGTTTGAATCGCCATAAGCGTTTAAACCGATGCACGCGTCCAAGGCTGCAAGATGCTGCTGAAAACAAGGTGAGCCAAAAACTGACCACCAGTAGTTCAAAGGAGCAAATTAAATTGGATGAGGTACCATCTGCCTTTCCACATGCCAAACTACTTGACTGCTATGTGAAGCTTGTGGACTGTTTCCAGGAAAAACAACCGCCCAAGAATTGTTGTGAAACATGTGGAAAGAGTTTTCGCCTCAGGGCACAACTTGCTGCTCACCGTCAAACACATACAGATGAGAGGGCTTTTAAGTGTCACAACTGCCACAAGGTCTTCAAACATTCTTGCAATCTCTCCCGACACAGAAGAAAACATTGCCCAAGGACCGGGAATCCTGCTAAATTTGCAAGTCCATTGAAACCTTTAGTGGGGGAATACAAGTGTCCCATTTGTCGAGGTGTTTTCAAATATTCCTACAACCGTTTCCGGCACATAAGAGAGGTGTGTCTGAAAGAATATTCAAAACAAGGAAAGGGCAAGGTGGGTGATGTGTACAAGTGTGCACTTTGCAAGGGAACTTTTGCGAATCCATCCAATCGCAGCAGACACATAAGAACAAGTTGCCTGAAGCAGTATATTCGCAGGGAGAGCTTGAGGATAAAAAGAGAATATCAGGAGCGGAGGAAAATTTCCAAGGAACCGCAAAAGCCACAGCAGCAGCAAAAGCCACAGCTAATAATGCAACTCGAACAAAAAAATGTTCTACGCCACAAGTGCAACTTCTGTCCAGCCACTTTCGCTCATGCATCTGGGAAGTACAAGCACATGCATAAACATAAAGTGCAGGAGAAGACACAGGAAGCAATTATTTACCCAGTTTCCTTTCCACCTCCTGATCTAAAGACGGAGGATACTGATATAGCATCCAACAGTGAAGGAAATGCCAGTTTCCCCCCTTTCTCTTGCCGATTTTGTGGAAAGTGTTTTCTTGAATTATACTCCCTTAAGCAGCATATGCGGCTGCATAGTGGTGACCGACCATATCAGTGCCAGCAATGTGGCAAAAAGTTTTTCCGGCGTTCCCACCTTGACGCTCACAAAAATGTACACAAGCGAAGGATACAGTGCACTGTCTGCAAAAAAATACTTCCCACCATTAGTGAGCTAATCAAGCACAGACAGGCTCACAATAAAAAGGGGATGCTGCAGTGCCCCGACTGTCCGTTGCAGTTCAAATACCCTGCTTTCTTGCTCCGGCACGTGGCTGCACATAAGCGTACAAAGCAGGCACCTCAACAGATAAAAGATCCTCCAAAAATGGAGAAGCCGAAGCAAGAAAATGCAGAGGTGTTTCAGTGCGCGCTCTGCCACAGTGTCTTCGAAAGTAGCAAGGAACTGAGCATACATTGCTTGACACACATGCCAAAACGTTCTATAAATCAGTGTCCTGTCTGCAAGCGCAAATTCTGTAGTCGCACCGCTTTAGTCCGGCATGTGCGCTTGCACACTGGAGAAAAACCATATCACTGTCAGAACTGTGGAACCCGTTTTTCACGGAATGAGGCACTGAAAGCACACCAAGAGAAATGTTCCAAAACGCACACAGAGCCAGTATTTAAAAGTAGTCGGGATGGTGAGAATGCCGGTGAGATGCTTGAAATTAAGAAAATTCATACCTGTAAATACTGTCCACAAACATTCGTTTGGCCGTGCAGCTTGTATAAACACCAGAAAAATCACATGTTGAAGATTCTCTTTCCCTGTACCAAATGTGGTAAGTGCTTTCAAAAACTGAAGCTGCAGTCACATGAGAAATATTGTGATTTCCCAAACCCAAAGAATTCTGAAACCTCCCTGGTTCAGGGTTCTACATGCAGAGCATGTGGACAGAAATTCTGTCGGCAGTACAACCGAATTATCCATGAGAAAAAGTGTGAAGGATTGAGCTCTGTTTTGCCAGCAAATCCAATGAAAAATGGAACCGCAAATCAGACCAGAAACATTGACAAACTCAAGCACAGATGTCCCCATTGTCCAAAAGCCTTCAGGTATCGATGTTACCTCCTGAGACACCTTCTTGTGCATACACGGGATAAACCACACGAATGCTCACTCTGTGGCCGTAAATATACAAGCCGAACACATTGCCTTGAACATGAGCGCTTATGTGATGGTGTTTATCGGAGCCGTCAGTCAACAAGTAAGGTGAATGTAAAAGATAAACCACTGTCCCTAGCCTTGACCACAAAATGTAAAAGTGGAGAGGTTGAGGGGGAGTACAAATGCAGATTCTGCACGAAGAGCTTCATGAAGGCCAGAAATCTAAGGCGTCACATCCTGACACACACAGAAGTCAAGCCATACCACTGCAAGACTTGTGAAAGCTGCTTCTCCCGATACGATCATCTCAAGCTGCACCAGAACCGTTGCAAAGGTAAGCGGCAACGCTTGGAAGTGCGCATCTTCAAGCTCAATCTAGAGGATTTGAGGAACAACTGTCAAAAGAAGCCAGACCGTACAAAGGGGAAAGCACAAGAGGGAAAAATGGCTGAATGCAGCTCCTGTGGGAAATGTTTTGCAAGTGAAATTAATTTGGCACGTCATGTTGCCTTGCGTCATACTACCGTAAAACCCTTCTCTTGCAATCACTGTAGCACTTCTTTCTCCCAGGAATGTACATTAAGAAAGCATACTCTGAAGTGCAATGGTAGGACAATTTCTTCCTCTCAACTTTGGAGTTCTCAAGAAATCAAAGTGCATTCTCCAAGGGAAGGTGGCACTGGCAAGCCGTGCAGGGAGACATCCAAACTTCTAATGAGGATTCAGAGACACTACTCTGACAAACAGAAATATGCATGTGCTTACTGCCCCCGCCGTTTCAGAAATCAAGATCAAATGATAGTGCACACCCGTTTACACACTGGAGAGAAACCTTTTGGCTGTGCCAACTGTGGTGAGCGCTTTATTCGTCGTGATTATTTGATGAGGCACCTGGTTAAGTGCAAGTTTGGAAAGGAAAGTGAGGAGAGTGTGCTATGTGATAAGTGTGGTGACCTATTTAATCGACAACAACTGCAGAGCCACCAGAAGAGCTGTGTTGTCAGGCGGAGAACACCTGATCGCAACGCCAAGAGCCCTGTTAGTCATAGTGCGTCTCCAAAGAAAAGGGGCTTCTCCTGTGCTAACTGTGATGCCCAGTTCATATTGTTCTCTCAACTCCAGCAACATTTCCTTACTGCACATCGAGAGGACACTTACCAGCAGCCTCAAAAGTCACCTCCACCTCTTCAGCAGCAGTTGTCCAGTATTCAACGTGTCAAGGAAGAACCAGTGGATGAAGGCTATGAAGTCGCGCTAGGAGATAGCAACATAGTGACAGAAAAGGTGCCCACTATGGATACTCGGAGTGATAGAAATAAGCCTTTCGTATGTCCATATTGTAACATGCGTTACTTTAATAACAGTGGGCTTGGAATGCATCTGCGCACCCATATGGGCAATTTTAATTTATTTTGTAAAAGATGCCACAAGGGTTTCTGGAACAAGAGCAAATTTAGGAAACACAATAAAGTATGTTCGCTACTGGTTGTAACAAAGGAAGAGCCAAATACAGAGACCCCAACTCTCACAGACATGAATGATCCCGTTAAGAATACAGTCTTGGTGTTCAACAGTGGATCCAAAACAACAGGGACAGGGGTGCTGCAGACTAAGTTCTCTTGCAAGGAGGGCAACCGAGAGAGTCTAGATTCCATTGATGTTCTTGAGAAACTGAACTCTCCCAGAACATCCTCTAACATTGTTCACAAGTACCAATGTTCAGAATGTGATCAAAGCTTCACAGATGGGCTTCTGCTTATTAGCCATTTGGAGAACCATGGTCGTGAGGAGCAAGAGCAAAAACAAGCTGGTTACCGCTGCAACGAGTGTGGCAAAGTTTTTAATCAGCCTGCCGTGCTGTCGCGACACTTGAAGATGCATAAAAGCAACAAGACCCCTTATCTATGTCCCGAATGCCCGAAGACCTTCCGTCATCCTTCAGATCTGGAGATTCACAGGCACTGTCATGACCCTAGTCGACCATTTGTCTGCAGTTTGTGCAACTTGAGATATTGGACTAATACATCTTTGAACATACATACCAGTACAGCTCACCGTACAATACAGACAGGAAATGTTTTTGCCTGTCGATTCTGTAATAAATCCTACACATTAAAAGCATCATATCAAAAACATTACAGGATTAAGCATAACAAGCAGTGGAGGAAGGCACATTTCAATGACCAGACTAGGGGAGAAATCTACTCCAAACCAGAATTTGATCTAGCCGTGAATGAAGAGGATGATGACTCGGACTCTGCTCCATACTTTCCTTGTCATGTCTGTGGTAAAACATTCACTACATCAGAAAGCTTAGAAGATCATCAACGATGTCACCTTGGTGAGAAGCCTCATGAATGTGCAGAATGTGGCAAGTGCTTTTTCCAACTGAGCAATCTGCAGCAGCACGAGCGCAGCCACAAGTCTGAGTTCCAATGCCAAACATGTGGCCGTGGTTTTGTGTCATTATTTGCTTTACGCAAGCACAAGCACAGTCATGGTAAGAACCGCCCCCACCGTTGCTCAAAATGCCAGCTCAGCTTCACCGGACCCACACAGCTTGCAGAACACATGGCCACTCACCGTGATGAAAACTTTCCCTGTGACCTGTGTAACCGCACGTTCACCTGTAAGGTCAGCCGAGCTGAGCACCGCAAGAGTCACACTGAACCAGAGGAGAGCCTCCCTCCCTTGCTTCCACCACAGAGTTCGCCATCATCCTCTCTCCCTCTTAATGCAGATCAGCCAAAATATCGCTGTGGTATTTGTTGTGAACGATTCCAAGATCCAGAGCAGCTTTCAGAGCATGGGTGTCTTGCAGCCAGAGAACGTCCTTATTCTTGCACGGACTGCAACCAGCATTTCCTGTGCGGAGCTCACCTGAAGAAACACCAGCACAGCCACCAGGTATCGCGATCATACCTCTATGAATGCAATCATTGCCACATTCGTTTTGCCTACCGTCATCAATTTCTCAATCACTTGAAAAGCCATGGGATTGAAGAGACTGGAGATGCAACGGAAAATCAGAGTATGAAGACTGGTTCAAATGTAAGTGGAAAGAACTCTGAGAACATATATAAATGCCCAATCTGCCCACTCAGTTTTAGCCATGCCCTGCAATTAGCTGAACACCTTTCCATACATGCTGAGAGCACTTACAAATGCAGAGTTTGCGGTGAGACTTTTGCAAGTAAAAGCAACCTCACGCAACATGAGCAATGCCACCTAACTGCCTCTACTCAGTACGAATGCACGGAATGTGGCGATAGCTTTTTAGGCAGTGATGCATTCCGTCAGCACAACTGTGCCCATAAGAAGCAAACGGCAACGCATTGTGTCCAACAAGTACCATCCTCCTCTGGTTTGCAAAAAATGCGGCCATCCCCAGCTGGAACTGCACTGGCACAAAGTACTGAAGAGGAAGAGGAGGTTGATGTGGGTGAAGACTTCTATAACTGTCCTGTCTGTACTAAACGATTTTCTTCAAAACAGAGTCTTGAGGACCATGAAAGGCAGCATACCACTTACCGCCCCTTCAAGTGCCTGGTGTGCGGAAAATGCTTCGCTAAAAACAGATACCTCAAGAAGCACCAGGCCATCCATCAGCGGCCCTACCGTTGTGATATGTGTCCTCGATCTTTTGGCAATTCAAAATCTCTTGCAATTCACCAAGATCTTCACAACCAAAATAAATTGTCAGTCGCTACCCAAGATACTTCTCCATACAGCACGCAGCCCGTCATAGGCGGTATGGATGAATTTGGGGGTGACTACCGTTGTGACATGTGCTACAAATCCTTTGGCCAATTGTCATCTCTGAGGCGGCACCAGGAAACGCATGTTGGGCAGGTTGTGTACGAGTGCACAGAATGTGACAAGGCTTTTGCCTTCTTCCATCTGCTGGAGGAACATCAAAACAGTCATGCCTCCTCTGCCTCACCATCCACACCCCCCCCGCCATGCTCTTTCCAGCCCAGTCACTGAACAGCCTTCCCCACGCTCTTTCCAGCCCAGTCACTGAACAGCCTTCCCCACAGAACTTGCAATGTGCTAGCTAATACCCCTTTTCCAATGCCACCAGTTGTGGAGTATGGAGTTGGAGAAAATATTTTATAGTGTACCTAGGACAGCTTCACACTTGGGGCACCAAAGTGGCATTCTGTAGTTTCCCCATTCATTTCACATCACATTGCATAAATTGCATGTTCATGTCATGGTGCACATATGCTGCAGTGTGTATAAATGCCAACTAGTGGTGAAAATGTAGTCCTGCTTAATACTGTAGTGTAAAAAATTCCAACTTTGATTATTATAAATAGTCTGCATTTTGGTGTAGTCAATTTGTATATATGTACATTATACTTCACATGTAGTTATTAATGCCCACTAGGTTTACTCATACTAGTGAAAGATTTAAATACATTTCCTTTTCTGGACAACACATGCAATACTTTTACTTTACTATTGTCTAGCCGTTAAGGGTTCACTGCCTCTGACTGATTCCTGTTTCATATTATTGATGATTTTGTTGTCTTTCATTTAATATTTTTGATTGTGATTGTGTTCATTAGACCACAATCTTCAAGTGTACTTACCAGTATTATATTAAGTGGATCTGGAAGTATTTTCTCTTCCCTGTGTATCATAATTACATGAATGATCTTAACAGGGGCTGTGTCTTCTGGATCCTTGTATCTAAACACCATGCTGTATTATCTATATTGTAAATAGTTGTTGCATTCCTGTATGTGTCTGCCACAAAATTGGTCCTGGACATGTTTCCCCCATATTGGCTGTCCCTGTTAAACTTGCCTATTTGAAAGACTTGTACTGATTACAATCTGTGACATGATTCATGTGGGGGAAAAAAAGTAGTTTGATAAATTTTGTGCAGTAGTGGGGACAGGGATTGAGTACTATAATGTATTTTTATTCCTGTTTCTGTATGCACTCATCTATCTTTTTATATGGAATGTATGGTTGTGAATCTTTCCTATTTGAAAAATAAACCAGGTAGTTCGGTTTCCAGTTGATTGAGTTATTTTGATGGCACTGTATGTAACTTATAATGTATAGGTATACAGGTGCAGGATATGGGTCAGTTAAAGGTAAATGTATATAGTGTTACATGTGCATGTGAATTCAGTTAATTCCAGTAATTTGAGTTGTTGGTCTATACAGAGCTGTATATTTTTAATGGTTATTTTAATTGTAAAGCTGGCAACTGAAACTTTTACATATGTACATTAATATAGATTTGCCAACAATGAAGAGAAGTGGTCTATAGAAGTGATGTGAAATATGTAATGCTTTTCAGTACATGGTATCATACTGTTGTGTTCATCTCAATCCATTTAAATTATGCCTCTGTGTTATCCAGGCTGACTGAAATTGTTACCCAGCAGGATAAAGTGAAAAGCTCTAAAACCTAAATTGGAACTGACTTGCTTAATTAGAAATATGTCCATTCATTCAGTGCAATTACATTCCTGGACTTGGCTGTTTGATATGTTGTGATAATGGTGTCGTAGTTCCTTACATTTGACATAACATTTTTTGACGTCACGTCACTGACCCATACACTCAGTGATCACTTTATTATTTATTAGGTAGACCTGTACACCAGCTTGTTAATGCAAATATTTAATCAGCCAATCATGTTGCAGCAAGTCAATGCATAAAAGCAGACGTAGTGAAGAGGTTCAGCTATTTTTCAGACAAATTGTGAGATGGGGGAAGGAATGTGATCTTTGATTGTTGGTGCCAGACAGGGTGGTTTGAGTATCTCAATCTGCTGATCTCCTGGGATTTTCACGCTGCACAGTCTCGAATTTGCAGAGAATGGTGCAAAACACAAAAAAACATTGAGTGAGCAGCAGTTCTGGTTGAAGCTGACAGGAAGGTGACTGTAACGCAAATGACCACGCATTACAACAGTGGTATGCATCTCTGAAACAATGTGTCAAAAAAAAAAAAAAGGAATAGGCTACAGCAGCAAAAGAATAAAAAAGAGGTCTAATAAATACCTATAAATGAAACCATAAATCTCAGGTTACAATGCAGACTCCACCTTAGTTTGAAGGTATTTGTATCCATATTGGGTGGTCTGGGTAGGAATTACAGCCATTTTTATACATAGTCTCCACACATTTTAGAGGACCAAAGGTAATTGGACAGATTAACGTAATATTTAACAAAGTTGTCTATTTAGTACTTGTTTAGGAATCCTTTGCATTTGTTGATGACCCATAAACATCACCAGAAACTAGGTATTTCCACATACCCAAGCCTTTTTCAGTTCTGGTTTCTTTTAGGCGCATTTGCTTTCAGCCTTATCTTTTGCATGTGAAAAACATGTTCATTTGGAGCCAATTAAGAATGATCTACTTTTCGCCCCCAAAAAACCTTGTTGCTTTAAGAGGGTGTTTGGGCGCACTGTCTTGCTGCACATTGTTGTGCTGTCCAAGTTTTAAGACATTTGGTTGGAGCAGAGCAGATCACATATTATACATGTAATTCACAACTGTTGCTGGTATCCACATTCACATTATCAAGTGAGCCAGTTCCAGTGGCAGCCATACATGGCCAGTAATGACAATACATTTTAATTATATAGCACTTTTAATCGTAGAGGTGATCTCAAAGTGCTTTGCAAAAGGTGAAAATTAAAACATTGCATTAAAATAAAAAGTCACCACCATAGCCACGCCCCTTCTCGGGGGCAGGTATGACAGCGGGAATAGGGTATTTGACCTAAATTAAACTATAACCGTGTTTGACAATATCCACTATTTATTATATTTCTGACAAGCTGAAAGTATTTTGAGCCTTTCCATGTTAGTTTGACACCAATGCCAGTGTGCATCTGCACCTGCACCTGCTCCATCACCCTGTCGCCAAGGCGGTACACTGATATTACATTTAATCACTTTAACACATTCTCACCGGATCGATTGATAGATAGACAGACAGCAGTGGATAGATGGATATATAGATTGCCTCAGCACCAGTGTCAAGTAATGTTAGCTAGCTAGCTCAGTGTCTTGTATATAATTTGTATAGATAGATATATTGATAGATGCAAACTGGCGCTGGTGTCAAACAAAGCTCTCTGTCTCAAAAACTACTCATCATAAATATGCCAACTTACTATGGAAATGCTCAAAAGACTTTCAGCTCTCAAAAGGCATTGCATATAGGTTGACCCATACCTGCCAGCGCAGAAGTGGAACTGGACCCTTTCTCAGTTTTTTTAAGAATAAAAAATATCCATCCATCCATCCATTATCTGAACCCGCTTATCCTGAACAGGGTTGCAGGGGGGCTGGAGCCTATCCAAGCATACATTGGGCAAAACACCCTGCAAGCATACACCCTGGACAGGTCGCAAGTCCATCGCAGGGCGCACACACCCTTCACTCACACACTCATACCTACGGGCAATTTAGACTCTCCAATCAGCCTAACATGCATGTCTTTGGACTGTGGGAGGAGACCGGAGTACCCGGAGGAAACCCACGCGAACACGGGGAGAACATGCAAACTCCGCACAGAGAGGCCCCGGCCGACGGGGATTCGAACCCAGGACCTCCTTGCTGTGAGGTGGTAGTGCACCAACTGCACCATCCGTGCCGCCAGAATAAAAATATATTAAATTATATTGCTGATAAAACGGCTCTCCCATGAAACCAGAAGAAGATAAATTGACTTGAGGTTAAATTGTGACTTTTATTAAGAAGTACACCTGTACTGTAAGGTACATGAGCTAGCTATCTGCCAAAATAACACCTCGAAATACCAGTTACAGAAATATTGTTACATTGCATTAACATCTTCTCATGAATTCATTATAATTAAATGTACCCAAATTGCACAATTCTGTTTCTTTGCCTTCTAAGTAGATCTTGGTGTTTTTGGCTTTTGACTTTTGCTGTGGGTGGGTGGAAGCACAGGTAAGTGAGGTTTTTTCCTTCTTTTCCTTCTTCCTCCCTTAGGCTGCCTTGAACCCTTCCTCCCATAGGACTGTCAGCTCTGCCATACCACAGATCTGGATGTGGTGGACCACAGCACAATGTCTGGTCGAAGAGTGGTTGAGGAGACCTTGGTTGGAAACTTGAGTTGCCTGTCGAGTTCCACTCTCAAGTTCCAGTCACTCCCCAGTGTCAGGGCAGTTCTCTCTCCCTAGGTGATGGTCTGTTACATTTTCTTGTGCCACAAAGTGGATCAGCCACGCTTGTGCTGGGGGTTGGCCTTTGTTCGCTTCCACCCTGCTTGCCTCCAAGATATCTGCCAGCTTCCGCAAGACTTGATGCGGGCACCAACCGTTCCCACCTTGTGCCAAAGCTGACAGGATGTCCTATAGTTTTAGGTTTATGGCATTGCAAAGTTGGCAGTTGTCCATGGCGCCATACCACAGGCACAGGTTACTGGGGCTTGGGAGAGTGTCATAAGTGGACCTAATGAGGAAAATTAGCCTGGCTTGAGGCATCTTCCACATGTCAATCCAATTTATGACCTTGTTGACCACACCTTCCCAGGTTATCCAGCTTCCTTGTTCAACAACCTTGTTGGACCTTCCACCCCAGACCAGCTCTCCCTGACTTGACTGTCCTGCCGACAATCTCTTGGTGATGTTCAAAAGGAATTCAAAACTGTCTCACCTGTTTCAAAAGCAATCTTCATGTCAATTCGCAGGTTTACTACAATGGCAACGGGGCTCGCCACCTACTGATTTTGGTGTTGCTATGGATGAAGCGTCGGATGAATTTGCAGGTGAAAGGCAAGATGGCAGGGTAAGAACCGGTGCAGCTGTAACTAAACACTACTGGGTAACACCCACCTTCCACATCCCTTCTGCCTGCTGCAAAGTCAGAACTTCCCACACTGTGGGATCATGATTGTCCAATGGCTTTATCACGCTGTGATGCACCCCTGGGAGGACAGAGGAGCAGGACACAGGGAGATACTTAAATTTGGGATTGCACTGGTGTTTTATTAAATGAGGTGGAGTAGGGAGCTCCTCCCCATCCACATCCTTGGACAACACCACCCCAGTCCTCAATCCGAGGCATCAGTCTGCAGGAGAAGATGTTTCGAGAAGTCCGTGCTAATCAAAAGAGGACTGCCACACAAGCATGCTTGTATTTTCAGAAATGCCACCTGGCACTGCTCCGTCCACTGGACCAGATCTGAGGCTTCCTTTTGAGTGAGGTCAGCCAAGGGCCTAGCGAGACTAGAAAAATCAAGGTTAAACAAATGATAGTAGTTTGCAAGCCCTAGGAATGCCCTTGCTTATTGAACTTGTGTTGGGGGCATGCCAAAATGATCACCACATCTACCAAAGCACTTGCACGTCACTGCCCCAAGAGGAGCCCCAGATACCCTCAGTCCAATTACACAACCCTGGGTTTGCAGTGAACCCAGCCCTTTGCACAGTCTTCAGGACACAGATATATGTAGCATGCGGTCTTAACAGCCTGTCCACGCAGCATCTAACAGACACATTGGGCTTGGGAACAAGCACAATGGGACTGCACCAATCACTGTGGGATTCCTCGATTACTCACATGTCCAGCATCTTGCCTAATTCTTCATATACCACTATTTTCTTGTTCAGGTAATCAATACAGGCGACTTCTAAATGTGGTGCCCCGAGGGGTATGTATATGGTGTTCTATGAGGTCTGTTCCTCCTGGTAGGGGTAAGAAAATGTCAGCAAAGTCTTATTGCAACTGAGCTTCCTCTGTGTGCTGCTCCGGAGTCAAGGTAGGGTCTACCTTTCGCCACATTTTTGTAAATTGAGATAGTAGATCTGACGTTCCCCTAATCTTAAAGATATATTTTGTTTAGGCCTTTTTCAGCTTTATTGGACAGTATATAGTATAGAGAGACAGGAAGAATGGGAGCGAGAGAGAGGGGAAGACATGCAACAAATGTCGGACGGTCGGATTCGAACCGCCGACGTCGCGGCTCGCAGTGAGCATGCGGTCAGTGCTCTACAGGCTGCGCCACCGAGACACCCACGTTCCCCTAATCTTGATGAGTAATCTGGATGCTGCTGAAGGGAGTAATTACAGGACTTTCTCTCCCGGTTTGAATATTCACAATTACCCTCCCCGGTTGAATCTGGAGCAGCATGTCAATTACTACTCCAACAGTAGGTCGGTTCAAGACTTAGTAAATACATACAGGATTTATTTATGTACCCTTTTACCACTCCTGAGTCATGACCTCTATCAAAGCATCCAGTCTCTTTCCACAGAGAAACTACCCCCATTGTGACTTTGTGTGGTTCTGAACTCATACAAGAAGGCCTCCATCCCAAATATTATGGAGGGCACTGTATATAGTATATGTTTACTTGTGTGTATGTTGAATGCCATAATGCCTTTTGCAACTGTATGGGTGTGATTCAATTGCCGTCTATCTCTCCTTGTATACTCACTCTGACTAATCATTGTGTATTAGAATATTTGCCCACACCACTTGCAGGTTTGTATTAAGAATCTCATGGTATGCATATCTTTTGTGAATGACACACATTAATCACCATTGCTCATATGGTAATTTAAAGAGGTGCATGCAATGCTGTACGCTTGAACATAAAACACATTTTATGATGTTTAACTGTCCACTCCAGCTTGGTGCCTGGCAGGAGATGGTGTTGAACACGACACATTCCTTCAGAAACATGCACTGGAAAAGGAGAGGCAGAAGTTATCAATCATTTTACACACATACACACACTCACCTGTGAATGCTATTGCATATTTAATTGTCAACCATTGATCAGTCGCTTTAACCTCTTTGAGCACATTCGAAATCTGGCCACTCCTTGCCTATTTTTGTAGCATTCTATTTTATTATTTATACTTCTGAGTGAGTACCACAGAGGCTTGGAAAATGGTCATTTACAACATAGTTGAATTGTCTAATTTCATAATTTAGGGATAAAGAGCAAAATGATACTCAACCCTCTGCCTCAGTTCTAACTTTACAATTGCACAAACCATTGTGCACCGTTAGCAAGCGTATACTGTCCTCTGTACCAGAGTATAGAGTTCTCAAACCAGAATGAAGTGAAAGTTTTTTTTTACCATGGTGTAATTAGCAACTGGGTGCTATGTGTGGTCAATGTAATGCAGACCCCCACTTTTCATTTGCGTGTTTATTAACCGGTTGTTCAAGACAAGAAATTACCACTCAATATTGAAAGGAACATCTCTATATGTGAAAGCCAATGGTAAGATTGTATATTTATTTAACATTTAATCTGCAATGTTGATAGAATGATGTAAATTTCTATTATTTTGCTATTCAGTGAGCAGCGCTTTTCACAGCAGTATTGGAATACCTTCCAACTGTTTTTGGCTTTATCTTGTTGCTATGAAATAATTATTTTTATTTTTTTTGTGGTGGAAGAATTTTTTCTAATGTGTTATGCAAGTTGCAGATGAGACTGGGCAGGGGGTGCTTCTTAACTTGCTGAACTACATGACAATGGAGGCAATTAGAAACTATTTGATTTAGTTGTCATTTATCATCTACTAATAAAGAGAGAACAGACTATGTTGCTTCCACTCATAGTTTAGTTACAGAAGCAGCCTCAGGACGACGGCACCATTGTCACAAGGGGGCTTGTGCGAAGGCATTAATATACTACACTATATTGTGACCTCATTTAGGGGGCATTTGTTCTAAGGTTGTTTCTGTGTCCTATCAGGCCTTGGATGGGAAGGAGAAGGGAGTACAAGAGATAACCAATACACCTGGCTGGTGAAGAAGACCAGATTTCCCCATCTACTGTTTAAATATAAAACTATAAACAAAGGACTTGGCATAATTGCCTAGAAACCTCACATGTAAACAATCATTGCAATATTGCAATATTGACCAATGCCAGCCCGACAAATTTCAGTGAGTATGTGTGCTACCAGAGACGTTTATTTTTTAACCCAGTTGTTCTTTATTCGCATAGCCAAGTTATCTAACACAACTTACAAAACATCACAAAATTAGCTTGGTTTGCTTTCATACTCTTGTCCAAATCTTGTCTTGTCTAAGACTTGCTATCCAAAAGTTTGCCAACGTTATCCCCTATCTCAAAGGAAAGGCTTAGGCTACTTTAGGCTTAGGCTACTTTATTTAAGTAGTTACATCATCGACATCACCAGTCACTTGGTATCTTCTTTGGAAATGCCTTTCCAGGCCTTCACTGCAGCCACCTTCAGTTGATTATTGTTTTGCAGGGTTTCTGTCTTCAGTCTCCCCATCAGCAAGTTCATAATATGTATGATTGGATTTAAATCAGGTGACTGACTTGGTCCACTTAGTCCCACTGACGAATGCTTTGGTTGTGTCGGCAGCATATTTGGGGTTTGGGCATAGTCTTGCTGCAGGACAAGGGGCTGACCATCCTACCGCTTTCACCTTCTGTTATATCATCAATAAGGATAAGTGAGCCTGTTCCAGAAGCAGCCATACATGCCCAAATCATGACACTACTTCCTCCATATTTCATAGATGAAGGGGGTGCTTTGGACCATCGGCTGTTCCTTCCTTTGCCCACACTTGATGTTTTTGGTAAAGGTATTTTGGTCTCATCTGTCCATTAAACTTTGTTCAAGACCTTCTGGCTTATTTGAATTTTTTGGTGAATCTGGCCGTTCATTTCTTGCTGCTGATGAGGGCTTTGCACCTTGCAGTTAGCCTCTGCTCTACTGTCCTTTGCATATGGTGGCTTATGATATTTCCTTGTGGTTTTTCTTCACATCTGTTAGGATTAATCTGTAATGGATTGCAATTGTTTTCCTTGGCCTACCTGTACAGTGCTTAATTACATTTATGATAGTGCATGCCTGCTGACTACAAATGCAATCTCCACAGATGACAGGCTAAATCCAAGACTAGACACTCACTGCTCTTTTATGTGTGAACAGTCCATGCAAAAGGAAACACCTGAGCAAAGGTAAACATCTGTCTTAATTTTGCACATCTGAAAATGGGGGGACTCAACAGAGAAACAATTGTTTTTGTAAAATGGTAAAACATGTACAAATGTAAATACCATGCAATTAAAGCTGATTGATCTGAAATACAAATGGCATAAGCATATAGCAAAAATAATGAATTGTTATTTTTACTGTTACCACACTTTTGGAAGGCACTATATATGGAGTGGATGCTTTTGAACCACTGATCTAAAGCTCACCAGGAAATGTGTTTTATTGTATTTTCTAAATGCAAAATACTGTATTTTATTTTGATACATTTTTTTGGTTGCAGTATTTTGTAATTTATTTTGATACAAAATACACCAAATGTAAATGGATCAAAATACATTTTGATGTATTTTTGCCCATCTCTGTAATCATTGTTTGTGCTGCATTGGCAACTGTTGAAGATGTTTGAAACGATATTGTTGCTCTAGCAGTGCTTAATGATATGTTACGTGTTTAAGTATTTTTTCGTTCCATCTCTGATGTTCATGGATTTCCCCTTTGTGATCGATGACAA